>NC_081329.1:45089379-45400948 GCF_026419965.1 Kogia breviceps | reverse complement strand
TTGAGAGCAAGGCAGAATTGCAGAAATGGGATTTCAAGAGGGAGATGGGTCTCGCCTGGTAAGGAGCTAGAATGCGGCAGTACTTCTTCAACCATGCCTTTGTCAAAAAAGGGGTGTATGCCTTTATCCTGAATATATTCAGGATAAAGGCATAGACCGTTTTGGGGCAACCAGGCAGGGGCTCGGTGCAAATCAACACTACATAGTTCTATCACTTCGAATCAAAACAAACGATCACCTATGAAAAGTGTAAAGACCAGAAATGCCGGGTAGCGTGGAGGTAAACCGTACCCACATTTTGTGGAATGTGGGATGGCAAATTGAAATCAGCACTCTGGCGAAATCTATGCTGTATTCGAAAGTAATGTAAGAAACAAAGCTATAGCGCATAGGACACTTCCACTCAAGGACGTATATTTTCAGGAAAACCAAAGATCCTCAGGACACAGGCAACCCAACGTTTACTTCTGCTCTCTTTACAAAAGCCTCGACTAGGATACAATCTAAATTTCCTTGGACGGAAAACGTGGATGAAGAATATGTGATTCTTATCTACAATGATATATTAGTGAGCCAGGAAATGAGTGAAATAACTGCCCTTGCCACGACCGGAGTGTTGTTAGTTACACTCATTCTCAGCGAATTTAGTCACATAGAAAATAGTGGTTTATCAAAGAGATGAGGTACAGGTGGAATATAAAATTGCATCCCATGAACGAAATGGCAGACGACAGAAAGAATTACAGATTTAGCAAACACACTTATGCCTGTAGGAGCGCAAAGGTCCCTTGAGGTGAGTAAAAGCCAGGTGTTTTCAATGAGCACAGATACTATTCTATATAGACCAAGGAGAGAATAAACACAACTTACTCTAAAACTGAAAGGACTGAACTCAGCCCACTTTGCACACCAGAAAAGATTATTTACAACTGGTCAGAATTTGAAAAACAGTTTATCGATGTCTCTCTGGAAGAGAATCAAGTGGATGCACAGCAGCAAGCAACACAGCACTGACAATCAGCTACACCCCGAGAGAAAAACAAACTGCAAACTAAAGGCAGTGAGTGAGAGATAAATACTTCGAGACTTCGTTCAGGGGCTGTGATTGAAGTTGTTTTGAGCATATATTAACAAACAGAAGGATGGGACCTCAGGGAGGACACTCTTTGCTCTGAGAGTCTTCATGAGCATGAGTCAGCAAATGCAGCCCTTCTAGAATAACACTGCCTTGCCCTGATTCCATGGACCCAAAATCACCAAATGCAGACGACCCTTCTTACAGCGAACACATGCATGGCACAGCCGCAGGATGCTACACCATTGGACAGGGAAAAAACATGAAAAGCCACCTCATCTTCTCATATCCTGGTGCTCGGGTTCAAGCTTCCAGCCGCTTTCCTGAAAACATCCCCACTTGGGGAAGTCAGCACTTTCAAAACCCTCTTTCTTATAGCTTGGAATTCGTTCCATGGATGAACTGCAATGGGGAAGAGTAAGACACGATGCCTATATATTTGGACAGGCACTTGGCGCGCTAATTTCCAATGATGATCTAGAATTGTCCCAAATCTAAGTTGCTCTCAGAAGGAGAATAGGGCTTGAAAATTTCCTGCTGCTTTTTGACCAGTTCCGAAAGTGGGAATTTGAGCAGGGCATCTAAGGGAGCCTATCATTCATGGCCCTGCAGGATGGGCAAAGAAACTTAATGTGGAAAAATGACTTGGGTTGAACCACGGAAAATAACTTGAGAGCAAGGCAGAATTGCAGAAATGGGATTTCAAGAGGGAGATGGGTGTCGCCTGGTAAGGAGCTAGAATGCGGCAGTAATTCTTCAACCATGCCTTTGTCGAAAAAGGGGTGTATGGCTTTATCCTGAATATATTCAGGATAAAGGCATAGACCGTTTTGGGGCAACCAGGCAGTGGCTCGGTGCAAATCAACACTACGTAGTGCTATCACTTCCCATCCAAAAAAGAGTCATCTATGAAAAGTGTAAAGACCAGAAATGCAGGGTAGCGTGGAGGTAAACCGTACCCACATTTTGTGGAATGTGGGATGGCAAATTGAAATCAGCACTCTGGCGAACTCTATGCTGTATTTGAAAGTAATGTAAGAAACAAAGCTATAGCGCATAGGACACTTCCACTCAAGAACGTACATTTTCAGGAAAACCAAAGATCCCCAGGACACAGGCAACCCAACGTTTACTTCTGCTCTCTTTACAAAAGCCTTGACTAGGATACAATCTAAATTTCCTTGGACGGAAAACGTGGATGAAGAATATGTGAGTCTTATCTACAATGATATATTAGTGAGCCAGGAAATGAGTGAAATAACGTCCCTTGCCACCACCCGAGTGTTCTTAGTTACACTCATTCTCAGCGAATTTAGTCACATAGAAAATAGTGGTTTATCAAAGAGATGAGGTACAGGTGGAATATAAAATTGCATCCCATGAACGAAATGGCAGACGACAGAAAGAATTACAGATTTAGCAAACACACTTATGCCTGTAGGAGCGCAAAGGTCCCTTGAGGTGAGTAAAAGCCAGGTGTTTTCAATGAGCACAGATACTATTCTATATAGACCAAAGAGGGAATGAACACAACTTACTCTAAAACTCAAAGGACTGAACTCAGCCCACTTTGCACACCAGAAAAGATTATTTACAACTGGTCAGAATTTGAAAAACAGTTTATCGATGTCTCTCTGGAAGAGAATTAAGTGGATGCACAGCAGCAAGCAACACAGCATTGACAATCAACTACACCCCGAGAGAAAAACAAACTGCAAAATAAAGGCAGTGAGTGAGAGATAAATTCTTCGAGACTTCGTTCAGGGGCTGTGATTGAAGTTGTTTTGAGCATATATTAACACACAGAAGGATGGGACCCTAGGGAGGACACTCGTGGTTCTGAGAGTCTTCGTGAGCATGAGTCAGCCAATGCAGCCCTTCTAGAATAACACTGCCTTGCCCTGATTCCATGGCCCCGAAATCACCAAATGCAGATGACCCTTCCTACAGCGAACACATGCATGGGACAGCCGCAGGATGCTACCCCATTGGACAGGGAAAAAACATGAAAAGACACCTCATCTTCTCATATCCTGGTGCTCGGGTTCAAGCTTCCAGGCGCTTTCCTGAAAACATCCCCACTTGGGGAAGTCAGCACTTTCAAACCCTGTTTCTTATAGCTTGGAATTCGTTCCATGGATGAACTGCAATGGGGAAGAATAAGACACGATGCCTATATATTTGGACAGGCACTTGGTGCTCTAATTTCCAATGCTGATCTAGAATTGACCCAAATCTAAGCTTGCTCTCAGAAGGAGAATAGGGCTTGAAAATTTCCTGCTGCTTTGTGACCAGTTCCGAAAGTGGGAAGTTGAGCAGGGCATCTCAGGGAGCCGATAATTCATGGCCCCGCAGGATGGGCAAAGACACCTAATGTGGAAAAATGACTTGGGTTGAACCACGGAAAATAACTTGAGAGCAAGGCAGTATTGCAGAAATGGGATTTCAAGAGGGAGATGGGTCTCGCCTGGTAAGGAGCTAGAATGCGGCAGTACTTCTTCAACCATGCCTTTGCCGAAAAAGGGGTGTATGCCTTTATCCTGAATATATTCAGGATAAAGGCATAGACCGTTTTGGGGCAACCAGGCAGGGGCTCGGTGAAAATCAACACTACATAGTGCTATCACTTCCCATCCAAACAAAGGGTCATCTACGAAAAGTGTAAAGACCAGAAATGCAGGGTAGCGTGGAGGTAAACCGTACCCACATTTTGTGGAATGTGGGATGGCAAATTGAAATCAGCACTCTGGCGAACTCTATGCTGTATTTGAAAGTAATGTAAGAAACAAAGCTACAGCGCATCGGACACTTCCACTCAAGGACGTATATTTTCAGGAAAACCAAAGATCCTCAGGACACAGGCAACCCAACGTTTACTTCTGCTCTCTTTACAAAAGCCTCGACTGGGATACAATCTAAATTTCCTTGGACGGAAAACGTGGATGAAGAATATGTGAGTCTTATCTACAATGATATATTAGTGAGCCAGGAAATGAGTGAAATAACGTCCGTTGCCACCACTGGAGTGTTCTTAGTTACACTCATTCTCAGCGAATTTAGTCACATAGAAAATAGTGGTTTATCAAAGAGATGAGGTACAGGTGGAATATAAAATTGCATCCCATGAACGAAATGGCAGACGACAGAAAGAATTACAGATTTAGCAAACACACTTATGCCTGTAGGAGCGCAAAGGTCCCTTGAGGTGAGTAAAAGCCAGGTGTTTTCAATGAGCACAGATACTATTCTATATAGACCAAAGAGGGAATGAACACAACTTACTCTAAAACTCAAAGGACTGAACTCAGCCCACTTTGCACACCAGAAAAGATTATTTACAACTGGTCAGAATTTGAAAAACAGTTTATTGATGTCTCTCTGGAAGAGAATTAAGTGGATGCACAGCAGCAAGCAACACAGCATTGACAATCAACTACACCCCGAGAGAAAAACAAACTGCAAAATAAAGGCAGTGAGTGAGATATAAATTCTTCGAGACTTCGTTCAGGGGCTGTGATTGAAGTTGTTTTGAGCATATATTAACACACAGAAGGATGGGACCCTAGGGAGGACACTCGTGGTTCTGAGAATCTTCGTGAGCATGAGTCAGCAAATGCAGCCCTTCTAGAATAACAGTGCCTTGCCCTGATTCCATGGACCCGAAATCACCAAATGCAGACGACCATTCCTACAGCGAACACATGCATGGGACAGCCGCAGGATGCTACCCCATTGGACAGGGAAAAAACTTGAAAAGCCACCTCATCTTCTCATATCCTGGTGCTCGGGTTCAAGCTTCCAGGCGCTTTCCTGAAAACATCCCCACTTGGGGAAGTCAGCACTTTCAAAACCATGTTTCTTATAGCTTGGAATTCGTTCCATGGATGAACTGCAATGGGGAAGAATAAGACACGATGCCTATATATTTGGACAGGCACTTGGTGCTCTAATTTCCAATGCTGATCTAGAATTGACCCAAATCTAAGCTTGCTCTCAGAAGGAGAATAGGGCTTGAAAATTTCCTGTTGCTTTGTGACCAGTTCCGAAAGTGGGAAGTTGAGCAGGGCATCTCAGGGAGCCGATAATTCATGGCCCCGCAGGATGGGCAAAGACACCTAATGTGGAAAAATGACTTGGGTTGAACCACGGAAAATAACTTGAGAGCAAGGCAGTATTGCAGAAATGGGATTTCAAGAGGGAGATGGGTCTCGCCTGGTAAGGAGCTAGAATGCGGCAGTACTTCTTCAACCATGCCTTTGCCGAAAAAGGGGTGTATGCCTTTATCCTGAATATATTCAGGATAAAGGCATAGACCGTTTTGGGGCAACCAGGCAGGGGCTCGGTGAAAATCAACACTACATAGTGCTATCACTTCCCATCCAAACAAAGGGTCATCTACGAAAAGTGTAAAGACCAGAAATGCAGGGTAGCGTGGAGGTAAACCGTACCCACATTTTGTGGAATGTGGGATGGCAAATTGAAATCAGCACTCTGGCGAACTCTATGCTGTATTTGAAAGTAATGTAAGAAACAAAGCTATAGCGCATCGGACACTTCCACTCAAGGACGTATATTTTCAGGAAAACCAAAGATCCTCAGGACACAGGCAACCCAACGTTTACTTCTGCTCTCTTTACAAAAGCCTCGACTGGGATACAATCTAAATTTCCTTGGACGGAAAACGTGGATGAAGAATATGTGAGTCTTATCTACAATGATATATTAGTGAGCCAGGAAATGAGTGAAATAACGTCCGTTGCCACCACCGGAGTGTTCTTAGTTACACTCATTCTCAGCGAATTTAGTCACATAGAAAATAGTGGTTTATCAAAGAGATGAGGTACAGGTGGAATATAAAATTGCATCCCATGAATGAAATGGCAGACGACAGAAAGAATTACAGATTTAGCAAACACACTTATGCCTCTAGGAGCGCAAAGGTCCCTTGAGGTGAGTAAAAGCCAGGTGTTTTCAATGAGCACAGATACTATTCTATATAGACCAAAGAGGGAATGAACACAACTTACTCTAAAACTCAAAGGACTGAACTCAGCCCACTTTGCACACCAGAAAAGATTATTTACAGCTGGTCAGAATTTGAAAAACAGTTTATCGATGTCTCTCTGGAAGAGAATCAAGTGGATGCACAGCAGCAAGCAACACAGCTCTGACAATCAGCTACACCCCGTGAGAAAAACAAACTGCAAAATAAAGGCAGTGAGTGAGAGATAAATTCTTCGAGACTTCGTTCAGGGGCTGTGATTGAAGGTGTTTTGAGCATATATTAACACACAGAAGGATGGGACCTCAGGGAGGACACTCGTGGCTCTGAGAGTCTTCGTGAGCATGAGTCAGCAAATGCAGCCCTTCTAGAATAACACTGCCTTGCCCTGATTCCATGGACCCGAAATCACCAAATGCAGACGACCCTTCCTACAGTGAACACATGCATGGGAGAGCCGCAGGATGCTACCCCATTGGACAGGGTAAAAACATGAAAAGCCTCCTCATCTTCTCATATCCTGGTGCTCGGGTTCAAGCTTCCAGCCGCTTTCCTGAAAATATCCCCACTTGGGGAAGTCAGCACGTTCAAAACCCTCTTTCTTATAGCTAGAAATTCGTTCCATGAATGAACTGCAATGGGGAAGAATAAGACACGATGCCTGTATATTTGGACAAGCACTTGGCGCTCTAATTTCCAATGCTGATCTAGAATTGACCCAAGCCTAAGCTTGCTCTCAGAAGGAGAATAGGGCTTGAAAATTTCCTGCTGCTTTGTGACCAGTTCCCAAAGTGGGAAGTTGAGCAGGGCATCTCAGGGAGCCGATAATTCATGGCCCTGCAGGATGGGCAAAGACACCTCATGTGGAAAAATGACTTGGATTGAACCACGGAAAATAACTTGAGAGAAAGGCAGAATTGCAGAAATGGGATTTCAAGAGGGAGATGGGTCTCGCCTGGTAAGGAGCTAGAATGCGGCAGTACTTCTTCAACCATGCCTTTGTCGAAAAAGGGGTGTTTGCCTTTATCCTGAATATATTCAGGATAAAGGCATAGACCGTTTTGGGGCAACCAGGCAGGGGCTCGGTGCAAATCAACACTACATAGTTCTATCACTTCAAATCAAAACAAAGGGTCATCTACGAAAAGTGTAAAGACCAGAAATGCAGGGTAGCGTGGAGGTAAACCGTACCCACATTTTGTGGAATGTGGGATGGCAAATTGAAATCAGCACTCTGGCGAACTCTATGCTGTATTCGAAAGTAATGTAAGAAACAAAGCCATAGCGCATCGGACACCTCCACTCAAGGACGTATATTTTCAGGAAAACCAAAGATCCTCAGGACACAGGCAACCCAACGTTTACTTCTGCTCTCTTTACAAAAGCCTCGACTGGGATACAATCTAAATTTCCTTGGACGGAAAACGTGGATGAAGAATATGTGAGTCTTATCTACAAGGATATATTAGTGAGCCAGGAAATGAGTGAAATAACGTCCCTTGCCACCACCGGAGTGTTCTTAGTTACACTCATTCTCAGCGAATTTAGTCACATAGAAAATAGTGGTTTATCAAAGAGATGAGGTAGAGGTGGAATATAAACTTGCATCCCATGAACGAAATGGCAGACGACAGAAAGAATTACAGATTTAGCAAACACACTTATGCCTGTAGGAGCGCAAAGGTCCCTTGAGGTGAGTAAAAGCCAGGTGTTTTCAATGAGCACAGATACTATTCTATATAGACCAAAGAGGGAATGAACACAACTTACTCTAAAACTCAAAGGACTGAACTCAGCCCACTTTGCACACCAGAAAAGATTATTTACAACTGGTCAGAATTTGAAAAACAGTTTATCGATGTCTCTCTGGAAGAGAATCAAGTGGATGCACAGCAGCAAGCAACACAGCACTGACAATCAGCTACACCCCGTGAGAAAAACAAACTGCAAACTAAAGGCAGTGAGTGAGAGATAAATTCTTCGAGACTTCGTTCAGGGGCTGTGATTGAAGTTGTTTTGAGCATATATTAACACACAGAAGGATGGGACCTCAGGGAGGACACTCGTGGCTCTGAGAGTCTTCGTGAGCATGACTCAGCAAATGCAGCCCTTCTAGAATAACACTGCCTTGCCCTGATTCCATGGACCCGAAATCACCAAATGCAGACGACCCTTCCTACAGCGAACACATGCATGGGACAGCCGCAGGATGCTACCCCATTGGACAGGGAAAAAACATGAAAAGCCACCTCATCTTCTCATATCCTGGTGCTCGGGTTCAAGCTTCCAGCCGCTTTCCTGAAAATATCCCCACTTGGGGAAGTCAGCACTTTCAAAACCCTCTTTCTTATAGCTTGGAATTCGTTCCATGGATTAACTGCAATGGGGAAGAATAAGACACGATGCCTATATATTTGGACAGGCACTTGGTGCTCTAATTTCCAATGCTGATCTAGAATTGAACCAAATCTAAGCTTGCTCTCAGAAGGAGAATAGGGCTTGAAAATTTCCTGCTGCTTTGTGACCAGTTCCGAAAGTGGGAAGTTGAGCAGGTCATCTCAGGGAGCCTATAATTCATGGACCTGCAGGATGGGCAAAAACACCTAATGTGGAAAAATGACTTGGGTTGAACAACGGAAAATAACTTGAGAGCAAGGCAGAATTGAAGAAATGGGATTTCAAGAGGGAGATGGGTCTCGCCTGGTAAGGAGCTAGATTGCGGCAGTACTTCTTCAACCATGCCTTTGTCGAAAAAGGGGTGTATGCCTTTATCCTGAGTATATTCAGGATAAAGGCATAGACCGTTTTGGGGCAACCAGGCAGGGGCTCGGTGAAAATCAACACTACATAGTGCTATCACTTCCCATCCAAACAAAGGGTCATCTACGAAAAGTGTAAAGACCAGAAATGCAGGGTAGCGTGGAGGTAAACCGTACCCACATTTTGTGGAATGTGGGATGGCAAATTGAAATCAGCACTCTGGCGAACTCTATGCTGTATTCAAAAGTAATGTAAGAAACAAAGCTATAGCGCATCGGACACCTGCACTCAAGGACGTATATTTTCAGGAAAACCAAAGATCCTCAGGACACAGGCAACCCAACGTTTACTTCTGCTCTCTTTACAAAAGCCTCGACTGGGATACAATCTAAATTTCCTTGGACGGAAAACGTGGATGAAGAATATGTCATTCTTATCTACAATGATATATTAGTGAGCCAGGAAATGAGTGAAATAACGTCCGTTGCCACCACCGGAGTGTTCTTAGTTACACTCATTCTCAGCGAATTTAGTCACATAGAAAATAGTGGTTTATCAAAGAGATGAGGTACAGGTGGAATATAAAATTGCATCCCATGAATGAAATGGCAGACAACAGAAAGAATTACAGATTAAGCAAACACACTTATGCCTGTAGGAGCGCAAAGGTCCCTTGAGGTGAGTAAAAGCCAGGTGTTTTCAATGAGCACAGATACTATTCTATATAGACAAAAGAGGGAATGAACACAACTTACTCTAAAACTCAAAGGACTGAACTCAGCCCCCTTTGCACACCAGAAAAGATTATTTACAGCTGGTCAGAATTTGAAAAACAGTTTATCGATGTCTCTCTGGAAGAGAATCAAGTGGATGCACAGCAGCAAGCAACACAGCACTGACAATCAGCTACACCCCGTGAGAAAAACAAACTGCAAAATAAAGGCAGTGAGTGAGAGATAAATTCTTCGAGACTTCGTTCAGGGGCTGTGATTGAAGTTGTTTTGAGCATATATTAACACACAGAAGGATGGGATCTCAGGGAGGACACTCGTGGCTCTGAGAGTCTTCGTGAGCATGAGTCAGCAAATGCAGCCCTTCTAGAATAACACTGCCTTGCCGTGATTCCATGGCCCCGAAATCACCAAATGCAGACGACCCATCCTACTGTGAACACATGCATGGGACAGCCGCAGGATGCTACCCCATTGGACAGGGAAAAAACTTGAAAAGCCACCTCATCTTCTCATATCCTGGTGCTCGGGTTCAAGCTTCCAGGCGCTTTCCTGAAAACATCCCCACTTGGGGAAGTCAGCACTTTCAAAACCCTATTTCTTATAGCTTGGAATTCGTTCCATGGATGAACTGCAATGGGGAAGAATAAGACACGATGCCTATATATTTGGACAGGCACTTGGCGCTCCAATTTCCAATGCTGATCTAGAATCGACCCAAGCCTAAGCTTGCTCTCAGAAGGAGAATAGGGCTTGAAAATTTCCTGCTGCTTTGTGACCAGTTCCGAAAGTGGGAATTTGAGCAGGGCATCTCAGGGAGCCTATAATTCATGGCCCTGCAGGATGGGCAAAGACACCTAATGTGGAAAAATGACTTGGGTTGAACCACGGAAAATAACTTGAGAGCAAGGCAGAATTGCAGAAATGGGATTTCAAGAGGGAGATGGGTCTCGCCTGGTAAGCAGCTAGAATGGGGCAGTACTTCTTCAACCATGTCTTTGTCGAAAAAGGGGTGTATGCCTTTATCCTGAATATATTCAGGATAAAGGCATAGACCGTTTTGGGGCAACCAGGCAGCGGCTCGGTGCAAATCAACACTACATAGTGCTATCACTACCCATCCAAACAAAGGGTCATCTACGAAAAGTGTAAAGACCAGAAATGCAGGGTAGCGTGGAGGTAAACCGTACCCACATTTTGTGGAATATGGGATGGCAAATTGAAATCAGCACTCTGGCGAACTCTATGCTGTATTCGAAAGTAATGTAAGAAACAAAGCTATAGCG
Organism: Kogia breviceps; assembly: GCF_026419965.1. Taxonomy (NCBI): domain Eukaryota; kingdom Metazoa; phylum Chordata; class Mammalia; order Artiodactyla; family Physeteridae; genus Kogia; species Kogia breviceps. The sequence continues at coordinate 45,390,094 of NC_081329.1, read as the reverse complement.
CATCGGACACTTCCACTCAAGGACGTATATTTTCAGGAAAACCAAAGATCCTCAGGACACAGGCAACCCAACGTTTACTTCTGCTCTCTTTACAAAAGCCTCGACTAGGATACAATCTAAATTTCCTTGGACGGAAAACGTGGATGAAGAATATGTGATTCTTATCTACAATGATATATTCGTGAGCCAGGAAATGAGTGAAATAACGTCCCTTGCCACCACCGGAGTGTTCTTAGTTACACTCATTCTCAGCGAATTTAGTCACATAGAAAATAGTGGTTTATCAAAGAGATGAGGTACAGGTGGAATATAAAATTGCATCCCATGAACGAAATGGCAGACGACAGAAAGAATTACAGATTTAGCAAACACACTTATGCCTGTAGGAGCGCAAAGGTCCCTTGAGGTGAGTAAAAGCCAGGTGTTTGCAATGAGCACAGATACTATTCTATATAGACCAAAGAGGGAATGAACACAACTTACTCTAAAACTCAAAGGACTGAACTCAGCCCACTTTGCACACCAGAGAAGATTATTGACAACTGGTCAGAATTTGAAAAACAGTTTATCGATGTCTCTCTGGAAGAGAATCAAGTGGATGCTCAGCAGCAAGCAACACAGCACTGACAATCAGCTACACCCCGTGAGAAAAACAAACTGCAAAATAAAGGCTGTGAGTGAGAGATAAATTCTTCGAGACTTCATTCAGGGGCTGTGATTGAAGTTGTTTTGAGCATATATTAACACACAGAAGGATGGGACCTCAGGGAGGACACTCGTGGCTCTGAGAGTCTTCGTGAGCATGAGTCAGCAAATGCAGCCCTTCTAGAATAACACTGCCTTGCCCTGATTCCATGGACCCGGAATCACCAAATGCAGACGACCCTTCCTACAGCGAACACATGCATGGGGGAGCCGCAGGATGCTACCCCATTGGACAGGGAAAAAATATGAAAAGCCACTTCATCTTCTCATATCCTGGTGCTCGGGTTCAAGCTTCCAGCTGCTTTCCTGAAAATATCCCCACTTGGGGAAGTCAGCACTTTCAAAACCCTCTTACTTATAGCTTGGAATTTGTTCCATGGATGAACTGCAATGGGCAAGAATAAGACACGATGCCTATATATTTGGACAGGCACTTGGTGCTCTAATTTCCAATGCTGATGTAGAATTGACCCAAATCTAAGCTGGCTCTCAGAAGGAGAATAGGGCTTGAAAATTTCCTGCTGCTTTGTGACCAGTTCCGAAATAGGGAAGTTGAGCAGGTCATCTAAGGGAGCCTATAATTCATGGCCCTGCAGAATGGGCAAAGACATGTAATGTGGAAAAATGACTTGGGTTGAACCACGGAAATTAACTTGAGAGCAAGGCAAAATGGCAGAAATGGGATTTCAAGAGGGAGAAGGGTCTCGCCTGGTAAGGAGCTAGAATGGGGCAGTACTTCTTCAACCATGCCTTTGTCGAAAAAGGGGTGTATGCCTTTATCCTGAATATATTCAGGATAAAGGCATAGACCGTTTTGGGGCAACCAGGCAGGGGCTCGGTGCAAATCAACACTACATAGTGCTATCACTTCCCATCCAAACACAGGGTCATCTACGAAAAGTGTAAAGACAAGAAATGCAGGGTAGCGTGGAGGTAAACCGTACCCACATTTTGTGGAATGTGGGATGGCAAATTGAAATCAGCACTCTGGCGAACTCTATGCTGTATTCGAAAGTAATGTAAGAAACAAAGCTATAGCGCATAGGACACTTCCACTCAAGGACGTATATTTTCAGGAAAACCAAAGATCCTCAGGACACAGGCAACCCAACGTTGACTTCTGCTGTCTTTACAAAAGCCTCGACTAGGATACAATCTAAATTTCCTTGGACGGAAAACGTGGATGAAGAATATGTGATTCTTGTCTACAATGATAGATTAGTGAGCCAGGAAATGAATGAAATAACGTCCCTTGCCACCACCGGAGTGTTCTTAGTTACACTCATTCTCAGCGAATTTAGTCACATAGAAAATAGTGCTTTATCAAAGAGATGAGGTACAGGTGGAATATAAAATTGCATCCCATGAACGAAATGGCAGACGACAGAAAGAATTACAGATTTAGCAAACACACTTATGCCTGTAGGAGCACAAAGGTCCCTTGAGGTGAGTAAAAGCCAGGTGTTGTCAATGAGCACAGATACTATTCTATATAGACCAAAGAGGGAATGAACACAACTTACTCTAAAACTCAAAGGACTGAACTCAGCCCACTTTGCACACCAGAAAAGATTATTTACAACTGGTCAGAATTTGAAAAACAGTTTATCGATGTCTCTCTGGAAGAGAGTCAAGTGGATGCACAGCAGCAAGCAACACAGCACTGACAATCAGCTACACCCCGAGAGAAAAACAAACTGCAAAATAAAGGCAGTGAGTGAGAGATAAATTCTTTGAGACTTCGTTCAGGGGCTGTGATTGAAGTTGTTTTGAGCATATATTAACACACAGAAGGATGGGACCTCAGGGAGGACACTCGTGGCTCTGAGAGTCTTCGTGAGCATGAGTCAGCAAATGCAGCCCTTCTAGCATAACACTGCCTTGCCCTGATTCCATGGACCCGAAATCTCCAAATGCAGACGACCCTTCCTACAGCGAACACATGCATGGGACAGCCGCAGGATGCTACCACATTGGACAGGGAAAAAACATGAAAAGCCACCTCATCTTCTCATATCCTGGTGCTCGGGTTCAATCTTCCAGCCGCTTTCCTGAAAATATCCGCACTTGGGGAAGTCAGCACTTTCAAAACCCTGTTTCTTATAGCTTGGAATTCGTTCCATGGATGAACTGCAATGGGGAAGAATAAGACACGATGCCTATCTATTTGGACAGGCACTTGGCGCTCTAATTTCCAATGCTGATCTAGAATTGACCGAAGTGTAAGTTGCTCTCAGAAGGAGAATAGGGATTGAAAATTTCCTTCTGCTTTGTGACCAGTTCCAAAAGTGGGAAGTTGAGCAGGGCATCTCAGGGAGCCTATAATTCATGGCCCTGCAGGATGGGCAAAGACACCTAATGTGGAAAAATGACTTGGGTTGAACCACGGAAAATAACTTGAGAGCAAGGCAGAATTGCAGAAATAGGATTTCAAGAGGGAGATGGGTCTCGCCTGGTAAGGAGTTAGAATGCGGCAGTACTTCTTCAACCATGCCTTTGTCGAAAAAGGGGTGTATGCCTTTATCCTGAATAAGACCGTTTTGGGGCAACCAGGCAGGGGCTCGGTGCAAATCAACACTACATAGTTCTATCACTTCCCATCCAAACAAAGGGTCATCTACGAAAAGTGTAAAGACCAGAAATGCAGGGTAGCGTGGAGGTAAATCGTACCCACATTTTGTGGAATGTGGGATGGCAAATTGAAATCAGCACTCTGGCGAACTCTATGCTGTATTCGAAAGTAATGTAAGAAACAAAGCTATAGCCCATAGGACACTTCCACTCAAGGACGTATATTTTCAGGAAAACCAAAGATCCTCAGGACACAGGCAACCCAACGTTGACTTCTGCTCTCTTTACAAAACCCTCGACTAGGATACAATCTAAATTTCCTTTGACGGAAAACGTGGATGAAGAATATGTGATTCTTATCTACAATGATATATTCGTGAGCCAGGAAATGAGTGAAATAACGTCCCTTGCCACCACCGGAGTGTTCTTAGTTACACTCATTCTCAGCGAATTTAGTCACATAGAAAATAGTGGTTTATCAAAGAGATGAGGTACAGGTGGAATATAAAATTGCATCCCATGAACGAAATGGCAGACGACAGAAAGAATTACAGATTTAGCAAACACACTTATGACTGTAGGAGCGCAAAGGTCCCTTGAGGTGAGTAAAAGCCAGGTGTTGTCAATGAGCACAGATACTATTCTATATAGACCAAAGAGGGAATCAACACAACTTACTCTAAAACTCAAAGGACTGAACTCAGCCCACTTTGCACACCAGAAAAGATTATTTACAACTGGTCAGAATTTGAAAAACAGTTTATCGATGTCTCTCTGGAAGAGAATCAAGTGGATGCACAGCAGCAAGCAACACAGCACTGACAATCAGCTACACCCCGTGAGAAAAACAAACTGCAAAATAAAGGCAGTGAGTGAGAGATAAATTCTTTGCGACTTCGTTCAGGGGCTGTGATTGAAGTTGTTTTGAGCATATATTAACACACAGAAGGATGGGACCTCAGGGAGGACACTCGTGGCTCTGAGAGTCTTCGTGAGCATGAGTCAGCAAATGCAGCCCTTCTAGAATAACACTGCCTTGCCCTGATTCCATGGCCCCGAAATCACCAAATGCAGACGACCCTTCCTACAGCGAACACATGCATGGGACAGCCGCAGGATGCCACCCCATTGGACAGGGAATAAACATGAAAAGCCACCTCATCTTCTCATATCCTGGTGCTCGGGTTCAAGCTTTCAGCTGTTTTCCTGAAAATATCCCCATTTGGGGAAGTCAGCACTTTCAAACCCTCTTTCTTATAGCTTGGAATTCGTTCCATGGATAAACTGCAATGGGGAAGAATAAGACACGATGCCTCTCTATTTGGACAGGCACTTGGCGCTCTAATTTCCAATGCTGATCTAGAATTGACCCAAGCCTAAGCTTGCTCTCAGAAGGAGAATAGGGCTTGACAATTTCCTGCTGCTTTGTGACCAGTTCCGAAAGTGGGAAGTTGAGCAGGGCATCTCAGGGACCTTTAATTCATGGCACTTCAGGATGTGCAAAGACACCTAATGTGGAAAAATGACTTGGGTTGAACCACGGAAAATAACTTGAGAGCAATGCAGAATTGCAGAAATGGGATTTCAAGAGGGAGATGGGTCTCGCCTGGTAAGGAACTAGAATGTGGCAGTACTTCTTCAACCATGCCTGTGTCGAAAAAGGGTTGTATGCCTTTATCCTGAATATATTCAGGATAGAGGCATAGACCGTTTTGGGGCAACCAGGCAGGGGCTCGGTGCAAATCAACACTACATAGTTCTATCACTTCGAAACAAAACAAAGGGTCATCTACGAAAAGTGTAAAGATCAGAAATGCAGGGTAGCGAGGAGGTAAACCATACCCACATTGTGTGGAATGTGGGATGGCAAATTGAAATCAGCACTCTGGCGAACTCTATGCTGTATTCGAAAGTAATGTAAGAAACAAAGCTATAGCGCATCGGACACCTCCACTCAAGGACGTATATTTTCAGGAAAACCAATGATCCTCAGGACACAGGCAACCCAACGTTGACTTCTGCTCTCTTTACAAAAGCCTCGACTAGGATACAATCTAAATTTCCTTGGACGGAAAACGTGGATGGAGAATATGTGATTCTTATCTACAATGATATATTAGTGAGCCAGGAAATGAGTGAAATAACGTCCCTTGCCACCACCGGAGTGTTCCTGGTTACACTCATTCTCAGCTAATTTAGTCACATAGAAAATAGTGGTTTATCAAAGAGATGAGGTACAGGTGGAATATAAAATTGCATCCCATGAACGAAATGGCAGATGACAGAAAGAATTACAGATTTAGCAAACACACTTATGCCTGTAGGAGCGCAAAGGTCCCTTGAGGTGAGTAAAAGCCAGGTGTTTTCAAAGAGCACAGATACTATTCTATATAGACCAAGGAGAGAATGAACACAACTTACTCTAAAACTCAAAGGACTGAACTCAGCCCACTTTGCACACCAGAAAAGATTATTTACAACTGGTCAGAATTTGAAAAACAGTTTATCGATGTCTCTCTGGAAGAGAATCAAGTGGATGCACAGCAGCAAGCAACACAGCACTGACAATCAGCTACACCCCGTGAGAAAAACAAACTGCAAAATAAAGGCAGTGAGTGAGAGATAAATTCTTCGAGACTTCGTTCAGGGGCTGTGATTGAAGTTGTTTTGAGCATATATTAACACACAGAAGGATGGGATCTCAGGGAGGACACTCGTGGATCTGAGAGTCTTCGTGAGCATGAGTCAGCAAATGCAGCCCTTCTAGAATAACACTGCCTTGCCCTGATTCCATGGACCCGAAATCACCAAATGCAGACGACACTTCCTACAGCGAACACATGCATGGGACAGCCGCAGGATGCTACCCCATTGGACAGGGAAAAAACCTGAAAAGCCACCTCATCTTCTCATATCCTGGTGCTCGGGTTCAAGCTTCCAGCCGCTTTCCTGAAAATATCCCCACTTGGGGAAGTCAGCACTTTCAAATTCTCTTTCTTACAGCTTGGAATTCGTTCCATGGATGAACTGCAATGGGGAAGAATAAGACACGATGCCTATATATTTGGACAAGCACTTGGTGCTCTAATTTCCAATGCTGATCTAGAATTGACCCAAATCTAAGCTTGCTCTCAGAAGGAGAATAGGGCTTGACAATTTCCTGCTGCTTTGTGACCAGTTCCGAAAGTGGGAAGTTGAGCAGGGCATCTCAGGGAGCCTATAATTCATGGCCCTGCAGGATGGGCAAAGACACCTAATGTGGAAAAATGACTTGGGTTGAACCACGGAAAATAACTTGAGAGCAAGGCAGAATTGGAGAAATGGGATTTCAAGAGGGAGCTGGGTCTCGCCTGGTAAGGAGCTAGAATGCGGCAGTACTTCTTCAACGATGCCTTTGTCGAAAAAGGGGTGTATGCCTTTATCCTGAATATATTCCAGGCAGGGGCTCGGTGCAAATCAACACTACATAGTTCTATCACTTCGAATCAAAACAACGGATCATCTATGAAAAGTGTAAAGTCCAGAAATGCCGGGTAGCGTGGAGGTAAACCATACCCACATTTTGTGGAATGTGGGATGGCAAATTGAAATCAGCACTCTGGCGAACTCTATGCTGTATTCGAAAATAATGTAAGAAACAAAGCTATAGCGCATAGGACACTTCCACTCAAGGACGTATATTTTCAGGAAAACCAAAGATCCTCAGGACACAGGCAACCCAACGTTTACTTCTGCTCTCTTTACAAAAGCCTCGACTAGGATACAATCTAAATTTCCTTGGACGGAAAACGTGGATGAAGAATATGTGATTGTTATCTACAATGATATATTAATGAGCCAGGAAATGAGTGAAATAACGTCCCTTGCCACCACCGGAGTGTTCTTAGTTACACTCATTCTCAGCGAATTTAGTCACCTAGAAAATAGTGGTTTATCAAAGACATGAGGTACAGGTGGAATATAAAATTGCACCCCATGAACGAAATGGCAGACGACAGAAAGAATTACAGATTGAGCAAACACACTTATGCCTGTAGGAGCGCAAAGGTCCCTTGAGGTGAGTAAAAGCCAGGTGTTTTCAATGAGCACAGATACTATTCTATATAGACCAAAGAGGGAATGAACACAACTTACTCTAAAACTCAAAGGACTGAACTCAGCCCACTTTGCACACCAGAAAAGATTATTTACAACTGGTCAGAATTTGAAAAACAGTTTATCGATGTCTCTCTGGAAGAGAATCAAGTGGATGCACAGCAGCAAGCAACACAGCACTGACAATCAGCTACACCCCGTGAGAAAAACAAACTGCAAAATAAAGGCAGTGAGTGAGAGATAAATTCTTCGAGACTTCGTTCAGGGGCTGTGATTGAAGTTGTTTTGAGCATATATTAACACACAGAAGGATGGGACCTCAGGGAGGACACTCGTGGCTCTGAGAGTCTTCATGAGCATGAGTCAGCAAATGCAGCCCTTCTAGAATAACACTGCCTTGCCCTGATTCCATGGACCCGAAATCACCAAATGCAGACGACCCTTCCTACAGCGAACACATGCATGGGACAGCCGCAGGATGCTACCCCATTGGACAGGGAAAAAACATGAAAAGCCACCTCATCTTCTCATATCCTGGTGCTCGGGTTCAAGCTTCCAGCCGCTTTCCTGAATATATCTCCACTTGGGGAAGTCAACACGTTCAAAACACTCTTTCTTATAGATTGGAATTCGTTCCATGGATGAACTGCAATGGGGAAGAATAAGACACGATGCCTATACAATTGGACAGGCACTTGGCGCTCTAATTTCCAATGCTGATCTAGAATTGACCCAGTCTAAGTTGGTCTCAGAAGGAGAATAGGGCTTGAAAATTTCCTGCTGCTTTGTGACCAGTTCCGAAAGTGGGAAGTTGAGCAGGGCATCTCAGGGAGCCTATAATTCATGGCCCTGCAGGATGGGCAAAGACACCTAATGTGGAAAAATGACTTGGGTTGAACCACGGAAAATAACTTGAGAGCAAGGCAGAATTGCAGAAATGGGATTTCAAGAGGGAGATGGGTCTCACCTGGTAAGGAGCTAGAATGTGGCAATACTTCTTCAACCATGCCTTTGTCGAAAAAGGGGTGTATGCCTTTATCCTGAATATATTCAGGATAAAGGCATAGACCGTTTTGGGGCAACCAGGCAGAGGCTCGGTGCAAATCAACACTACATAGTTCTATCACTTCGAATCAAAACAAAGGATCATCTATGAAAAGTGTAAAGACCAGAAATGCCGGGTAGCGTGGAGCTAAACCATACCCACATTTTGTGGAATGTGGGATGGCAAATTGACATCAGCACTTTGGCGAACTCTATGCTGTATTCGAAAATAATGTAAGAAACAAAGCTATAGCGCATAGGACACTTCCACTCAAGGACGTATATTTTCAGGAAAACTAAAGATCCTCAGGACACAGGCAACCCAACGTTTACTTCTGCTCTCTTTACAAAAGCCTCGACTAGGATACAATCTAAATTTCCTTGGACGGAAAACGTGGATGAAGAATATGTGATTGTTATCTACAATGATATATTAGTGAGCCAGGAAATGAGTGAAATAAAGTCTCTTGCCACCACCGGAGTGTTCTTAGTTACACTCATTCTCAGCGAATTTAGTCACCTAGAAAATAGTGGTTTATCAAAGAGATGAGGTACAGGTGGAATATAAAATTGCATCCCATGAACGAAATGGCAGACGACAGAAAGAATTACAGATTGAGCAAACACACTTATGCCTGTAGGAGCGCAAAGGTCCCTTGAGGTGAGTAAAAGCCAGGTGTTTTCAATGAGCACAGATACTATTCTATATAGACCAAAGAGGGAATGAACACAACTTACTCTAAAACTCAAAGGACTGAACTCAGCCCACTTTGCACACCAGAGAAGATTATTGACAACTGGTCAGAATTTGAAAAACAGTTTATCGATGTCTCTCTGAAAGAGAATCAAGTGGATGCACAGCAGCAAGCAACACAGCACTGACAATCAGCTACACCCCGTGAGAAAAACAAACTGCAAAATAAAGGCAGTGAGTGAGAGATAAATTCTTCGAGACTTCGTTCAGGGGCTGTGATTGAAGTTGTTTTGAGCATATATTAACACACAGAAGGATGGGACCTCAGGGAGGACACTCGTGGCTCTGAGAGTCTTCGTGAGCATGAGTCAGCAAATGCAGCACTTCTAGAATAACACTGCCTTGCCCTAATTCCATGGCCCCGAAATCACCAAATGCAGACGACCCTTCCTACAGCGAACACATGCATGGGACAGCCGCAGGATGCTACCCCATTGGACAGGGAAAAAACATGAAAAGCCACCTCATCTTCTCATATCCTGGTGCTCGGGTTCAAGCTTCCAGCCGCTTTCCTGAAAATATCCCCACATGGGGAAGTCAGCACTTTCAAAACCCTCTTTCTTATAGCTAGAAATTCGTTCCATGAATGAACTGCAATGGGGAAGAAAAAGACATGATGCCTGTATATTTGGACAAGCACTTGGCGCTCTAATTTCCAATGCTGATCTAGTATTGACCCAAGCCTAAGCTTGCTCTCAGAAGGAGAATAGGGCTTGACAATTTCCTGCTGCTTTGTGACCAGTTCCCAAAGTGGGAAGTTGAGCAGGGCATCTCAGGGAGCCTATAATTCATGGCCCTGCAGGATGGGCAAAGACACCTAATGTGGAAAAATGACTTGGTTTGAACCACGGAAAATAACTTGAGAGCAAGGCAGAATTGCAGAAATGGGATTTCAAGAGGGAGATGGGTCTCGCCTGGTAAGGAGCTAGAATGTGGCAGTACTTCTTCAACCATGCCTGTGTCGAAAAAGGGGTGTATGCCTTTATCCTGAATATATTCAGGATAAAGGCATAGACCGTTTTGGGGCAACCAGGCAGGGGCTCGGTGCAAATCAACACTACATAGTTCTATCACTTCGAATCAAAACAAAGGGTCATCTACGAAAAGTGTAAAGACCAGAAATGCAGGGTAGCGTGGAGGTATACCGTACCCACATTTTGTGGAATGTGGGATGGCAAATTGAAATCAGCTCTCTGGCGAACTCTATGCTGTATTCGAAAATAATGTAAGAAACAAAGCTATAGTGCCTAGGACACTTCCACTCAAGGACGTATATTTTCAGGAAAACAAAAGATCCTCAGGACACAGGCAACCCAACGTTTACTTCTGCTCTCTTTACAAAAGCCTCGACTAGGATACAATCTAAATTTCCTTGGCCGGAAAACGTGGATGAACAATATGTGATTCTTATCTACAATGATATATTAGTGAGCCAGGAAATGAGTGAAATAACGTCCCTTGCCACCACCGCAGTGTTCTTAGTTACACTCATTCTCAGCGGATTTAGTCATCTAGAAAATAGTGGTTTATCAAAGAGATGAGGTACAGATGGAATATAAAATTGCATCCCATGAATGAAATGGCAGACGACAGAAAGAATTACAGATTTAGCAAACACACTTATGCCTGTAGGAGCGCAAAGGTCCCTTGAGGTGAGTAAAAGCCAGGTGTTTTCAATGAGCACAGATACTATTCTATATAGACCAAAGAGGGAATGAACACAACTTACTCTAAAACTCAAAGGACTGAACTCAGCCCACTTTGCACACCAGAGAAGATTATTTACAACTGGTCAGAATTTGAAAAACAGTTTATCGATGTCTCTCTGGAAGAGAATCAAGTGGATGCACAGCAGCAAGCAACACAGCACTGACAATCAGCTACACCCCGTGAGAAAAACAAACTGCAAAATAAAGGCAGTGAGTGAGAGATAAATTCTTCGAGACTTCGTTCAGGGGCTGTGATTGAAGTTGTTTTGAGCATATATTAACCCACAGAAGGATGGGACCTCAGGGAGGACACTCGTGGCTCTGAGAGTCTTCGTGAGCATGAGTCAGCAAATGCAGCCCTTCTAGAATAACACTGCCTTGCCCTGATTCCATGGCCCCGAAATCACCAAATGCAGACGACCCTTCCTACAGCGAACACATGCATGGGACAGCCGCAGGATGCTACCCCATTGGACAGGGAAAAAACATGAAAAGCCACCTCATCTTCTCATATCCCGGTGCTCGGGTTCAAGCTTCCAGCCGCTTTCCTGAAAATATCCCCACTTAGGGAAGTCAGCACTTTCAAAACCCTCTTTCTTATAGCTTGGAATTCGTTCCATGGATGAACTGCAATGGGGAAGAGTAAGACACGATGCCTACATATTTGGACAGGCACTTGGCGCTCTAATTTCCAATGCTGATCTAGAATTGTCCCAAATGTAAGTTGCTCTCAGAAGGAGAATAGGGCTTGAAAATTTCCTGCTGCTTTTTGACCAGTTCCGAAAGTGGGAAGTTGAGCAGGGCATCTCAGGGAGCCTATAATTCATGGCCCTGCAGGATGGGCAAAGACACCTAATGTGGAAAAATGACTTGGGTTGAACCACAGAAAATAACTTGAGAGCAAGGCAGAATTGCAGAAATGGGATTTCAAGAGGGAGATGGGTCTCGCCTGGTAAGGAGCAAGAATGTGGCAGTACTTCTTCAACCATGCCTTTGTCGAAAAATGGTTGTATGCCTTTATCCTGAATATATTCAGGATAAAGGCATAGACCGTTTTGGGGCAACCAGGCAGGGGCTCGGTGAAAATCAACACTACATAGTGCTATCACTTCCCATCCAAACAAAGGGTCATCTACGAAAAGTGTAAAGACCAGAAATGCAGGGTAGCGTGGAGGTAACCGGACCCACATTTTGTGGAATGTGGGATGGCAAATTGAAATCAGCTCTCTGGCGAACTCTATGCTGTATTCGAAAATAATGTAAGAAACAAAGCTATAGCGCATAGGACACTTCCACTCAAGAACGTACATTTTCAGGAAAACCAAAGATCCCCAGGACACAGGCAACCCAACGTTTACTTCTGCTCTATTTACAAAAGCCTTGACTAGGATACAATCTAAATTTCCTTTGACGGAAAACGTGGATGAAGAATATGTGAGTCTTATCTACAATGATATATTAGTGAGCCAGGAAATGAGTGAAATAACGTCCCTTGCCACCACCGGAGTGTTCTTAGTTACACTCATTCTCAGCGAATTTAGTCACCTAGAAAATAGTGGTTTATCAAAGAGATGAGGTACAGGTGGAATATAAAATTGCATCCTATGAACGAAATGGCAGACGACAGAAAGAATTACAGATTTAGCAAACACACTTATGCCTGTAGGAGCGCAAAGGTCCCTTGAGGTGAGTAAAAGCCAGGTGTTTTCAATGAGCACAGATACTATTCTATATAGACCAAAGAGGGAATGAACACAACTTACTCTAAAACTCAAAGGACTGAACTCAGCCCACTTTGCACACCAGAAAAGATTATTTACAACTGGTCAGAATTTGAAAAACAGTTTATCGATGTCTCTCTGGAAGAGAATCAAGTGGATGCACAGCAGCAAGCAACACAGCACTGACAATCAACTACACCCCGAGAGAAAAACAAACTGCAAAATAAAGGCAGTGACTGAGAGATAAATTCTTCGAGACTTCGTTCAGGGGCTGTGATTGAAGTTGTTTTGAGCATATATTAACACACAGAAGGATGGGACCCTAGGGAGGACACTCGTGGCTCTGAGAGTCTTCGTGAGCATGAGTCAGCAAATGCAGCCCTTCTAGAATAACACTGCCTTGCCCTGATTCCATGGCCCCGAAATCACCAAATGCAGACGACCCTTCATACAGCGAACACATGCATGGGACAGCCGCAGGATGCTACCCCATTGGACAGGGAAAAAACATGAAAAGCCACCTCATCTTCTCATATCCTGGTGCTCGGGTTCAAGCTTCCAGGCGCTTTCCTGAAAACATCCCCACTTGGGGAAGTCAGCACTTTCAAAACCCTGTTTCTTATAGCTTGGAATTCGTTCCATGGATGAACTGCAATGGGGAAGAATAAGACACGATGCCTATATATTTGGACAGGCACTTGGTGCTCTAATTTCCAATGCTGATCTAGAATTGACCCAAATCTAAGCTTGCTCTCAGAAGGAGAATAGGGCTTGAAAATTTCCTGCTGCTTTGTGACCAGTTCCGAAAGTGGGAAGTTGAGCAGGGCATCTCAGGGAGCCTATAATTCATGGCCCTGCAGGGTGGGCAAAGACACCTAATGTGGAAAAATGACTTGGGTTGAACCACGGAAAATAACTTGAGAGCAAGGCAGTATTGCAGAAATGGGATTTCAAGAGGGAGATGGGTCTCGCCTGGTAAGGAGCTAGAATGCGGCAGTACTTCTTCAACCATGCCTTTGTAGAAAAAGGGGTGTATGCCTTTATCCTGAATATATTCAGGATAAAGGGATAGACCGTTTTGGGGCAACCAGGCAGGGGCTCGGTGAAAATCAACACTACATAGTGCTATCACTTCCCATCCAAACAAAGGGTCATCTACGAAAAGTGTAAAGACCAGAAATGCAGGGTAGCGTGGAGGTAAACCGTACCCACATTTTGTGGAATGTGGGATGGCAAATTGAAATCAGCACTCTGGCGAACTCTATGGTGTATTTGAAAGTAATGTAAGAAACAAAGCTATAGCGCATCGGACACTTCCACTCAAGGACGTATATTTTCAGGAAAACCAAAGATCCTCAGGACACAGGCAACCCAACGTTTACTTCTGCTCTCTTTACAAAAGCCTCGACTGGGATACAATCTAAATTTCCTTGGACGGAAAACGTGGATGAAGAATATGTGATTCTTATCTACAATGATATATTAGTGAGCCAGGAAATGAGTGAAATAACGTCCCTTGCCACCACCGGAGTGTTCTTAGTTACACTCATTCTCAGCGAATTTAGTCACATAGAAAATAGTGGTTTATCAAAGAGATGAGGTACAGGTGGAATATAAAATTGCATCCCATGAACGAAATGGCAGACGGCAGAAAGAATTACAGATTTAGCAAACACACTTATGCCTGTAGGAGCGCAAAGGTCCCTTGAGGTGAGTAAAAGCCAGGTGTTTTCAATGAGCACAGATACTATTCTATATAGACCAAAGAGGGAATGAACACAACTTACTCTAAAACTCAAAGGACTGAACTCAGCCCACTTTGCACACCAGAAAAGATTATTTACAACTGGTCAGAATTTGAAAAACAGTTTATCGATGTCTCTCTGGAAGAGAATCAAGTGGATGCACAGCAGCAAGCAACACAGCACTGACAATCAGCTACACCCCGTGAGAAAAACAAACTTCAAACTAAAGGCAGTGAGTGAGAGATAAATTCTTCGAGACTTCGTTCAGGGGCTGTGATTGAAGTTGTTTTGAGCATATATTAACACACAGAAGGATGGGACCTCAGGGAGGACACTCGTGGCTCTGAGAGTCTTCGTGAGCATGAGTCAGCAAATGCAGCCCTTCTAGAATAACACTGCCTTGCCCTGATTCCATGGCCCCGAAATCACCAAATGCAGACGACCCTTCCTACAGCGAACACATGCATGGGACAGCCGCAGGATGCTACCCCATTGGACAGGGAAAAAACATGAAAAGCCACCTCATCTTCTCATATCCTGGTGCTCGGGTTCAAGCTTCCAGCCGCTTTCCTGAAAATATCCCCACTTGGTGAAGTCAGCACTTTCAAAACCCTCTTTCTTATAGCTTGGAATTCGTTCCATGGATGAACTGCAATGGGGAAGAATAAGACACGATGCCTATATATTTGGACAGGCACTTTGTGCTCTAATTTACAATGCTGATCTAGAATTGAACCAAATCTAAGCTTGCTCTCAGAAGGAGAATAGGGCTTGAAAATTTCCTGCTGCTTTGTGACCAGTTCCGAAAGTGGAAAGTTGAGCAGGTCATCTCAGGGAGCCTATAATTCATGGACCTGCAGGATGGGCAAAAACACCTAATGTGGAAAAATGACTTGGGTTGAACCACGGAAAATAACTTGAGAGCAAGGCAGAATTGCAGAAATGGGATTTCAAGAGGGAGATGGGTCTCGCCTGGTAACGAGCTAGAATGCGGCAGTACTTCTTCAACCATGCCTTTGTCGAAAAAGCGGTGTATGATTTTATCCTGAATATATTCAGGATAAAGGCATAGACCGTTTTGGGGCAACCAGGCAGTGGCTCGGTGCAAATCAACACTACATAGTGCTATCACTTCCCATCCAAAACAGAGTCATCTATGAAAAGTGTAAAGACCAGAATTGCAGGGTAGCGTGGAGGTAAACCGTACCCACATTTTGTGGAATGTGGGATGTCAAATTGAAATCAGCACTCTGGCGAACTCTATGCTGTATTCGAAAGTAATGTAAGAAACAAAGCTATAGCGCATAGGACACTTCCACTCAAGAACGTATATTTTCAGGAAATCCAAAGATCCCCAGGACACAGGCAACCCAACGTTGACTTCTGCTCTCTTTACAAAAGCCTCGACTAGGATACAATCTAAATTTCCTTGGACGGAAAACGTGAATGAAGAATATGTGAGTCTTATCTACAATGATATATTAGTGAGCCAGGTAATGAGTGAAATAACGTCCCTTGCCACCACCGGAGTGTTCTTAGTTACACTCATTCTCAGCGAATTTAGTCACAAAGAAAATAGTGGTTTATCAAAGAGATGAGGTACAGTTGGAATATAAAATTGCATCCCATGAATGAAATGGCAGACGACAGAAAGAATTACAGATTTAGCAAACACGCTTATGCCTATAGGAGCGCAAAGGTCCCTTGAGGTGAGTAAAAGCCAGGTGTTTTCAATGAGCACAGATACTATTCTATATAGACCAAAGAGGGAATGAACACAACTTACTCTAAAACTCAAAGGACTGAACTCAGCCCACTTTGCACACCAGAAAAGATTATTTACAACTGGTCAGAATTTGAAAAACAGTTTATCGATGTCTCTCTGGAAGAGAATCAAGTGGATGCACAGCAGCAAGCAACACAGCACTGACAATCAGCTACACCCCGTGAGAAAAACAAACTGCAAACTAAAGGCAGTGAGTGAGAGATAAATTCTTCGAGACTTCGTTCAGGGGCTGTGATTGAAGTTGTTTTGAGCATATATTAACACACAGAAGGATGGGACCTCAGGGAGGACACTCGTGGCTCTGAGAGTCTTCGTGAGCATGAGTCAGCCAATGCAGCCCTTCTAGAATAACACTGCCTTGCCCTGATTCCATGGCCCCGAAATCACCAAATGCAGACGACCCTTCCTACAGCGAACACATGCATGGGACAGCCGCAGGATGCTACCCCATTGGACAGGGAAAAAACATGAAAAGCCACCTCATCTTCTCATATCCTGGTGCTCGGGTTCAAGCTTCCAGCCTCTTTCCTGAAAATATCCACACTTGGGGAAGTCAGCACTTTCAAAACCCTCTTTCTTATAGCTTGGAATTCGTTCCATGGATGAACTGCAATGGGGAAGAATAAGACACGATGCCTATACATTGGGACAGGCACTTGGCGCTCTAATTTCCAATGCTGATCTAGAATTGACCCAGTCTAAGTTGCTCTCAGAAGGAGAATAGGGCTTGAAAATTTCCTGCTGCTTTGTGACCAGTTCCGAAAGTGGGAAGTTGAGCAGGGCATCTCAGGGAGCCTATAATTCATGGCCCTGCAGGATGGGCAAAGACACCTAATGTGGAAAAATGACTTGGGTTGAACCACGGAAAATAACTTGAGAGCAAGGCAGAATTGCAGAAATGGGATTTCAAGAGGGAGATGGGTCTCGCCTGGTAAGGAGCTAGAATGCGGCAGTACTTCTTCATCCATGCCTTTGTCGAAAAAGGGGTGTATGCCTTTATCCTGAATATATTCAGGATAAAGGCATAGACCATTTTGGGGCAACCAGGCAGGGGCTCGGTGCAAATCAACACTACATAGTTCTATCACTTCGAATCAAAACAAAGGATCACCTATGAAAAGTGTAAAGACCAGAAATGCCGGGTAGCGTGGAGGTAAACCGTACCCACATTTTGTGGAATGTGGGATGTCAAATTGAAATCAGCACTCTGGCGAACTCTATGCTGTATTCGAAAGTAATGTAAGAAACAAAGCTATAGCGCATAGGACACTTCCACTCAACAACGTACATTTTCAGGAAAACCAAAGATCCCCAGGACACAGGCAACCCAACGTTTACTTCTGCTCTCTTTACAAAAGCCTTGACTAGGATACAATCTAAATTTCCTTGGACGGAAAACGTGGATGAAGAATATGCGAGTCTTATCTACAATGATATATTAGTGAGCCAGGAAATGAGTGAAATAACGTCCCTTGCCACCACCGGAGTGTTCTTAGTTACACTCATTGTCAGCGAATTTAGTCACATAGAAAATAGTGGTTTATCAAAGAGATGAGGTACAGGTGGAATATAAAATTGCATCCCATGAACGAAATGGCAGACGACAGAAAGAATTACAGATTTAGCAAACACACTTATGCCTGTAGGAGCGCAAAGGTCCCTTGAGGTGAGTAAAAGCCAGGTGTTTTCAATGAGCACAGATACTATTCTATATAGACCAAAGAGGGAATGAACACAACTTACTCTAAAACTCAAAGGACTGAACTCAGCCCACTTTGCACACCAGAAAAGATTATTTACAACTGGTCAGAATTTGAAAAACAGTTTATCGATGTCTCTCTGGAAGAGAATTAAGTGGATGCACAGCAGCAAGCAACAGAGCATTGACAATCAACTACACCCCGAGAGAAAAACAAACTGCAAAATAAAGGCAGTGACTGAGAGATAAATTCTTCGAGACTTCGTTCAGGGGCTGTGATTGAAGTTGTTTTGAGCATATATTAACACACAGAAGGATGGGACCTCAGGGAGGACACTCGTGGCTCTGAGAGTCTTCGTGAGCATGAGTCAGCAAATGCAGCCTTTCTAGAATAACACTGCCTTGCCCTGATTCCATGGCCCCGAAATCACCAAATGCAGACGACCCTTCCTACAGCGAACAAATGCATGGGACAGCCGCAGGATGCTACCACATTGGACAGGGAAAAAACATGAAAAGCCACCTCATCTTCTCATATCCTGGTGCTCGGGTTCAAGCTTCCAGGCGCTTTCCTGAAAACATCCCCACTTGGGGAAGTCAGCACTTTCAAAACCCTGTTTCTTATAGCTTGGAATTCGTTCCATGGATGAACTGCAATGGGGAAGAATAAGACACGATGCCTATATATTTGGACAGGCACTTGGTGCTCTAATTTCCAATGCTGATCTAGAATTGACCCAAATCTAAGCTTGCTCTCAGAAGGAGAATAGGGCTTGAAAATTTCCTGCTGCTTTGTGACCAGTTCTGAAAGTGGGAAGTTGAGCAGGTCATCTCAGAGAGCCTATAATTCATGGACCTGCAGGATGGGTAAAAACACCTAATGTGGAAAAATGACTTGGGTTGAACCACGGAAAATAACTTGAGAGCAAGGCAGTATTGCAGAAATGGGATTTCAAGAGGGAGATGGGTCTCGCCTGGTAAGGAGCTAGAATGCGGCAGTACTTCTTCAACCATGCCTTTGTCGAAAAAGGGGTGTATGCCTTTATCCTGAATATATTCAGGATAAAGGCATAGACCGTTTTGGGGCAACCAGGCAGGGGCTCAGTGAAAATCAACACTACATAGTGCTATCACTTCCCATCCAAACAAAGGGTCATCTACGAAAAGTGTAAAGACCAGAAATGCCGGGTAGCGTGGAGGTAAACCGTACCCACATTTTGTGGAATGTGGGATGGCAAATTGAAATCAGCACTCTGGCGAACTCTATGCTGTATTTGAAAGTAATGTAAGAAACAAAGCTATAGCGCATCGGACACTTCCACTCAAGGACGTATATTTTCAGGAAAACCAAAGATCCTCAGGACACAGGCAACCCAACGTTTACTTCTGCTCTCTTTACAAAAGCCTCGACTGGGATACAATCTAAATTTCCTTGGACGGAAAACGTGGATGAAGAATATGTGATTCTTATCTACAATGATATATTAGTGAGCCAGGAAATGAGTGAAATAACGTCCCTTGCCACCACCGGAGTGTTCTTAGTTACACTCATTCTCAGCGAATTTAGTCACCTAGAAAATAGTGGTTTATCAAAGAGATGAGGTACAGGTGGAATATAAAATTGCATCCCATGAACGAAATGGCAGACGGCAGAAAGAATTACAGATTTAGCAAACACACTTATGCCTGTAGGAGCGCAAAGGTCCCTTGAGGTGAGTAAAAGCCAGGTGTTTTCAATGAGCACAGATACTATTCTATATAGACCAAAGAGGGAATGAACACAACTTACTCTAAAACTCAAAGGACTGAACTCAGCCCACTTTGCACACCAGAAAAGATTATTTACAACTGGTCAGAATTTGAAAAACAGTTTATCGATGTCTCTCGGGAAGAGAATCAAGTGGATGCACAGCAGCAAGCAACACAGCACTGACAATCAGCTACACACCGTGAGAAAAAACAAACTGCAAACTAAAGGCAGTGAGTGAGAGATAAATTCTTCGAGACTTCGTTCAGGGGCTGTGATTGAAGTTGTTTTGAGCATATATTAACACACAGAAGGTTGGGACCTCAGGGAGGACACTCGTGGCTCTGAGAGTCTTCGTGAGCATGAGTCAGCAAATGCAGCCCTTCTAGAATAACACTGCCTTGCCCTGATTCCATGGCCCCGAAATCACCAAATGCAGACGACCCTTCCTACAGCGAACACATGCATGGGACAGCCGCAGGATGCTACCCCATTGGACAGGGAAAAAACATGAAAAGCCACCTCATCTTCTCATATCCTGGTCCTCGGGTTCAAGCTTCCAGCCGCTTTCCTGAAAGTATCCCCACTTGGTGAAGTCAGCACTTTCAAAACCCTCTTTCTTATAGCTTGGAATTCGTTCCATGGATGAACTGCAATGGGGAAGAATAAGACACGATGCCTATATATTTGGACAGGCACTTGGTGCTCTAATTTCCAATGCTGATCTAGAATTGAACCAAATCTAAGCTTGCTCTCAGAAGGAGAATAGGGCTTGAAAATTTCCTGCTGCTTTGTGACCAGTTCCGAAAGTGGAAAGTTGAGCAGGTCATCTCAGGGAGCCTATAATTCATGGACCTGCAGGATGGGCAAAAACACCTAATGTGGAAAAATGACTTGGGTTGAACCACGGAAAATAACTTGAGACCAAGGCAGAATTGCAGAAATGGGATTTCAAGAGGGAGATGGGTCTCGCCTGGTAAGGAGCTAGAATGCGGCAGTACTTCTTCAACCATGCCTTTGTCGAAAAAGCGGTGTATGGCTTTATCCTGAATATATTCAGGATAAAGGCATAGACCGTTTTGGGGCAACCAGGCAGTGGCTCGGTGCAAATCAACACTACATAGTGCTATCACTTCCCATCCAAAAAAGAGTCATCTATGAAAAGTGTAAAGACCAGAAATGCAGGGTAGCGTGGAGGTAAACCGTACCCACATTTTGTGGAATGTGGGATGTCAAATTGAAATCAGCACTCTGGCGAACTCTATGCTGTATTCGAAAGTAATGTAAGAAACAAAGCTATAGCGCATAGGACACTTCCACTCAAGAACGTATATTTTCAGGAAAACCAAAGATCCCCAGGACACAGGCAACCCAACGTTGACTTCTGCTCTCTTTACAAAAGCCTCGACTAGGATACAATCTAAATTTCCTTGGACGGAAAACGTGAATGAAGAATATGTGAGTCTTATCTACAATGATATATTAGTGAGCCAGGTAATGAGTGAAATAACGTCCCTTGCCACCACCGGAGTGTTCTTAGTTACACTCATTCTCAGCGAATTTAGTCACAAAGAAAATAGTGGTTTATCAAAGAGATGAGGTACAGTTGGAATATAAAATTGCATCCCATGAACGAAATGGCAGACGACAGAAAGAATTACAGATTTAGCAAACACACTTATGCCTGTAGGAGCGCAAAGGTCCCTTGAGGTGAGTAAAAGCCAGGTGTTTTCAATGAGCACAGATACTATTCTATATAGACCAAAGAGGGAATGAACACAACTTACTCTAAAACTCAAAGGACTGAACTCAGCCCACTTTGCACACCAGAAAAGATTATTTACAACTGATCAGAATTTGAAAAACAGTTTATCGATGTCTCTCTGGAAGAGAATCAAGTGGATGCACAGCAGCAAGCAACACAGCACTGACAATCAGCTACACCCCGTGAGAAAAACAAACTGCAAACTAAAGGCAGTGAGTGAGAGATAAATTCTTCGCGACTTCGTTCAGGGGCTGTGATTGAAGTTGTTTTGAGCATATATTAACACACAGAAGGATGGGACCTCAGGGAGGACACTCGTGGCTCTGAGAGTCTTGGTGAGCATGAGTCAGCAAATGCAGCCTTTCTAGAATAACACTGCCTTGCCCTGATTCCATGGCCCCGAAATCACCAAATGCAGACGACCCTTCCTACAGCGAACACATGCATGGGACAGCCGCAGGATGCTACCACATTGGACAGGGAAAAAACATGAAAAGCCACCTCATCTTCTCATATCCTGGTGCTCGGGTTCAAGCTTCCAGCCGCTTTCGTGAAAACATCCCCACTTGGGGAAGTCAGCACTTTCAAAAGCCTCTTTCTTATAGCTTGGAATTCGTTCCATGGATGAACTGCAATGGGGAAGAATAAGACACGATGCCTATATATTTGGACAGGCACTTGGCGCTCTAATTTCCAATGCTGATCTAGAATTGACCCAAATCTAAGCTTGCTCTCAGAAGGAGAATAGGGCTTGAAAATTTCCTGCTGCTTTGTGACTAGTTCCGAAAGTGGGAAGTTGAGCAGGGCATCTCAGGGAGCCTATAATTCATGGCCCTGCAGGATGGGCAAAAACACCTAATGTGGAAAAATGACTTGGGTTGAACCACGGAAAATAACTTGAGAGCAAGGCAGAATTGCAGAAATGGGATTTCAAGAGGGAGATGGGTCTCGCCTGGTAAGGAGCTAGATTGCGGCAGTACTTCTTCAACCATGCCTTTGTCGAAAAAGGGGTGTATGCCTTTATCCTGAGTATATTCAGTATAAAGGCATAGACCGTTTTGGGGCAACCAGGCAGTGGCTCCGTGCAAATCAACACTACATAGTTCTATCACTTCCCATCCAAAAAAGGGTCATCTATGAAAAGTGTAAAGACCAGAAATGCAGGGTAGCGTGGAGGTAAACCGTACCCACATTTTGTGGAATGTGGGATGTCAAATTGAAATCAGCACTCTTGCGAACTCTATGCTGTATTCGAAAGTAATGTAAGAAACAAAGCTATAGCGCATCGGACACTTCCACTCAAGGACGTATATTTTCAGGAAAACCAAAGATCCCCAGGACACAGGCAACCCAACGTTGACTTCTGCTCTCTTTACAAAAGCCTCGACTAGGATACAATCTAAATTTCCTTGGACGGAAAACGTGGATGAAGAATATGTGAGTCTTATCTACAATGATATATTAGTGAGCCAGGAAATGAGTGAAATAACGTCCATTGCCACCACCGGAGTGTTCTTAGTTACACTCATTCTCAGCGAATTTAGTCACAAAGTAAATAGTGGTTTATCAAAGAGATGAGGTACAGGTGGAATATAAAATTGCATCCCATGAAGGAAATGGCAGACGACAGAAAGAATTACAGATTTAGCAAACACGCTTATGCCTGTAGGAGCGCAAAGGTCCCTTGAGGTGAGTAAAAGCCAGGTGTTTTCAATGAGCACAGATACTATTCTATATAGACCAAAGAGGGAATGAACACAACTTACTCTAAAACTCAAAGGACTGAACTCAGCCCACTTTGCACACCAGAAAAGATTATTTACAACTGTTCAGAATTTGAAAAACAGTTTATCAATGTCTCTCTGGAAGAGAATCAAGTGGATGAACAGCAGCAAGCAACACAGCACTGACAATCAGCTACACCCCGTGAGAAAAACAAACTGCAAACTAAAGGCAGTGAGTGAGAGATAAATTCTTCGAGACTTCGTTCAGGGGCTGTGATTGAAGTTGTTTTGAGCATATATTAACACACAGAAGGATGGGACCTCAGGGAGGACACTCGTGGCTCTGAGAGTCTTCGTGAGCATGAGTCAGCAAATGCAGCCCTTCTAGAATAACACTGCCTTGCCCTGATTCCATGGACCCGAAATCACCAAATGCAGACGACCCTTCCTACTGTGAACACATGCATGGGACAGCCGCAAGATGCTACCCCATTGGACAGGGAAAAAACATGAAAATCCACCTCATCTTCTCATATCCTGGTGCTCGGGTTCAAGCTTCCAGCCTCTTTCCTGAAAATATTCACACTTGGGGAAGTCAGCACTTTCAAAACCCTCTTTCTTATAGCTTGGAATTCGTTCCATGGATGAACTGCAATGGGGAAGAATAAGACACGATGCCTATATATTTGGACAGGCACTTGGCGCTCTAATTTCCAATGCTGATCTAGAATTGACCCAGTCTAAGTTGCTCTCAGAAGGAGAATAGGGGTTGAAAATTTCCTGCGGCTTTGTGACCAGTTCCGAAAGTGGGAAGTTGAGCAGGGTATCTCAGGGAGCCTATAATTCATGGCCCTGCAGGATGGGCAAAGACACCTAATGTGGAAAAATGACTTGGGTTGAACCACGGAAAATAACTTGAGAGCAAGGCAGAATTGCAGAAATGGGATTTCAAGAGGGAGATGGGTCTCGCCTGGTAAGGAGCTAGAATGCGGCAGTACTTCTTCAACCATGCCTTTGTCAAAAAAGGGGTGTATGCCTTTATCCTGAATATATTCAGGATAAAGGCATAGACCGTTTTGGGGCAACCAGGCAGGGGCTCGGTGCAAATCAACACTACATAGTTCTATCACTTCGAATCAAAACAAACGATCACCTATGAAAAGTGTAAAGACCAGAAATGCCGGGTAGCGTGGAGGTAAACCGTACCCACATTTTGTGGAATGTGGGATGGCAAATTGAAATCAGCACTCTGGCGAAATCTATGCTGTATTCGAAAGTAATGTAAGAAACAAAGCTATAGCGCATAGGACACTTCCACTCAAGGACGTATATTTTCAGGAAAACCAAAGATCCTCAGGACACAGGCAACCCAACGTTTACTTCTGCTCTCTTTACAAAAGCCTCGACTAGGATACAATCTAAATTTCCTTGGACGGAAAACGTGGATGAAGAATATGTGATTCTTATCTACAATGATATATTAGTGAGCCAGGAAATGAGTGAAATAACTGCCCTTGCCACGACCGGAGTGTTGTTAGTTACACTCATTCTCAGCGAATTTAGTCACATAGAAAATAGTGGTTTATCAAAGAGATGAGGTACAGGTGGAATATAAAATTGCATCCCATGAACGAAATGGCAGACGACAGAAAGAATTACAGATTTAGCAAACACACTTATGCCTGTAGGAGCGCAAAGGTCCCTTGAGGTGAGTAAAAGCCAGGTGTTTTCAATGAGCACAGATACTATTCTATATAGACCAAGGAGAGAATAAACACAACTTACTCTAAAACTGAAAGGACTGAACTCAGCCCACTTTGCACACCAGAAAAGATTATTTACAACTGGTCAGAATTTGAAAAACAGTTTATCGATGTCTCTCTGGAAGAGAATCAAGTGGATGCACAGCAGCAAGCAACACAGCACTGACAATCAGCTACACCCCAAGAGAAAAACAAACTGCAAACTAAAGGCAGTGAGTGAGAGATAAATACTTCGAGACTTCGTTCAGGGGCTGTGATTGAAGTTGTTTTGAGCATATATTAACAAACAGAAGGATGGGACCTCAGGGAGGACACTCTTTGCTCTGAGAGTCTTCATGAGCATGAGTCAGCAAATGCAGCCCTTCTAGAATAACACTGCCTTGCCCTGATTCCATGGACCCAAAATCACCAAATGCAGACGACCCTTCTTACAGCGAACACATGCATGGCACAGCCGCAGGATGCTACACCATTGGACAGGGAAAAAACATGAAAAGCCACCTCATCTTCTCATATCCTGGTGCTCGGGTTCAAGCTTCCAGCCGCTTTCCTGAAAACATCCCCACTTGGGGAAGTCAGCACTTTCAAAACCCTCTTTCTTATAGCTTGGAATTCGTTCCATGGATGAACTGCAATGGGGAAGAGTAAGACACGATGCCTATATATTTGGACAGGCACTTGGCGCGCTAATTTCCAATGATGATCTAGAATTGTCCCAAATCTAAGTTGCTCTCAGAAGGAGAATAGGGCTTGAAAATTTCCTGCTGCTTTTTGACCAGTTCCGAAAGTGGGAATTTGAGCAGGGCATCTAAGGGAGCCTATCATTCATGGCCCTGCAGGATGGGCAAAGAAACTTAATGTGGAAAAATGACTTGGGTTGAACCACGGAAAATAACTTGAGAGCAAGGCAGAATTGCAGAAATGGGATTTCAAGAGGGAGATGGGTGTCGCCTGGTAAGGAGCTAGAATGCGGCAGTAATTCTTCAACCATGCCTTTGTCGAAAAAGGGGTGTATGGCTTTATCCTGAATATATTCAGGATAAAGGCATAGACCGTTTTGGGGCAACCAGTCAGTGGCTCGGTGCAAATCAACACTACGTAGTGCTATCACTTCCCATCCAAAAAAGAGTCATCTATGAAAAGTGTAAAGACCAGAAATGCAGGGTAGCGTGGAGGTAAACCGTACCCACATTTTGTGGAATGTGGGATGGCAAATTGAAATCAGCACTCTGGCGAACTCTATGCTGTATTTGAAAGTAATGTAAGAAACAAAGCTATAGCGCATAGGACACTTCCACTCAAGAACGTACATTTTCAGGAAAACCAAAGATCCCCAGGACACAGGCAACCCAACGTTTACTTCTGCTCTCTTTACAAAAGCCTTGACTAGGATACAATCTAAATTTCCTTGGACGGAAAACGTGGATGAAGAATATGTGAGTCTTATCTACAATGATATATTAGTGAGCCAGGAAATGAGTGAAATAACGTCCCTTGCCACCACCCGAGTGTTCTTAGTTACACTCATTCTCAGCGAATTTAGTCACATAGAAAATAGTGGTTTATCAAAGAGATGAGGTACAGGTGGAATATAAAATTGCATCCCATGAACGAAATGGCAGACGACAGAAAGAATTACAGATTTAGCAAACACACTTATGCCTGTAGGAGCGCAAAGGTCCCTTGAGGTGAGTAAAAGCCAGGTGTTTTCAATGAGCACAGATACTATTCTATATAGACCAAAGAGGGAATGAACACAACTTACTCTAAAACTCAAAGGACTGAACTCAGCCCACTTTGCACACCAGAAAAGATTATTTACAACTGGTCAGAATTTGAAAAACAGTTTATCGATGTCTCTCTGGAAGAGAATTAAGTGGATGCACAGCAGCAAGCAACACAGCATTGACAATCAACTACACCCCGAGAGAAAAACAAACTGCAAAATAAAGGCAGTGAGTGAGAGATAAATTCTTCGAGACTTCGTTCAGGGGCTGTGATTGAAGTTGTTTTGAGCATATATTAACACACAGAAGGATGGGACCCTAGGGAGGACACTCGTGGTTCTGAGAGTCTTCGTGAGCATGAGTCAGCCAATGCAGCCCTTCTAGAATAACACTGCCTTGCCCTGATTCCATGGCCCCGAAATCACCAAATGCAGATGACCCTTCCTACAGCGAACACATGCATGGGACAGCCGCAGGATGCTACCCCATTGGACAGGGAAAAAACATGAAAAGACACCTCATCTTCTCATATCCTGGTGCTCGGGTTCAAGCTTCCAGGCGCTTTCCTGAAAACATCCCCACTTGGGGAAGTCAGCACTTTCAAACCCTGTTTCTTATAGCTTGGAATTCGTTCCATGGATGAACTGCAATGGGGAAGAATAAGACACGATGCCTATATATTTGGACAGGCACTTGGTGCTCTAATTTCCAATGCTGATCTAGAATTGACCCAAATCTAAGCTTGCTCTCAGAAGGAGAATAGGGCTTGAAAATTTCCTGCTGCTTTGTGACCAGTTCCGAAAGTGGGAAGTTGAGCAGGGCATCTCAGGGAGCCGATAATTCATGGCCCCGCAGGATGGGCAAAGACACCTAATGTGGAAAAATGACTTGGGTTGAACCACGGAAAATAACTTGAGAGCAAGGCAGTATTGCAGAAATGGGATTTCAAGAGGGAGATGGGTCTCGCCTGGTAAGGAGCTAGAATGCGGCAGTACTTCTTCAACCATGCCTTTGCCGAAAAAGGGGTGTATGCCTTTATCCTGAATATATTCAGGATAAAGGCATAGACCGTTTTGGGGCAACCAGGCAGGGGCTCGGTGAAAATCAACACTACATAGTGCTATCACTTCCCATCCAAACAAAGGGTCATCTACGAAAAGTGTAAAGACCAGAAATGCAGGGTAGCGTGGAGGTAAACCGTACCCACATTTTGTGGAATGTGGGATGGCAAATTGAAATCAGCACTCTGGCGAACTCTATGCTGTATTTGAAAGTAATGTAAGAAACAAAGCTACAGCGCATCGGACACTTCCACTCAAGGACGTATATTTTCAGGAAAACCAAAGATCCTCAGGACACAGGCAACCCAACGTTTACTTCTGCTCTCTTTACAAAAGCCTCGACTGGGATACAATCTAAATTTCCTTGGACGGAAAACGTGGATGAAGAATATGTGAGTCTTATCTACAATGATATATTAGTGAGCCAGGAAATGAGTGAAATAACGTCCGTTGCCACCACTGGAGTGTTCTTAGTTACACTCATTCTCAGCGAATTTAGTCACATAGAAAATAGTGGTTTATCAAAGAGATGAGGTACAGGTGGAATATAAAATTGCATCCCATGAACGAAATGGCAGACAACAGAAAGAATTACAGATTTAGCAAACACACTTATGCCTGTAGGAGCGCAAAGGTCCCTTGAGGTGAGTAAAAGCCAGGTGTTTTCAATGAGCACAGATACTATTCTATATAGACCAAAGAGGGAATGAACACAACTTACTCTAAAACTCAAAGGACTGAACTCAGCCCACTTTGCACACCAGAAAAGATTATTTACAACTGGTCAGAATTTGAAAAACAGTTTATTGATGTCTCTCTGGAAGAGAATTAAGTGGATGCACAGCAGCAAGCAACACAGCATTGACAATCAACTACACCCCGAGAGAAAAACAAACTGCAAAATAAAGGCAGTGAGTGAGATATAAATTCTTCGAGACTTCGTTCAGGGGCTGTGATTGAAGTTGTTTTGAGCATATATTAACACACAGAAGGATGGGACCCTAGGGAGGACACTCGTGGTTCTGAGAATCTTCGTGAGAATGAGTCAGCAAATGCAGCCCTTCTAGAATAACAGTGCCTTGCCCTGATTCCATGGACCCGAAATCACCAAATGCAGACGACCATTCCTACAGCGAACACATGCATGGGACAGCCGCAGGATGCTACCCCATTGGACAGGGAAAAAACTTGAAAAGCCACCTCATCTTCTCATATCCTGGTGCTCGGGTTCAAGCTTCCAGGCGCTTTCCTGAAAACATCCCCACTTGGGGAAGTCAGCACTTTCAAAACCATGTTTCTTATAGCTTGGAATTCGTTCCATGGATGAACTGCAATGGGGAAGAATAAGACACGATGCCTATATATTTGGACAGGCACTTGGTGCTCTAATTTCCAATGCTGATCTAGAATTGACCCAAATCTAAGCTTGCTCTCAGAAGGAGAATAGGGCTTGAAAATTTCCTGTTGCTTTGTGACCAGTTCCGAAAGTGGGAAGTTGAGCAGGGCATCTCAGGGAGCCGATAATTCATGGCCCCGCAGGATGGGCAAAGACACCTAATGTGGAAAAATGACTTGGGTTGAACCACGGAAAATAACTTGAGAGCAAGGCAGTATTGCAGAAATGGGATTTCAAGAGGGAGATGGGTCTCGCCTGGTAAGGAGCTAGAATGCGGCAGTACTTCTTCAACCATGCCTTTGCCGAAAAAGGGGTGTATGCCTTTATCCTGAATATATTCAGGATAAAGGCATAGACCGTTTTGGGGCAACCAGGCAGGGGCTCGGTGAAAATCAACACTACATAGTGCTATCACTTCCCATCCAAACAAAGGGTCATCTACGAAAAGTGTAAAGACCAGAAATGCAGGGTAGCGTGGAGGTAAACCGTACCCACATTTTGTGGAATGTGGGATGGCAAATTGAAATCAGCACTCTGGCGAACTCTATGCTGTATTTGAAAGTAATGTAAGAAACAAAGCTATAGCGCATCGGACACTTCCACTCAAGGACGTATATTTTCAGGAAAACCAAAGATCCTCAGGACACAGGCAACCCAACGTTTACTTCTGCTCTCTTTACAAAAGCCTCGACTGGGATACAATCTAAATTTCCTTGGACGGAAAACGTGGATGAAGAATATGTGAGTCTTATCTACAATGATATATTAGTGAGCCAGGAAATGAGTGAAATAACGTCCGTTGCCACCACCGGAGTGTTCTTAGTTACACTCATTCTCAGCGAATTTAGTCACATAGAAAATAGTGGTTTATCAAAGAGATGAGGTACAGGTGGAATATAAAATTGCATCCCATGAATGAAATGGCAGACGACAGAAAGAATTACAGATTTAGCAAACACACTTATGCCTCTAGGAGCGCAAAGGTCCCTTGAGGTGAGTAAAAGCCAGGTGTTTTCAATGAGCACAGATACTATTCTATATAGACCAAAGAGGGAATGAACACAACTTACTCTAAAACTGAAAGGACTGAACTCAGCCCACTTTGCACACCAGAAAAGATTATTTACAGCTGGTCAGAATTTGAAAAACAGTTTATCGATGTCTCTCTGGAAGAGAATCAAGTGGATGCACAGCAGCAAGCAACACAGCTCTGACAATCAGCTACACCCCGTGAGAAAAACAAACTGCAAAATAAAGGCAGTGAGTGAGAGATAAATTCTTCGAGACTTCGTTCAGGGGCTGTGATTGAAGGTGTTTTGAGCATATATTAACACACAGAAGGATGGGACCTCAGGGAGGACACTCGTGGCTCTGAGAGTCTTCGTGAGCATGAGTCAGCAAATGCAGCCCTTCTAGAATAACACTGCCTTGCCCTGATTCCATGGACCCGAAATCACCAAATGCAGACGACCCTTCCTACAGTGAACACATGCATGGGAGAGCCGCAGGATGCTACCCCATTGGACAGGGTAAAAACATGAAAAGCCTCCTCATCTTCTCATATCCTGGTGCTCGGGTTCAAGCTTCCAGCCGCTTTCCTGAAAATATCCCCACTTGGGGAAGTCAGCACGTTCAAAACCCTCTTTCTTATAGCTAGAAATTCGTTCCATGAATGAACTGCAATGGGGAAGAATAAGACACGATGCCTGTATATTTGGACAAGCACTTGGCGCTCTAATTTCCAATGCTGATCTAGAATTGACCCAAGCCTAAGCTTGCTCTCAGAAGGAGAATAGGGCTTGAAAATTTCCTGCTGCTTTGTGACCAGTTCCCAAAGTGGGAAGTTGAGCAGGGCATCTCAGGGAGCCGATAATTCATGGCCCTGCAGGATGGGCAAAGACACCTCATGTGGAAAAATGACTTGGATTGAACCACGGAAAATAACTTGAGAGAAAGGCAGAATTGCAGAAATGGGATTTCAAGAGGGAGATGGGTCTCGCCTGGTAAGGAGCTAGAATGCGGCAGTACTTCTTCAACCATGCCTTTGTCGAAAAAGGGGTGTATGCCTTTATCCTGAATATATTCAGGATAAAGGCATAGACCGTTTTGGGGCAACCAGGCAGGGGCTCGGTGCAAATCAACACTACATAGTTCTATCACTTCAAATCAAAACAAAGGGTCATCTACGAAAAGTGTAAAGACCAGAAATGCAGGGTAGCGTGGAGGTAAACCGTACCCACATTTTGTGGAATGTGGGATGGCAAATTGAAATCAGCACTCTGGCGAACTCTATGCTGTATTCGAAAGTAATGTAAGAAACAAAGCCATAGCGCATCGGACACCTCCACTCAAGGACGTATATTTTCAGGAAAACCAAAGATCCTCAGGACACAGGCAACCCAACGTTTACTTCTGCTCTCTTTACAAAAGCCTCGACTGGGATACAATCTAAATTTCCTTGGACGGAAAACGTGGATGAAGAATATGTGAGTCTTATCTACAAGGATATATTAGTGAGCCAGGAAATGAGTGAAATAACGTCCCTTGCCACCACCGGAGTGTTCTTAGTTACACTCATTCTCAGCGAATTTAGTCACATAGAAAATAGTGGTTTATCAAAGAGATGAGGTAGAGGTGGAATATAAACTTGCATCCCATGAACGAAATGGCAGACGACAGAAAGAATTACAGATTTAGCAAACACACTTATGCCTGTAGGAGCGCAAAGGTCCCTTGAGGTGAGTAAAAGCCAGGTGTTTTCAATGAGCACAGATACTATTCTATATAGACCAAAGAGGGAATGAACACAACTTACTCTAAAACTCAAAGGACTGAACTCAGCCCACTTTGCACACCAGAAAAGATTATTTACAACTGGTCAGAATTTGAAAAACAGTTTATCGATGTCTCTCTGGAAGAGAATCAAGTGGATGCACAGCAGCAAGCAACACAGCACTGACAATCAGCTACACCCCGTGAGAAAAACAAACTGCAAACTAAAGGCAGTGAGTGAGAGATAAATTCTTCGAGACTTCGTTCAGGGGCTGTGATTGAAGTTGTTTTGAGCATATATTAACACACAGAAGGATGGGACCTCAGGGAGGACACTCGTGGCTCTGAGAGTCTTCGTGAGCATGAGTCAGCAAATGCAGCCCTTCTAGAATAACACTGCCTTGCCCTGATTCCATGGACCCGAAATCACCAAATGCAGACGACCCTTCCTACAGCGAACACATGCATGGGACAGCCGCAGGATGCTACCCCATTGGACAGGGAAAAAACATGAAAAGCCACCTCATCTTCTCATATCCTGGTGCTCGGGTTCAAGCTTCCAGCCGCTTTCCTGAAAATATCCCCACTTGGGGAAGTCAGCACTTTCAAAACCCTCTTTCTTATAGCTTGGAATTCGTTCCATGGATTAACTGCAATGGGGAAGAATAAGACACGATGCCTATATATTTGGACAGGCACTTGGTGCTCTAATTTCCAATGCTGATCTAGAATTGAACCAAATCTAAGCTTGCTCTCAGAAGGAGAATAGGGCTTGAAAATTTCCTGCTGCTTTGTGACCAGTTCCGAAAGTGGGAAGTTGAGCAGGTCATCTCAGGGAGCCTATAATTCATGGACCTGCAGGATGGGCAAAAACACCTAATGTGGAAAAATGACTTGGGTTGAACAACGGAAAATAACTTGAGAGCAAGGCAGAATTGAAGAAATGGGATTTCAAGAGGGAGATGGGTCTCGCCTGGTAAGGAGCTAGATTGCGGCAGTACTTCTTCAACCATGCCTTTGTCGAAAAAGGGGTGTATGCCTTTATCCTGAGTATATTCAGGATAAAGGCATAGACCGTTTTGGGGCAACCAGGCAGGGGCTCGGTGAAAATCAACACTACATAGTGCTATCACTTCCCATCCAAACAAAGGGTCATCTACGAAAAGTGTAAAGACCAGAAATGCAGGGTAGCGTGGAGGTAAACCGTACCCACATTTTGTGGAATGTGGGATGGCAAATTGAAATCAGCACTCTGGCGAACTCTATGCTGTATTCAAAAGTAATGTAAGAAACAAAGCTATAGCGCATCGGACACCTGCACTCAAGGACGTATATTTTCAGGAAAACCAAAGATCCTCAGGACACAGGCAACCCAACGTTTACTTCTGCTCTCTTTACAAAAGCCTCGACTGGGATACAATCTAAATTTCCTTGGACGGAAAACGTGGATGAAGAATATGTCATTCTTATCTACAATGATATATTAGTGAGCCAGGAAATGAGTGAAATAACGTCCGTTGCCACCACCGGAGTGTTCTTAGTTACACTCATTCTCAGCGAATTTAGTCACATAGAAAATAGTGGTTTATCAAAGAGATGAGGTACAGGTGGAATATAAAATTGCATCCCATGAATGAAATGGCAGACAACAGAAAGAATTACAGATTAAGCAAACACACTTATGCCTGTAGGAGCGCAAAGGTCCCTTGAGGTGAGTAAAAGCCAGGTGTTTTCAATGAGCACAGATACTATTCTATATAGACAAAAGAGGGAATGAACACAACTTACTCTAAAACTCAAAGGACTGAACTCAGCCCCCTTTGCACACCAGAAAAGATTATTTACAGCTGGTCAGAATTTGAAAAACAGTTTATCGATGTCTCTCTGGAAGAGAATCAAGTGGATGCACAGCAGCAAGCAACACAGCACTGACAATCAGCTACACCCCGTGAGAAAAACAAACTGCAAAATAAAGGCAGTGAGTGAGAGATAAATTCTTCGAGACTTCGTTCAGGGGCTGTGATTGAAGTTGTTTTGAGCATATATTAACACACAGAAGGATGGGATCTCAGGGAGGACACTCGTGGCTCTGAGAGTCTTCGTGAGCATGAGTCAGCAAATGCAGCCCTTCTAGAATAACACTGCCTTGCCGTGATTCCATGGCCCCGAAATCACCAAATGCAGACGACCCATCCTACTGTGAACACATGCATGGGACAGCCGCAGGATGCTACCCCATTGGACAGGGAAAAAACTTGAAAAGCCACCTCATCTTCTCATATCCTGGTGCTCGGGTTCAAGCTTCCAGGCGCTTTCCTGAAAACATCCCCACTTGGGGAAGTCAGCACTTTCAAAACCCTATTTCTTATAGCTTGGAATTCGTTCCATGGATGAACTGCAATGGGGAAGAATAAGACACGATGCCTATATATTTGGACAGGCACTTGGCGCTCCAATTTCCAATGCTGATCTAGAATCGACCCAAGCCTAAGCTTGCTCTCAGAAGGAGAATAGGGCTTGAAAATTTCCTGCTGCTTTGTGACCAGTTCCGAAAGTGGGAATTTGAGCAGGGCATCTCAGGGAGCCTATAATTCATGGCCCTGCAGGATGGGCAAAGACACCTAATGTGGAAAAATGACTTGGGTTGAACCACGGAAAATAACTTGAGAGCAAGGCAGAATTGCAGAAATGGGATTTCAAGAGGGAGATGGGTCTCGCCTGGTAAGCAGCTAGAATGGGGCAGTACTTCTTCAACCATGTCTTTGTCGAAAAAGGGGTGTATGCCTTTATCCTGAATATATTCAGGATAAAGGCATAGACCGTTTTGGGGCAACCAGGCAGCGGCTCGGTGCAAATCAACACTACATAGTGCTATCACTACCCATCCAAACAAAGGGTCATCTACGAAAAGTGTAAAGACCAGAAATGCAGGGTAGCGTGGAGGTAAACCGTACCCACATTTTGTGGAATATGGGATGGCAAATTGAAATCAGCACTCTGGCGAACTCTATGCTGTATTCGAAAGTAATGTAAGAAACAAAGCTATAGCGCATCGGACACTTCCACTCAAGGACGTATATTTTCAGGAAAACCAAAGATCCTCAGGACACAGGCAACCCAACGTTTACTTCTGCTCTCTTTACAAAAGCCTCGACTAGGATACAATCTAAATTTCCTTGGACGGAAAACGTGGATGAAGAATATGTGATTCTTATCTACAATGATATATTCGTGAGCCAGGAAATGAGTGAAATAACGTCCCTTGCCACCACCGGAGTGTTCTTAGTTACACTCATTCTCAGCGAATTTAGTCACATAGAAAATAGTGGTTTATCAAAGAGATGAGGTACAGGTGGAATATAAAATTGCATCCCATGAACGAAATGGCAGACGACAGAAAGAATTACAGATTTAGCAAACACACTTATGCCTGTAGGAGCGCAAAGGTCCCTTGAGGTGAGTAAAAGCCAGGTGTTTGCAATGAGCACAGATACTATTCTATATAGACCAAAGAGGGAATGAACACAACTTACTCTAAAACTCAAAGGACTGAACTCAGCCCACTTTGCACACCAGAGAAGATTATTGACAACTGGTCAGAATTTGAAAAACAGTTTATCGATGTCTCTCTGGAAGAGAATCAAGTGGATGCTCAGCAGCAAGCAACACAGCACTGACAATCAGCTACACCCCGTGAGAAAAACAAACTGCAAAATAAAGGCTGTGAGTGAGAGATAAATTCTTCGAGACTTCATTCAGGGGCTGTGATTGAAGTTGTTTTGAGCATATATTAACACACAGAAGGATGGGACCTCAGGGAGGACACTCGTGGCTCTGAGAGTCTTCGTGAGCATGAGTCAGCAAATGCAGCCCTTCTAGAATAACACTGCCTTGCCCTGATTCCATGGACCCGGAATCACCAAATGCAGACGACCCTTCCTACAGCGAACACATGCATGGGGGAGCCGCAGGATGCTACC
This sequence comes from Kogia breviceps, assembly GCF_026419965.1. Lineage (NCBI taxonomy): Eukaryota > Metazoa > Chordata > Mammalia > Artiodactyla > Physeteridae > Kogia > Kogia breviceps. The sequence goes on along the minus strand of NC_081329.1, from coordinate 45,354,330 downwards.
CCATTGGACAGGGAAAAAATATGAAAAGCCACTTCATCTTCTCATATCCTGGTGCTCGGGTTCAAGCTTCCAGCTGCTTTCCTGAAAATATCCCCACTTGGGGAAGTCAGCACTTTCAAAACCCTCTTACTTATAGCTTGGAATTTGTTCCATGGATGAACTGCAATGGGCAAGAATAAGACACGATGCCTATATATTTGGACAGGCACTTGGTGCTCTAATTTCCAATGCTGATGTAGAATTGACCCAAATCTAAGCTGGCTCTCAGAAGGAGAATAGGGCTTGAAAATTTCCTGCTGCTTTGTGACCAGTTCCGAAATAGGGAAGTTGAGCAGGTCATCTAAGGGAGCCTATAATTCATGGCCCTGCAGAATGGGCAAAGACATGTAATGTGGAAAAATGACTTGGGTTGAACCACGGAAATTAACTTGAGAGCAAGGCAAAATGGCAGAAATGGGATTTCAAGAGGGAGAAGGGTCTCGCCTGGTAAGGAGCTAGAATGGGGCAGTACTTCTTCAACCATGCCTTTGTCGAAAAAGGGGTGTATGCCTTTATCCTGAATATATTCAGGATAAAGGCATAGACCGTTTTGGGGCAACCAGGCAGGGGCTCGGTGCAAATCAACACTACATAGTGCTATCACTTCCCATCCAAACACAGGGTCATCTACGAAAAGTGTAAAGACAAGAAATGCAGGGTAGCGTGGAGGTAAACCGTACCCACATTTTGTGGAATGTGGGATGGCAAATTGAAATCAGCACTCTGGCGAACTCTATGCTGTATTCGAAAGTAATGTAAGAAACAAAGCTATAGCGCATAGGACACTTCCACTCAAGGACGTATATTTTCAGGAAAACCAAAGATCCTCAGGACACAGGCAACCCAACGTTGACTTCTGCTGTCTTTACAAAAGCCTCGACTAGGATACAATCTAAATTTCCTTGGACGGAAAACGTGGATGAAGAATATGTGATTCTTGTCTACAATGATAGATTAGTGAGCCAGGAAATGAATGAAATAACGTCCCTTGCCACCACCGGAGTGTTCTTAGTTACACTCATTCTCAGCGAATTTAGTCACATAGAAAATAGTGCTTTATCAAAGAGATGAGGTACAGGTGGAATATAAAATTGCATCCCATGAACGAAATGGCAGACGACAGAAAGAATTACAGATTTAGCAAACACACTTATGCCTGTAGGAGCACAAAGGTCCCTTGAGGTGAGTAAAAGCCAGGTGTTGTCAATGAGCACAGATACTATTCTATATAGACCAAAGAGGGAATGAACACAACTTACTCTAAAACTCAAAGGACTGAACTCAGCCCACTTTGCACACCAGAAAAGATTATTTACAACTGGTCAGAATTTGAAAAACAGTTTATCGATGTCTCTCTGGAAGAGAGTCAAGTGGATGCACAGCAGCAAGCAACACAGCACTGACAATCAGCTACACCCCGAGAGAAAAACAAACTGCAAAATAAAGGCAGTGAGTGAGAGATAAATTCTTTGAGACTTCGTTCAGGGGCTGTGATTGAAGTTGTTTTGAGCATATATTAACACACAGAAGGATGGGACCTCAGGGAGGACACTCGTGGCTCTGAGAGTCTTCGTGAGCATGAGTCAGCAAATGCAGCCCTTCTAGCATAACACTGCCTTGCCCTGATTCCATGGACCCGAAATCTCCAAATGCAGACGACCCTTCCTACAGCGAACACATGCATGGGACAGCCGCAGGATGCTACCACATTGGACAGGGAAAAAACATGAAAAGCCACCTCATCTTCTCATATCCTGGTGCTCGGGTTCAATCTTCCAGCCGCTTTCCTGAAAATATCCGCACTTGGGGAAGTCAGCACTTTCAAAACCCTGTTTCTTATAGCTTGGAATTCGTTCCATGGATGAACTGCAATGGGGAAGAATAAGACACGATGCCTATCTATTTGGACAGGCACTTGGCGCTCTAATTTCCAATGCTGATCTAGAATTGACCGAAGTGTAAGTTGCTCTCAGAAGGAGAATAGGGATTGAAAATTTCCTTCTGCTTTGTGACCAGTTCCAAAAGTGGGAAGTTGAGCAGGGCATCTCAGGGAGCCTATAATTCATGGCCCTGCAGGATGGGCAAAGACACCTAATGTGGAAAAATGACTTGGGTTGAACCACGGAAAATAACTTGAGAGCAAGGCAGAATTGCAGAAATAGGATTTCAAGAGGGAGATGGGTCTCGCCTGGTAAGGAGTTAGAATGCGGCAGTACTTCTTCAACCATGCCTTTGTCGAAAAAGGGGTGTATGCCTTTATCCTGAATAAGACCGTTTTGGGGCAACCAGGCAGGGGCTCGGTGCAAATCAACACTACATAGTTCTATCACTTCCCATCCAAACAAAGGGTCATCTACGAAAAGTGTAAAGACCAGAAATGCAGGGTAGCGTGGAGGTAAATCGTACCCACATTTTGTGGAATGTGGGATGGCAAATTGAAATCAGCACTCTGGCGAACTCTATGCTGTATTCGAAAGTAATGTAAGAAACAAAGCTATAGCCCATAGGACACTTCCACTCAAGGACGTATATTTTCAGGAAAACCAAAGATCCTCAGGACACAGGCAACCCAACGTTGACTTCTGCTCTCTTTACAAAACCCTCGACTAGGATACAATCTAAATTTCCTTTGACGGAAAACGTGGATGAAGAATATGTGATTCTTATCTACAATGATATATTCGTGAGCCAGGAAATGAGTGAAATAACGTCCCTTGCCACCACCGGAGTGTTCTTAGTTACACTCATTCTCAGCGAATTTAGTCACATAGAAAATAGTGGTTTATCAAAGAGATGAGGTACAGGTGGAATATAAAATTGCATCCCATGAACGAAATGGCAGACGACAGAAAGAATTACAGATTTAGCAAACACACTTATGACTGTAGGAGCGCAAAGGTCCCTTGAGGTGAGTAAAAGCCAGGTGTTGTCAATGAGCACAGATACTATTCTATATAGACCAAAGAGGGAATCAACACAACTTACTCTAAAACTCAAAGGACTGAACTCAGCCCACTTTGCACACCAGAAAAGATTATTTACAACTGGTCAGAATTTGAAAAACAGTTTATCGATGTCTCTCTGGAAGAGAATCAAGTGGATGCACAGCAGCAAGCAACACAGCACTGACAATCAGCTACACCCCGTGAGAAAAACAAACTGCAAAATAAAGGCAGTGAGTGAGAGATAAATTCTTTGCGACTTCGTTCAGGGGCTGTGATTGAAGTTGTTTTGAGCATATATTAACACACAGAAGGATGGGACCTCAGGGAGGACACTCGTGGCTCTGAGAGTCTTCGTGAGCATGAGTCAGCAAATGCAGCCCTTCTAGAATAACACTGCCTTGCCCTGATTCCATGGCCCCGAAATCACCAAATGCAGACGACCCTTCCTACAGCGAACACATGCATGGGACAGCCGCAGGATGCCACCCCATTGGACAGGGAATAAACATGAAAAGCCACCTCATCTTCTCATATCCTGGTGCTCGGGTTCAAGCTTTCAGCTGTTTTCCTGAAAATATCCCCATTTGGGGAAGTCAGCACTTTCAAACCCTCTTTCTTATAGCTTGGAATTCGTTCCATGGATAAACTGCAATGGGGAAGAATAAGACACGATGCCTCTCTATTTGGACAGGCACTTGGCGCTCTAATTTCCAATGCTGATCTAGAATTGACCCAAGCCTAAGCTTGCTCTCAGAAGGAGAATAGGGCTTGACAATTTCCTGCTGCTTTGTGACCAGTTCCGAAAGTGGGAAGTTGAGCAGGGCATCTCAGGGACCTTTAATTCATGGCACTTCAGGATGTGCAAAGACACCTAATGTGGAAAAATGACTTGGGTTGAACCACGGAAAATAACTTGAGAGCAATGCAGAATTGCAGAAATGGGATTTCAAGAGGGAGATGGGTCTCGCCTGGTAAGGAACTAGAATGTGGCAGTACTTCTTCAACCATGCCTGTGTCGAAAAAGGGTTGTATGCCTTTATCCTGAATATATTCAGGATAGAGGCATAGACCGTTTTGGGGCAACCAGGCAGGGGCTCGGTGCAAATCAACACTACATAGTTCTATCACTTCGAAACAAAACAAAGGGTCATCTACGAAAAGTGTAAAGATCAGAAATGCAGGGTAGCGAGGAGGTAAACCATACCCACATTGTGTGGAATGTGGGATGGCAAATTGAAATCAGCACTCTGGCGAACTCTATGCTGTATTCGAAAGTAATGTAAGAAACAAAGCTATAGCGCATCGGACACCTCCACTCAAGGACGTATATTTTCAGGAAAACCAATGATCCTCAGGACACAGGCAACCCAACGTTGACTTCTGCTCTCTTTACAAAAGCCTCGACTAGGATACAATCTAAATTTCCTTGGACGGAAAACGTGGATGGAGAATATGTGATTCTTATCTACAATGATATATTAGTGAGCCAGGAAATGAGTGAAATAACGTCCCTTGCCACCACCGGAGTGTTCCTGGTTACACTCATTCTCAGCTAATTTAGTCACATAGAAAATAGTGGTTTATCAAAGAGATGAGGTACAGGTGGAATATAAAATTGCATCCCATGAACGAAATGGCAGATGACAGAAAGAATTACAGATTTAGCAAACACACTTATGCCTGTAGGAGCGCAAAGGTCCCTTGAGGTGAGTAAAAGCCAGGTGTTTTCAAAGAGCACAGATACTATTCTATATAGACCAAGGAGAGAATGAACACAACTTACTCTAAAACTCAAAGGACTGAACTCAGCCCACTTTGCACACCAGAAAAGATTATTTACAACTGGTCAGAATTTGAAAAACAGTTTATCGATGTCTCTCTGGAAGAGAATCAAGTGGATGCACAGCAGCAAGCAACACAGCACTGACAATCAGCTACACCCCGTGAGAAAAACAAACTGCAAAATAAAGGCAGTGAGTGAGAGATAAATTCTTCGAGACTTCGTTCAGGGGCTGTGATTGAAGTTGTTTTGAGCATATATTAACACACAGAAGGATGGGATCTCAGGGAGGACACTCGTGGATCTGAGAGTCTTCGTGAGCATGAGTCAGCAAATGCAGCCCTTCTAGAATAACACTGCCTTGCCCTGATTCCATGGACCCGAAATCACCAAATGCAGACGACACTTCCTACAGCGAACACATGCATGGGACAGCCGCAGGATGCTACCCCATTGGACAGGGAAAAAACCTGAAAAGCCACCTCATCTTCTCATATCCTGGTGCTCGGGTTCAAGCTTCCAGCCGCTTTCCTGAAAATATCCCCACTTGGGGAAGTCAGCACTTTCAAATTCTCTTTCTTACAGCTTGGAATTCGTTCCATGGATGAACTGCAATGGGGAAGAATAAGACACGATGCCTATATATTTGGACAAGCACTTGGTGCTCTAATTTCCAATGCTGATCTAGAATTGACCCAAATCTAAGCTTGCTCTCAGAAGGAGAATAGGGCTTGACAATTTCCTGCTGCTTTGTGACCAGTTCCGAAAGTGGGAAGTTGAGCAGGGCATCTCAGGGAGCCTATAATTCATGGCCCTGCAGGATGGGCAAAGACACCTAATGTGGAAAAATGACTTGGGTTGAACCACGGAAAATAACTTGAGAGCAAGGCAGAATTGGAGAAATGGGATTTCAAGAGGGAGCTGGGTCTCGCCTGGTAAGGAGCTAGAATGCGGCAGTACTTCTTCAACGATGCCTTTGTCGAAAAAGGGGTGTATGCCTTTATCCTGAATATATTCCAGGCAGGGGCTCGGTGCAAATCAACACTACATAGTTCTATCACTTCGAATCAAAACAACGGATCATCTATGAAAAGTGTAAAGTCCAGAAATGCCGGGTAGCGTGGAGGTAAACCATACCCACATTTTGTGGAATGTGGGATGGCAAATTGAAATCAGCACTCTGGCGAACTCTATGCTGTATTCGAAAATAATGTAAGAAACAAAGCTATAGCGCATAGGACACTTCCACTCAAGGACGTATATTTTCAGGAAAACCAAAGATCCTCAGGACACAGGCAACCCAACGTTTACTTCTGCTCTCTTTACAAAAGCCTCGACTAGGATACAATCTAAATTTCCTTGGACGGAAAACGTGGATGAAGAATATGTGATTGTTATCTACAATGATATATTAATGAGCCAGGAAATGAGTGAAATAACGTCCCTTGCCACCACCGGAGTGTTCTTAGTTACACTCATTCTCAGCGAATTTAGTCACCTAGAAAATAGTGGTTTATCAAAGACATGAGGTACAGGTGGAATATAAAATTGCACCCCATGAACGAAATGGCAGACGACAGAAAGAATTACAGATTGAGCAAACACACTTATGCCTGTAGGAGCGCAAAGGTCCCTTGAGGTGAGTAAAAGCCAGGTGTTTTCAATGAGCACAGATACTATTCTATATAGACCAAAGAGGGAATGAACACAACTTACTCTAAAACTCAAAGGACTGAACTCAGCCCACTTTGCACACCAGAAAAGATTATTTACAACTGGTCAGAATTTGAAAAACAGTTTATCGATGTCTCTCTGGAAGAGAATCAAGTGGATGCACAGCAGCAAGCAACACAGCACTGACAATCAGCTACACCCCGTGAGAAAAACAAACTGCAAAATAAAGGCAGTGAGTGAGAGATAAATTCTTCGAGACTTCGTTCAGGGGCTGTGATTGAAGTTGTTTTGAGCATATATTAACACACAGAAGGATGGGACCTCAGGGAGGACACTCGTGGCTCTGAGAGTCTTCATGAGCATGAGTCAGCAAATGCAGCCCTTCTAGAATAACACTGCCTTGCCCTGATTCCATGGACCCGAAATCACCAAATGCAGACGACCCTTCCTACAGCGAACACATGCATGGGACAGCCGCAGGATGCTACCCCATTGGACAGGGAAAAAACATGAAAAGCCACCTCATCTTCTCATATCCTGGTGCTCGGGTTCAAGCTTCCAGCCGCTTTCCTGAATATATCTCCACTTGGGGAAGTCAACACGTTCAAAACACTCTTTCTTATAGATTGGAATTCGTTCCATGGATGAACTGCAATGGGGAAGAATAAGACACGATGCCTATACAATTGGACAGGCACTTGGCGCTCTAATTTCCAATGCTGATCTAGAATTGACCCAGTCTAAGTTGGTCTCAGAAGGAGAATAGGGCTTGAAAATTTCCTGCTGCTTTGTGACCAGTTCCGAAAGTGGGAAGTTGAGCAGGGCATCTCAGGGAGCCTATAATTCATGGCCCTGCAGGATGGGCAAAGACACCTAATGTGGAAAAATGACTTGGGTTGAACCACGGAAAATAACTTGAGAGCAAGGCAGAATTGCAGAAATGGGATTTCAAGAGGGAGATGGGTCTCACCTGGTAAGGAGCTAGAATGTGGCAGTACTTCTTCAACCATGCCTTTGTCGAAAAAGGGGTGTATGCCTTTATCCTGAATATATTCAGGATAAAGGCATAGACCGTTTTGGGGCAACCAGGCAGAGGCTCGGTGCAAATCAACACTACATAGTTCTATCACTTCGAATCAAAACAAAGGATCATCTATGAAAAGTGTAAAGACCAGAAATGCCGGGTAGCGTGGAGCTAAACCATACCCACATTTTGTGGAATGTGGGATGGCAAATTGACATCAGCACTTTGGCGAACTCTATGCTGTATTCGAAAATAATGTAAGAAACAAAGCTATAGCGCATAGGACACTTCCACTCAAGGACGTATATTTTCAGGAAAACTAAAGATCCTCAGGACACAGGCAACCCAACGTTTACTTCTGCTCTCTTTACAAAAGCCTCGACTAGGATACAATCTAAATTTCCTTGGACGGAAAACGTGGATGAAGAATATGTGATTGTTATCTACAATGATATATTAGTGAGCCAGGAAATGAGTGAAATAAAGTCTCTTGCCACCACCGGAGTGTTCTTAGTTACACTCATTCTCAGCGAATTTAGTCACCTAGAAAATAGTGGTTTATCAAAGAGATGAGGTACAGGTGGAATATAAAATTGCATCCCATGAACGAAATGGCAGACGACAGAAAGAATTACAGATTGAGCAAACACACTTATGCCTGTAGGAGCGCAAAGGTCCCTTGAGGTGAGTAAAAGCCAGGTGTTTTCAATGAGCACAGATACTATTCTATATAGACCAAAGAGGGAATGAACACAACTTACTCTAAAACTCAAAGGACTGAACTCAGCCCACTTTGCACACCAGAGAAGATTATTGACAACTGGTCAGAATTTGAAAAACAGTTTATCGATGTCTCTCTGAAAGAGAATCAAGTGGATGCACAGCAGCAAGCAACACAGCACTGACAATCAGCTACACCCCGTGAGAAAAACAAACTGCAAAATAAAGGCAGTGAGTGAGAGATAAATTCTTCGAGACTTCGTTCAGGGGCTGTGATTGAAGTTGTTTTGAGCATATATTAACACACAGAAGGATGGGACCTCAGGGAGGACACTCGTGGCTCTGAGAGTCTTCGTGAGCATGAGTCAGCAAATGCAGCACTTCTAGAATAACACTGCCTTGCCCTAATTCCATGGCCCCGAAATCACCAAATGCAGACGACCCTTCCTACAGCGAACACATGCATGGGACAGCCGCAGGATGCTACCCCATTGGACAGGGAAAAAACATGAAAAGCCACCTCATCTTCTCATATCCTGGTGCTCGGGTTCAAGCTTCCAGCCGCTTTCCTGAAAATATCCCCACATGGGGAAGTCAGCACTTTCAAAACCCTCTTTCTTATAGCTAGAAATTCGTTCCATGAATGAACTGCAATGGGGAAGAAAAAGACATGATGCCTGTATATTTGGACAAGCACTTGGCGCTCTAATTTCCAATGCTGATCTAGTATTGACCCAAGCCTAAGCTTGCTCTCAGAAGGAGAATAGGGCTTGACAATTTCCTGCTGCTTTGTGACCAGTTCCCAAAGTGGGAAGTTGAGCAGGGCATCTCAGGGAGCCTATAATTCATGGCCCTGCAGGATGGGCAAAGACACCTAATGTGGAAAAATGACTTGGTTTGAACCACGGAAAATAACTTGAGAGCAAGGCAGAATTGCAGAAATGGGATTTCAAGAGGGAGATGGGTCTCGCCTGGTAAGGAGCTAGAATGTGGCAGTACTTCTTCAACCATGCCTGTGTCGAAAAAGGGGTGTATGCCTTTATCCTGAATATATTCAGGATAAAGGCATAGACCGTTTTGGGGCAACCAGGCAGGGGCTCGGTGCAAATCAACACTACATAGTTCTATCACTTCGAATCAAAACAAAGGGTCATCTACGGAAAGTGTAAAGACCAGAAATTCAGGGTAGCGTGGAGTTAAACTGTACCCACATTTTGTGGAATGTGGGATGGCAAATTGAAATCAGCACTCTGGCGAACTCTATGCTGTATTCGAGAATAATGTAAGAAACAAAGCTATAGCGCATAGGACACTTCCACTCAAGGACGTATATTTTCAGGAAAACCAAAGATCCTCAGGACACAGGCAACACAACGTTTACTTCTGCTCTCTTTACAAAAGCCTCGACTAGGATACAATCTAAATTTCCTTGGACGGAAAACGTGGATGAAGAATATGTGATTCTTATCTACAATGATATATTAGTGAGCCAGGAAATGAGTGAAATAACGTCCGTTGCCACCACCGGAGTGTTCTTAGTTACACTCATTCTCAGCGAATTTAGTCACATAGAAAATAGTGGTTTATCAAAGAGATGAGGTACAGGTGGAATATAAAATTGCATCCCATGGACGAAATGGCAGACGACAGAAAGAATTACAGATTTAGCAAACACACTTATGCCTGTAGGAGCGCAAAGGTCCCTTGAGGTGAGTAAAAGCCAGGTGTTTTCAATGAGCACAGATACTATTCTATATAGACCAAAGAGGGAATGAACACAACTTACTCTAAAACTCAAAGGACTGAACTCAGCCCACTTTGCACACCAGAGAAGATTATTGACAACTGGTCAGAATTTGAAAAACAGTTTATCGATGTCTCTCTGAAAGAGAATCAAGTGGATGCACAGCAGCAAGCAACACAGCACTGACAATCAGCTACACCCCGTGAGAAAAACAAACTGCAAAATAAAGGCAGTGAGTGAGAGATAAATTCTTCGAGACTTCGTTCAGGGGCTGTGATTGAAGTTGTTTTGAGCATATATTAACACACAGAAGGATGGGACCTCAGGGAGGACACTCGTGGCTCTGAGAGTCTTCGTGAGCATGAGTCAGCAAATGCAGCCCTTCTAGAATAACACTGCATTGCCCTGATTCCATGGCCCCGAAATCACCAAATGCAGACGACCCTTCCTACAGCGAACACATGCATGGGACAGCCGCAGGATGCTACCCCATTGGACAGGGAAAAAACATGAAAAGCCACTTCATCTTCTCATATCCAGGTGCTCGGGTTCAAGCTTCCAGCCGCTTTCCTGAAAATATCCCCACTTGGGGAAGTCAGCACTTTCAAATCCCTCTTTCTTATAGCTTGGAATTCGTTCCATGGATGAACTGCAATGGGGAAGAATAAGACACGATGCCTATATATTTGGACAAGCACTTGGCGCTCTAATTTCCAATGGTGATCTAGAATTGACCCAAGCCTACGCTTGCTCTCAGAAGGAGAATAGGGCTTGAAAATTTCCTGCTGCTTTGTGACCAGTTCCGAAAGTGGGAAGTTGAGCAGGGCATCTCAGGGAGCCTATAATTAATGGCCCTGCAGGATGGGCAAAGACACCTAATGTGGAAAAATGACTTGGGTTGAACCACGGAAAATAACTTGAGAGCAAGGCAGAATTGCAGAAATGGGATTTCAAGAGGGAGATGGGTCTCGCCTGGTAAGGAGCAAGAATGTGGCAGTACTTCTTCAACCATGCCTTTGTCGAAAAAGGGGTGTATGCCTTTATCCTGAATATATTCAGGATAAAGGCATAGACCGTTTTGGGGCAACCAGGCAGGGGCTCGGTGCAAATCAACACTACATAGTTCTATCACTTCGAATCAAAACAAAGGGTCATCTACGAAAAGTGTAAAGACCAGAAATGCAGGGTAGCGTGGAGGTAAACCGTACCCACATTTTGTGGAATGTGGGATGGCAAATTGAAATCAGCACTCTGGCGAACTCTATGCTTTATTCGAAAATAATGTAAGAAACAAAGCTATAGCGCATAGGACACTTCCACTCAAGGACGTATATTTTCAGGAAAACCAAAGATCCTCAGGACACAGGCAACCAAACGTTTACTTCTGCTTTCTTTACAAAAGCCTCGACTAGGATACAATCTAAATTTCCTTGGACGGAAAACCTGGATGAAGAATATGTGATTCTTATCTACAATGATATATTAGTGAGCCAGGAAATGAGTGAAATAACGTCCCTTGCCACCACCGGAGTGTTCTTAGTTACACTCATTCTCAGCGAATTTAGTCACATAGAAAATAGTGGTTTATCAAAGAGATGAGGTACAGGTGGAATATAAAATTGCATCCCATGAACGAAATGGCAGACGACAGAAAAAATTACAGATTTAGCAAACACACTTATGCCTGTAGGAGCGCAAAGGTCCCTTGAGGTGAGTAAAAGCCAGGTGTTTTCAATGAGCACAGATACTATTCTATATAGACCAAGGAGAGAATAAACACAACTTACTCTAAAACTCAAAGGACTGAACTCAGCCCACTTTGCACACCAGAAAAGATTATTTACAACTGGTCAGAATTTGAAAAACAGTTTATCGATGTCTCTCTGGAAGAGAATCAAGTGGATGCACAGCAGCAAGCAACACAGCACTGACAATCAGCTACACGCCGAGAGAAAAACAAACTGCAAAATAAAGGCAGTGAGTGAGAGATAAATTGTTCAAGACTTCATTCAGGGGCTGTGATTGAAGTTGTTTTGAGCATATATTAACACACAGAAGGATGGGACCTCAGGGAGGACACTCGTGGCTCTGAGAGTCTTCGTGAGCATGAGTCAGCAAATGCAGCCCTTCTAGAATAACACTGCCTTGCCCTGATTCCATGGACCCGAAATCACCAAATGCAGACGACACTTCCTACAGCGAACACATGCATGGGACAGCCGCAGGATGCTACCCCATTGGACAGGGAAAAAACCTGAAAAGCCACCTCATCTTCTCATATCCTGGTGCTCGGGTTCAAGCTTCCAGCCGCTTTCCTGAAAATATCCCCACTTGGGGAAGTCAGCACTTTCAAATTCTCTTTCTTACAGCTTGGAATTCGTTCCATGGATGAACTGCAATGGGGAAGAATAAGACACGATGCCTATATATTTGGAGAGGCACTTGGTGCTCTAATTTCCAATGCTGATCTAGAATTGACCCAAGCCTAAGCTTGCTCTCAGAAGGAGAATAGGGCTTGACAATTTCCTGCTGCTTTGTGACCAGTTCCGAAAGTGGGAAGTTGAGCAGGGCATCTCAGGGAGCCTATAATTAATGGCCCTGCAGGATGGGCAAAGACACCTAATGTGGAAAAATGACTTGGGTTGAACCACGGAAAATACCTTGAGAGCAAGGCAGAATTGCAGAAATGGGATTTCAAGAGGGAGATGGGTCTCGCCTGGTAAGGAGCTAGAATGCGGCAGTACTTCTTCAACCATGCCTTTGTCAAAAAAGGGGTGTATGCCTTTATCCTGAATATATTCAGGATAAAGGCATAGACCGTTTTGGGGCAACCAGGCAGGGGCTCGGTGCAAATCAACACTACATAGTTCTATCACTTCGAATCCAAAAAAGGGTCATCTACGAAAAGTGTAAAGACCAGAAATGCAGGGTAGCGTGGAGGTAAACCGTACCCACATTTTGTGGAACGTGGGATGGCAAATTGAAATCAGCACTCTGGCGAACTCTATGCTGTATTCGAAAATAATGTAAGAAACAAATCTATAGCGCATAGGACACTTCCACTCAAGGACGTATATTTTCAGGAAAACCAAAGATCCTCAGGACACAGGCAACCCAACGTTTACTTCTGCTTTCTTTACAAAAGCCTCGACTAGGATACAATCTAAATTTCCTTGGACAGAAAACGTGGATGAAGTATATGTGATTCTTATCTACAATGATATATTAGTGAGCCAGGAAATGAGTGAAATAACGTCCGTTGCCACCACCGGAGTGTTCTTAGTTACACTCATTCTCAGCGAATTTAGTCACATAGAAAATAGTGGTTTATCAAAGAGATGAGGTACAGGTGGAATATAAAATTGCATCCCATGAACGAAATGGCAGACGACAGAAAGAATTACAGATTTAGCAAACACACTTATGCCTGTAGGAGCGCAAAGGTCCCTTGAGGTGAGTAAAAGCCAGGTGTTTTCAATGAGCACAGATACTATTCTATATAGACCAAAGAGGGAATGAACACAACTTACTCTAAAACTCAAAGGACTGAACTCAGCCCACTTTGCACACCAGAAAAGATTATTTACAACTGGTCAGAATTTGAAAAACAGTTTATCGATGTCTCTCTGGAAGAGAATCAAGTGGATGCACAGCAGCAAGCAACACAGCACTGACAATCAGCTACACCCCGTGAGAAAAACAAACTGCAAAATAAAGGCAGTGAGTGAGAGATAAATTCTTCGAGACTTCGTTCAGGGGCTGTGATTGAAGTTGTTTTGAGCATATATTAACACACAGAACGATGGGACCTCAGGGAGGACACTCGTGGTTCTGAGAGTCTTCGTGAGCATGAGTCAGCAAATGCAGCCCTTCTAGAATAACACTGCCTTGCCCTGATTCCATGGCCCCGAAATCACCAAATGCAGACGACCCTTCCTACAGCGAACACATGCATGGGACAGCCGCAGGATGCTACCCCATTGGACAGGGAAAAAAATGAAAAGCCACCTCATCTTCTCATATCCTGGTACTCGGGTTCAAGCTTCCAGCCGCTTTCCTGAAAATATCCCGACTTGGGGAAGTCAGCACTTTCAAATCCCTCTTTCTTATAGCTTGGAATTCGTTCCATGGATGAACTGCAATGGGGAAGAATAAGACACGATGCCTATATATTTGGACAAGCACTTGGCGCTCTAATTTCCAATGCTGATGTAGAATTGAACCAAGTCTAAGCTTGCTCTCAGAAGGAGAATAGGGCTTGAAAATTTCCTGCTGCTTTGTGACCAGTTCCGAAAGTGGGAAGTTGAGCAGGGCATCTCAGGGAGCCAATAATTCATGGCCCTGCAGGATGGGCAAAGACACCTAATGTGGAAAAATGACTTGGTTTGAACCACGGAAAATAACTTGAGAGCAAGGCAGAATTGCAGAAATGGGATTTCAAGAGGGAGATGGGTCTCGCCTGGTAAGGAGCTAGAATGCGGCAGTACTTCTTCAACCATGGCTTTGTCGAAAGACGGGTGTATGCCTTTATCCTGAATATATTCAGGATAAAGGCATAGACCGTTTTGGGGCAACAAGGCAGGGGCTCGGTGCAAATCAACTCTACATAGTGCTATCACTTCCCATCCAAACAAAGGGTCATCTACGAAAAGTGTAAAGACAAAAAATACAGGGTAGCGTGGAGGTAAACCGTACCCACATTTTTTGGAATGTGGGATGGCAAGTTGAAATCAGCACTCTGGCGAACTCCATGCTTTATTCGAAAATAATGTAAGAAACAAAGCTATAGCGCATAGGACACTTCCATTCAAGGACGTATATTTTCAGGAAAACCAAAGATCCTCAGGACACAGACAACCCAACCTTAACTTCTGCTTTCTTTACAAAAGCATCGACTAGGATACAATCTAAATTTCCTTGGACGGAAAACGTGGATGAAGAATATGTGATTCTTATCTACAATGATATATTAGTGAGCCAGGAAATGAGTGAAATAACGTCCGTTGCCACCACCGGAGTGTTCTTAGTTACACTCATTCTCAGCGAATTTAGTCACAAAGAAAATAGTGGTTTATCAAAGAGATGAGGTACAGGTGGAATATAAAATTGCATCCCATGAACGAAATGGCAGACGACAGAAAGAATTACAGATTTACCAAACACGCTTATGCCTGTAGGAGCGCAAAGGTCCCTTGAGGTGAGTAAAAGCCAGGTGTTTTCAATGAGCACAGATACTATTCTCTATAGACCAAAGAGGGAATGAACACACCTTACTCTAAAACTCAAAGGAGTTAACTCTGCCCACTTTGCACACCAGAAAAGATTATTTACAACTGGTCAGAATTTGAAAAACAGTTTATCGATGTCTCTCTGGAAGAGAATCAAGTGGATGCTCAGCAGCAAGCAACACAGCACTGACAATCAGCTACACCCCGTGAGAAAAACAAACTGCAAAATAAAGGCAGTGAGTGAGAGATAAATTCTTCGAGACTTTGTTCAGGGGCTGTGATTGAAGTTGTTTTGAGCATATGTTAACACACAGAAGGATGGGACCTCAGGGAGGACACTCGTGGCTCTGAGAGTCTTCGTGAGCATGAGTCAGCAAATGCAGCCCTTCTAGAATAACACTGCCTTGCCCTGATTCCATGGACCCGAAATCACCAAATGCAGACGACCCTTCCTACAGCGAACACATGCATGGGACAGCCGCAGGATGCTACCCCATTGGACAGGGAAAAAACATGAAAAGCCACTTCATCTTCTCATATCCAGGTGCTCGGGTTCAAGCTTCCAGCCGCTTTCCTGAAAACATCCCCACTTGGGGAAGTCAGCACTTTCAAAACCCTCTTTCTTATAGCTTGGAATTCGTTCCATGGATGAACTGCAATGGGGAAGAATAAGACACGATGCCTATATATTTGGACAAGCACTTGGCGCTCTAATTTCCAATGGTGATCTAGAATTGACCCAAGCCTAAGCTTGCTCTCAGAAGGAGAATAGGGCTTGAAAATTTCCTGCTGCTTTGTGACCAGTTCCGAAAGTGGGAAGTTGAGCAGGGCATCTCAGGGAGCCTATAATTAATGGCCCTGCAGGATGGGCAAAGACACCTAATGTGGAAAAATGACTTGGGTTGAACCACGGAAAATAACTTGAGAACAAGGCAGAATTGCAGAAATGGGATTTCAAGAGGGAGATGGGTCTCGCCTGGTAAGGAGCAAGAATGTGGCAGTACTTCTTCAACCATGCCTTTGTCGAAAAAGGGGTGTATGCCTTTATCCTGAATATATTCAGGATAAAGGCATAGACCGTTTTGGGGCAACCAGGCAGGGGCTCGGTGCAAATCAACACTACATAGTTCTATCACTTCGAATCAAAACAAAGGGTCATCTACGAAAAGTGTAAAGACCAGAAATGCAGGGTAGCGTGGAGGTAAACCGTACCCACATTTTGTGGAATGTGGGATGGCAAATTGAAATCAGCACTCTGGCGAACTCTATGCTTTATTCGAAAATAATGTAAGAAACAAAGCTGTAGCGCATAGGACACTTCCACTCAAGGACGTATATTTTCAGGAAAACCAAAGATCCTCAGGACACAGGCAACCCAACGTTTACTTCTGCTTTCTTTACAAAAGCCTCGACTAGGATACAATCTAAATTTCCTTGGACGGAAAACCTGGATGAAGAATATGTGATTCTTATCTACAATGATATATTAGTGAGCCAGGAAATGAGTGAAATAACGTCCCTTGCCACCACCGGAGTGTTCTTAGTTACACTCATTCTCAGCGAATTTAGTCACATAGAAAATAGTGGTTTATCAAAGAGATGAGGTACAGGTGGAATATAAAATTGCATCCCATGAACGAAATGGCAGACGACAGAAAAAATTACAGATTTAGCAAACACACTTATGACTGTAGGAGCGCAAAGGTCCCTTGAGGTGAGTAAAAGCCAGGTGTTTTCAATGAGCACAGATACTATTCTATATAGACCAAGGAGAGAATAAACACAACTTACTCTAAAACTCAAAGGACTGAACTCAGCCCACTTTGCACACCAGAAAAGATTATTTACAACTGGTCAGAATTTGAAAAACAGTTTATCGATGTCTCTCTGAAAGAGAATCAAGTGGATGCACAGCAGCAAGCAACACAGCACTGACAATCAGCTACACGCCGAGAGAAAAACAAACTGCAAAATAAAGGCAGTGAGTGAGAGATAAATTGTTCAAGACTTCATTCAGGGGCTGTGATTGAAGTTGTTTTGAGCATATATTAACACACAGAAGGATGGGACCTCAGGGAGGACACTCGTGGCTCTGAGAGTCTTCGTGAGCATGAGTCAGCAAATGCAGCCCTTCTAGAATAACACTGCCTTGCCCTGATTCCATGGACCCGAAATCACCAAATGCAGACGACACTTCCTACAGCGAACACATGCATGGGACAGCCGCAGGATGCTACCCCATTGGACAGGGAAAAAACCTGAAAAGCCACCTCATCTTCTCATATCCTGGTGCTCGGGTTCAAGCTTCCAGCCGCTTTCCTGAAAATATCCCCACTTGGGGAAGTCAGCACTTTCAAATTCTCTTTCTTACAGCTTGGAATTCGTTCCATGGATGAACTGCAATGGGGAAGAATAAGACACGATGCCTATATATTTGGAGAGGCACTTGGTGCTCTAATTTCCAATGCTGATCTAGAATTGACCCAAGCCTAAGCTTGCTCTCAGAAGGAGAATAGGGCTTGACAATTTCCTGCTGCTTTGTGACCAGTTCCGAAAGTGGGAAGTTGAGCAGGGCATCTCAGGGAGCCTATAATTAATGGCCCTGCAGGATGGGCAAAGACACCTAATGTGGAAAAATGACTTGGGTTGAACCACGGAAAATACCTTGAGAGCAAGGCAGAATTGCAGAAATGGGATTTCAAGAGGGAGATGGGTCTCGCCTGGTAAGGAGCTAGAATGCGGCAGTACTTCTTCAACCATGCCTTTGTCAAAAAAGGGGTGTATGCCTTTATCCTGAATATATTCAGGATAAAGGCATAGACCGTTTTGGGGCAACCAGGCAGGGGCTCGGTGCAAATCAACACTACATAGTTCTATCACTTCGAATCCAAAAAAGGGTCATCTACGAAAAGTGTAAAGACCAGAAATGCAGGGTAGCGTGGAGGTAAACCGTACCCACATTTTGTGGAACGTGGGATGGCAAATTGAAATCAGCACTCTGGCGAACTCTATGCTGTATTCGAAAATAATGTAAGAAACAAAGCTATAGCGCATAGGACACTTCCACTCAAGGACGTATATTTTCAGGAAAACCAAAGATCCTCAGGACACAGGCAACCCAACGTTTACTTCTGCTTTCTTTACAAAAGCCTCGACTAGGATACAATCTAAATTTCCTTGGACAGAAAACGTGGATGAAGTATATGTGATTCTTATCTACAATGATATATTAGTGAGCCAGGAAATGAGTGAAATAACGTCCGTTGCCACCACCGGAGTGTTCTTAGTTACACTCATTCTAAGCGAATTTAGTCACCTAGAAAATAGTGGTTTATCAAAGAGATGAGGTACACGTGGAATATAAAATTGCATCCCATGAACGAAATGGCAGACGACAGAAAGAATTACAGATTTAGCAAACACACTTATGCCTGTAGGAGCGCAAAGGTCCCTTGAGGTGAGTAAAAGCCAGGTGTTTTCAATGAGCACAGATACTATTCTATATAGACCAAAGAGGGAATGAACACAACTTACTCTAAAACTCAAAGGACTGAACTCAGCCCACTTTGCACACCAGAAAAGATTATTTACAACTGGTCAGAATTTGAAAAACAGTTTATCGATGTCTCTCTGGAAGAGAATCAAGTGGATGCACAGCAGCAAGCAACACAGCACTGACAATCAGCTACACCCCGTGAGAAAAACAAACTGCAAAATAAAGGCAGTGAGTGAGAGATAAATTCTTCGAGACTTCGTTCAGGGGCTGTGATTGAAGTTGTTTTGAGCATATATTAACACACAGAACGATGGGACCTCAGGGAGGACACTCGTGGTTCTGAGAGTCTTCGTGAGCATGAGTCAGCAAATGCAGCCCTTCTAGAATAACACTGCCTTGCCCTGATTCCATGGCCCCGAAATCACCAAATGCAGACGACCCTTCCTACAGCGAACACATGCATGGGACAGCCGCAGGATGCTACCCCATTGGACAGGGAAAAAAATGAAAAGCCACCTCATCTTCTCATATCCTGGTACTCGGGTTCAAGCTTCCAGCCGCTTTCCTGAAAATATCCCGACTTGGGGAAGTCAGCACTTTCAAATCCCTCTTTCTTATAGCTTGGAATTCGTTCCATGGATGAACTGCAATGGGGAAGAATAAGACACGATGCCTATATATTTGGACAAGCACTTGGCGCTCTAATTTCCAATGCTGATGTAGAATTGAACCAAGTCTAAGCTTGCTCTCAGAAGGAGAATAGGGCTTGAAAATTTCCTGCTGCTTTGTGACCAGTTCCGAAAGTGGGAAGTTGAGCAGGGCATCTCAGGGAGCCAATAATTCATGGCCCTGCAGGATGGGCAAAGACACCTAATGTGGAAAAATGACTTGGTTTGAACCACGGAAAATAACTTGAGAGCAAGGCAGAATTGCAGAAATGGGATTTCAAGAGGGAGATGGGTCTCGCCTGGAAAGGAGCTAGAATGCGGCAGTACTTCTTCAACCATGGCTTTGTCGAAAGACGGGTGTATGCCTTTATCCTGAATATATTCAGGATAAAGGCATAGACCGTTTTGGGGCAACAAGGCAGGGGCTCGGTGCAAATCAACTCTACATAGTGCTATCACTTCCCATCCAAACAAAGGGTCATCTACGAAAAGTGTAAAGACAAAAAATACAGGGTAGCGTGGAGGTAAACCGTACCCACATTTTTTGGAATGTGGGATGGCAAGTTGAAATCAGCACTCTGGCGAACTCCATGCTTTATTCGAAAATAATGTAAGAAACAAAGCTATAGCGCATAGGACACTTCCATTCAAGGACGTATATTTTCAGGAAAACCAAAGATCCTCAGGACACAGACAACCCAACCTTAACTTCTGCTTTCTTTACAAAAGCATCGACTAG
This sequence comes from Kogia breviceps, assembly GCF_026419965.1. Classification (NCBI taxonomy): domain Eukaryota; kingdom Metazoa; phylum Chordata; class Mammalia; order Artiodactyla; family Physeteridae; genus Kogia; species Kogia breviceps. The sequence continues at coordinate 45,334,273 of NC_081329.1, read as the reverse complement.
GATACAATCTAAATTTCCTTGGACGGAAAACCTGAATGAAGAATATGTGATTCTTATCTACAATGATATATTAGTGAGCCAGGAAATTAGTGAAATAACGTCCCTTGCCACCACCGGAGTGTTCTTAGTTACACTCATTCTCAGCGAATTTAGTCACAAAGAAAATAGTGGTTTATCAAAGAGATGAGGTACAGGTGGAATATAAAATTGCATCCCATGAACGAAATGGCAGACGACAGAAAGAATTACAGATTTACCAAACACGCTTATGCCTGTAGGAGCGCAAAGGTCCCTTGAGGTGAGTAAAAGCCAGGTGTTTTCAATGAGCACAGATACTATTCTCTATAGAACAAAGAGGGAATGAACACACCTTACTCTAAAACTCAAAGGAGTTAACTCTGCCCACTTTGCACACCAGAAAAGATTATTTACAACTGGTCAGAATTTGAAAAACAGTTTATCGATGTCTCTCTGGAAGAGAATCAAGTGGATGCTCAGCAGCAAGCAACACAGCACTGACAATCAGCTACACCCCGTGAGAAAAACAAACTGCAAAATAAAGGCAGTGAGTGAGAGATAAATTCTTCGAGACTTTGTTCAGGGGCTGTGATTGAAGTTGTTTTGAGCATATGTTAACACACAGAAGGATGGGACCTCAGGGAGGACACTCGTGGCTCTGAGAGTCTTCGTGAGCATGAGTCAGCAAATGCAGCCCTTCTAGAATAACACTGCCTTGCCCTGATTCCATGGACCCGAAATCACCAAATGCAGACGACCCTTCCTACAGCGAACACATGCATGGGACAGCCGCAGGATGCTACCCCATTGGACAGGGAAAAAACATGAAAAGCCACTTCATCTTCTCATATCCAGGTGCTCGGGTTCAAGCTTCCAGCCGCTTTCCTGAAAACATCCCCACTTGGGGAAGTCAGCACTTTCAAAACCCTCTTTCTTATAGCTTGGAATTCGTTCCATGGATGAACTGCAATGGGGAAGAATAAGACACGATGCCTATATATTTGGACAAGCACTTGGCGCTCTAATTTCCAATGCTGATCTAGAATTGACCCAAGCCTAAGCTTGCTCTCAGAAGGAGAATAGGGCTTAAAAATTTCCTGCTGCTTTGTGACCAGTTCCGAAAGTGGGAAGTTGAGCAGGGCATCTCAGGGAGCCTATAATTAATGGCCCTGCAGGATGGGCAAAGACACCTAATGTGGAAAAATGACTTGGGTTGAACCACGGAAAATAACTTGAGAGCAAGGCAGAATTGCAGAAATGGGATTTCAAGAGGGAGATGGGTCTCGCCTGGTAAGGAGCAAGAATGTGGCAGTACTTCTTCAACCATGCCTTTGTCGAAAAAGGGGTGTATGCCTTTATCCTGAATATATTCAGGATAAAGGCATAGACCGTTTTGGGGCAACCAGGCAGGGGCTCGGTGCAAATCAACACTACATAGTTCTATCACTTCGAATCAAAACAAAGGGTCATCTACGAAAAGTGTAAAGACCAGAAATGCAGGGTAGCGTGGAGGTAAACCGTACCCACATTTTGTGGAATGTGGGATGGCAAATTGAAATCAGCACTCTGGCGAACTCTATGCTTTATTCGAAAATAATGTAAGAAACAAAGCTGTAGCGCATAGGACACTTCCACTCAAGGACGTATATTTTCAGGGAAACCAAAGATCCTCAGGACACAGGCAACCCAACGTTTACTTCTGCTTTCTTTACAAAAGCCTCGACTAGGATACAATCTAAATTTCCTTGGACGGAAAACCTGGATGAAGAATATGTGATTCTTATCTACAATGATATATTAGTGAGCCAGGAAATGAGTGAAATAACGTCCCTTGCCACCACCGGAGTGTTCTTAGTTACACTCATTCTCAGCGAATTTAGTCACATAGAAAATAGTGGTTTATCAAAGAGATGAGGTACAGGTGGAATATAAAATTGCATCCCATGAACGAAATGGCAGACGACAGAAAGAATTACAGATTTAGCAAACACACTTATGCCTGTAGGAGCGCAAAGGTCCCATGAGGTGAGTAAAAGCCAGGTGTTTTCAATGAGCACAGATACTATTCTATATAGACCAAGGAGAGAATAAACACAACTTACTCTAAAACTCAAAGGACTGAACTCAGCCCACTTTGCACACCAGAGAAGATTATTTACAACTGGTCAGAATTTGAAAAACAGTTTATCGATGTCTCTCTGGAAGAGAATCAAGTGGATGCACAGCAGCAAGCAACACAGCACTGACAATCAGCTACACCCCGAGAGAAAAACAAACTGCAAAATAAAGGCAGTGAGTGAGAGATAAATTGTTCAAGACTTCATTCAGGGGCTGTGATTGAAGTTGTTTTGAGCATATATTAACACACAGAAGGATGGGACCTCAGGGAGGACACTCGTGGCTCTGAGAGTCTTCGTGAGCATGAGTCAGCAAATGCAGCCCTTCTAGAATAACACTGCCTTGCCCTGATTCCATGGACCCGAAATCACCAAATGCAGACAACACTTCCTACAGTGAACACATGCATGGGATAGCCACAGGATGCTACCCAATTGGACAGGGAAAAAACATGAAAAGCCACCTCATCTTCTCATATCCTGGTGCTCGGGTTCAAGCATCCAGCCGCTTTCCTGAAAATATCCCCACTTGGGGAAGTCAGCACTTTCAAAACCCTCCTTCTTATAGCTAGTAATTCATTCCATGAAGGAACTGCAATGGGGAAGAATAAGACCCGGTACCTGTATATTTGGAGAAGCACTTGGCGCTCTAATTTCCAATGCTGATCTAGAATTGACCCAAGCCTAAGCTTGCTCTCAGAAGGAGAATAGGGCTTGACAATTTCCTGCTGCTTTGTGACCAGTTCCGAAAGTGGGAAGCTGAGCAGGGCATCTCAGGGAGCCTATAATTCATGGCCCTGCAGGATGGGCAAAGACACCTAATGTGGAAAAATGACTTGGGTTGAACCACGGAAAATAACTTGAGAGCAAGGCAGAATTGCAGAAATGGGATTTCAAGAGGGAGATGGGTCTCGCCTGGTAAGGAGCTAGAATGTGGCAGTATTTCTTCAACCATGCCTGTGTCGAAAAAGGGTTGTATGCCTTTATCCTGAATATATTCAGGATAGAGGCATAGACCGTTTTGGGGCAACCAGGCAGGGGCTCGGTGCAAATCAACACTTCATAGTTCTATCACTTCGAATCCAAACAAAGGGTCATCTACGAAAAGTGTAAAGACCAGAAATGCAGGGTAGCGTGGAGGTAAACCGTACCCACATTTTGTGGAATGTGGGATGGCAAATTGAAATCAGCTCTCTGGCGAACTCTATGCTGTATTCGAAAATAATGTAAGAAACAAAGCTATAGTGCCTAGGACACTTCCACTCAAGGACGTATATTTTCAGGAAAACCAAAGATCCTCAGGACACAGGCAACCCAACGTTGACTTCTGCTCTCTTTACAAAAGCCTCGACTAGGATACAATCTAAATTTCCTTGGCCGGAAAACGTGGATGAACAATATGTGATTCTTATCTACAATGATATATTAGTGAGCCAGGAAATGAGTGAAATAACGTCCCTTGCCACCACCGCAGTGTTCTTAGTTACACTCATTCTCAGCGGATTTAGTCATCTAGAAAATAGTGGTTTATCAAAGAGATGAGGTACAGATGGAATATAAAATTGCATCCCATGAATGAAATGGCAGACGACAGAAAGAATTACAGATTTAGCAAACACACTTATGCCTGTAGGAGCGCAAAGGTCCCTTGAGGTGAGTAAAAGCCAGGTGTTTTCAATGAGCACAGATACTATTCTATATAGACCAAAGAGGGAATGAACACAACTTACTCTAAAACTCAAAGGACTGAACGCAGCCCACTTTGCACACCAGAGAAGATTATTTACAACTGGTCAGAATTTGAAAAACAGTTTATCGATGTCTCTCTGGAAGAGAATCATGTGGATGCACAGCAGCAAGCAACACAGCACTGACAATCAGCTACACCCCGTGAGAAAAACAAACTGCAAAATAAAGGCAGTGAGTGAGAGATAAATTCTTCGAGACTTCGTTCAGGGGCTGTGATTGAAGTTGTTTTGAGCATATATTAACACACAGAAGGATGGGACCTCAGGGAGGACACTCGTGGCTCTGAGAGTCTTCGTGAGCATGAGTCAGCAAATGCAGCCCTTCTAGAATAACACTGCCTTGCCCTGATTCCATGGCCCCGAAATCACCAAATGCAGACGACCCTTCCTACAGCGAACACATGCATGGGACAGCCGCAGGATGCTACCCCATTGGACAGGGAAAAAACATGAAAAGCCACCTCATCTTCTCATATCCTGGTGCTCGGGTTCAAGCTTCCAGCCGCTTTCCTGAAAATATCCCCACTTGGGGAAGTCAGCACTTTCAAAACCCTCTTTCTTATAGCTTGGAATTCGTTCCATGGATGAACTGCAATGGGGAAGAGTAAGACACGATGCCTACATATTTGGACAGGCACTTGGCGCTCTAATTTCCAATGCTGATCTAGAATTGTCCCAAATGTAAGTTGCTCTCAGAAGGAGAATAGGGCTTGAAAATTTCCTGCTGCTTTTTGACCAGTTCCGAAAGTGGGAAGTTGAGCAGGGCATCTCAGGGAGCCTATAATTCATGGCCCTGCAGGATGGGCAAAGACACCTAATGTGGAAAAATGACTTGGGTTGAACCACAGAAAATAACTTGAGAGCAAGGCAGAATTGCAGAAATGGGATTTCAAGAGGGAGATGGGTCTCGCCTGGTAAGGAGCAAGAATGTGGCAGTACTTCTTCAACCATGCCTTTGTCGAAAAAGGGTTGTATGCCTTTATCCTGAATATATTCAGGATAAAGGCATAGACCGTTTTGGGGCAACCAGGCAGGGGCTCGGTGCAAATCAACACTACATAGTTCTATCACTTCGAATCCAAACAAAGGGTCATCTACGAAAAGTGTAAAGACCAGAAATGCAGGGTAGCGTGGAGGTAAACCGTACCCACATTTTGTGGAATGTGGGATGGCAAATTGAAATCAGCTCTCTGGCGAACTCTATGCTGTATTCGAAAATAATGTAAGAAACAAAGCTATAGCGCATAGGACACTTCCACTCAAGGACGTATATTTTCAGGAAAACCAAAGATCCTCAGGACACAGGCAACCCAACGTTTACTTCTGCTCTCTTTACAAAAGCCTCGACTAGGATACAATCTAAATTTCCTTGGCCGGAAAACGTGGATGAACAATATGTGATTCTTATCTACAATGATATATTAGTGAGCCAGGAAATGAGTGAAATAACGTCCCTTGCCACCACCGGAGTGTTCTTAGTTACACTCATTCTCAGCGAATTTAGTCACATAGAAAATAGTGGTTTATCAAAGAGATGAGGTACAGATGGAATATAAAATTGCATCCCATGAATGAAATGGCAGACGACAGAAAGAATTACAGATTTAGCAAACACACTTATGCCTGTAGGAGCGCAAAGGTCCCTTGAGGTGAGTAAAAGCCAGGTGTTTTCAATGAGCACAGATACTATTCTATATAGACCAAAGAGGGAATGAACACAACTTACTCTAAAACTCAAAGGACTGAACTCAGCCCACTTTGCACACCAGAGAAGATTATTTACAACTGGTCAGAATTTGAAAAACAGTTTATCGATGTCTCTCTGGAAGAGAATCAAGTGGATGCACAGCAGCAAGCAACACAGCACTGACAATCAGCTACACCCCGAGAGAAAAACAAACTGCAAAATAAAGGCAGTGAGTGAGAGATAAATTGTTCAAGACTTCATTCAGGGGCTGTGATTGAAGTTGTTTTGAGCATATATTAACCCACAGAAGGATGGGACCTCAGGGAGGACACTCGTGGCTCTGAGAGTCTTCGTGAGCATGAGTCAGCAAATGCAGCCCTTCTAGAATAACACTGCCTTGCCCTGATTCCATGGACCCGAAATCACCAAATGCAGACGACACTTCCTACAGTGAACACATGCATGGGATAGCCACAGGATGCTACCCCATTGGACAGGGAAAAAACATGAAAAGCCACCTCATCTTCTCATATCCTGGTGCTCGGGTTCAAGCATCCAGCCGCTTTCCTGAAAATATCCCCACTTGGGGAAGTCAGCACTTTCAAAACCCTCCTTCTTATAGCTAGTAATTCATTCCATGAAGGAACTGCAATGGGGAAGAATAAGACCCGGTACCTGGATATTTGGAGAAGCACTTGGCGCTCTAATTTCCAATGCTGATCTAGAATTGACCCAAGCCTAAGCTTGCTCTCAGAAGGAGAATAGGGCTTGACAATTTCCTGCTGCTTTGTGACCAGTTCCGAAAGTGGGAAGCTGAGCAGGGCATCTCAGGGAGCCTATAATACATGGCCCTGCAGGATGGGCAAAGACACCTAATGTGGAAAAATGACTTGGGTTGAACCACGGAAAATAACTTGAGAACAAGGCAGAATTGCAGAAATGGTATTTTAAGAGGGAGATGGGTCTCGCCTGGTAAGGAGCTAGAATGTGGCAGTATTTCTTCAACCATGCCTGTGTCGAAAAAGGGTTGTATGCCTTTATCCTGAATATATTCAGGATAGAGGCATAGACCGTTTTGGGGCAACCAGGCAGGGGCTCGGTGCAAATCAACACTTCATAGTTCTATCACTTCGAATCCAAACAAAGGGTCATCTACGAAAAGTGTAAAGACCAGAAATGCAGGGTAGCGTGGAGGTAAACCGTACCCACATTTTGTGGAATGTGGGATGGCAAATTGAAATCAGCTCTCTGGCGAACTCTATGCTGTATTCGAAAATAATGTAAGAAACAAAGCTATAGCGCATAGGACACTTCCACTCAAGGACGTATATTTTCAGGAAAACCAAAGATCCTCAGGACACAGGCAACCCAACGTTTACTTCTGCTCTCTTTACAAAAGCCTCGACTAGGATACAATCTAAATTTCCTTGGCCGGAAAACGTGGATGAACAATATGTGATTCTTATCTACAATGATATATTAGTGAGCCAGGAAATGAGTGAAATAACGTCCCTTGCCACCACCGGAGTGTTCTTAGTTACACTCATTCTCAGCGAATTTAGTCACATAGAAAATAGTGGTTTATCAAAGAGATGAGGTACAGATGGAATATAAAATTGCATCCCATGAATGAAATGGCAGACGACAGAAAGAATTACAGATTTAGCAAACACACTTATGCCTGTAGGAGCGCAAAGGTCCCTTGAGGTGAGTAAAAGCCAGGTGTTTTCAATGAGCACAGATACTATTCTATATAGACCAAAGAGGGAATGAACACAACTTACTCTAAAACTCAAAGGACTGAACTCAGCCCACTTTGCACACCAGAGAAGATTATTTACAACTGGTCAGAATTTGAAAAACAGTTTATCGATGTCTCTCTGGAAGAGAATCAAGTGGATGCACAGCAGCAAGCAACACAGCACTGACAATCAGCTACACCCCGAGAGAAAAACAAACTGCAAAATAAAGGCAGTGAGTGAGAGATAAATTGTTCAAGACTTCATTCAGGGGCTGTGATTGAAGTTGTTTTGAGCATATATTAACCCACAGAAGGATGGGACCTCAGGGAGGACACTCGTGGCTCTGAGAGTCTTCGTGAGCATGAGTCAGCAAATGCAGCCCTTCTAGAATAACACTGCCTTGCCCTGATTCCATGGACCCGAAATCACCAAATGCAGACGACACTTCCTACAGTGAACACATGCATGGGATAGCCACAGGATGCTACCCCATTGGACAGGGAAAAAACATGAAAAGCCACCTCATCTTCTCATATCCTGGTGCTCGGGTTCAAGCATCCAGCCGCTTTCCTGAAAATATCCCCACTTGGGGAAGTCAGCACTTTCAAAACCCTCCTTCTTATAGCTAGTAATTCATTCCATGAAGGAACTGCAATGGGGAAGAATAAGACCCGGTACCTGGATATTTGGAGAAGCACTTGGCGCTCTAATTTCCAATGCTGATCTAGAATTGACCCAAGCCTAAGCTTGCTCTCAGAAGGAGAATAGGGCTTGACAATTTCCTGCTGCTTTGTGACCAGTTCCGAAAGTGGGAAGCTGAGCAGGGCATCTCAGGGAGCCTATAATACATGGCCCTGCAGGATGGGCAAAGACACCTAATGTGGAAAAATGACTTGGGTTGAACCACGGAAAATAACTTGAGAACAAGGCAGAATTGCAGAAATGGTATTTTAAGAGGGAGATGGGTCTCGCCTGGTAAGGAGCTAGAATGTGGCAGTATTTCTTCAACCATGCCTGTGTCGAAAAAGGGTTGTATGCCTTTATCCTGAATATATTCAGGATAGAGGCATAGACCGTTTTGGGGCAACCAGGCAGGGGCTCGGTGCAAATCAACACTTCATAGTTCTATCACTTCGAATCCAAACAAAGGGTCATCTACGAAAAGTGTAAAGACCAGAAATGCAGGGTAGCGTGGAGGTATACCGTACCCACATTTTGTGGAATGTGGGATGGCAAATTGAAATCACCTCTCTGGCGAACTCTATGCTGTATTCGAAAATAATGTAAGAAACAAAGCTATAGTGCCTAGGACACTTCCACTCAAGGACGTATATTTTCAGGAAAACAAAAGATCCTCAGGACACAGGCAACCCAACGTTTACTTCTGCTCTCTTTACAAAAGCCTCGACTAGGATACAATCTAAATTTCCTTGGCCGGAAAACGTGGATGAACAATATGTGATTCTTATCTACAATGATATATTAGTGAGCCAGGAAATGAGTGAAATAACGTCCCTTGCCACCACCGCAGTGTTCTTAGTTACACTCATTCTCAGCGGATTTAGTCATCTAGAAAATAGTGGTTTATCAAAGAGATGAGGTACAGATGGAATATAAAATTGCATCCCATGAATGAAATGGCAGACGACAGAAAGAATTACAGATTTAGCAAACACACTTATGCCTGTAGGAGCGCAAAGGTCCCTTGAGGTGAGTAAAAGCCAGGTGTTTTCAATGAGCACAGATACTATTCTATATAGACCAAAGAGGGAATGAACACAACTTACTCTAAAACTCAAAGGACTGAACTCAGCCCACTTTGCACACCAGAGAAGATTATTTACAACTGGTCAGAATTTGAAAAACAGTTTATCGATGTCTCTCTGGAAGAGAATCAAGTGGATGCACAGCAGCAAGCAACACAGCACTGACAATCAGCTACACCCCGTGAGAAAAACAAACTGCAAAATAAAGGCAGTGAGTGAGAGATAAATTCTTCGAGACTTCGTTCAGGGGCTGTGATTGAAGTTGTTTTGAGCATATATTAACCCACAGAAGGATGGGACCTCAGGGAGGACACTCGTGGCTCTGAGAGTCTTCGTGAGCATGAGTCAGCAAATGCAGCCCTTCTAGAATAACACTGCCTTGCCCTGATTCCATGGCCCCGAAATCACCAAATGCAGACGACCCTTCCTACAGCGAACACATGCATGGGACAGCCGCAGGATGCTACCCCATTGGACAGGGAAAAAACATGAAAAGCCACCTCATCTTCTCATATCCCGGTGCTCGGGTTCAAGCTTCCAGCCGCTTTCCTGAAAATATCCCCACTTAGGGAAGTCAGCACTTTCAAAACCCTCTTTCTTATAGCTTGGAATTCGTTCCATGGATGAACTGCAATGGGGAAGAGTAAGACACGATGCCTACATATTTGGACAGGCACTTGGCGCTCTAATTTCCAATGCTGATCTAGAATTGTCCCAAATGTAAGTTGCTCTCAGAAGGAGAATAGGGCTTGAAAATTTCCTGCTGCTTTTTGACCAGTTCCGAAAGTGGGAAGTTGAGCAGGGCATCTCAGGGAGCCTATAATTCATGGCCCTGCAGGATGGGCAAAGACACCTAATGTGGAAAAATGACTTGGGTTGAACCACAGAAAATAACTTGAGAGCAAGGCAGAATTGCAGAAATGGGATTTCAAGAGGGAGATGGGTCTCGCCTGGTAAGGAGCAAGAATGTGGCAGTACTTCTTCAACCATGCCTTTGTCGAAAAAGGGTTGTATGCCTTTATCCTGAATATATTCAGGATAAAGGCATAGACCGTTTTGGGGCAACCAGGCAGGGGCTCGGTGAAAATCAACACTACATAGTGCTATCACTTCCCATCCAAACAAAGGGTCATCTACGAAAAGTGTAAAGACCAGAAATGCAGGGTAGCGTGGAGGTAACCGGACCCACATTTTGTGGAATGTGGGATGGCAAATTGAAATCAGCTCTCTGGCGAACTCTATGCTGTATTCGAAAATAATGTAAGAAACAAAGCTATAGCGCATAGGACACTTCCACTCAAGGACGTATATTTTCAGGAAAACCAAAGATCCTCAGGACACAGGCAACCCAACGTTTACTTCTGCTCTCTTTACAAAAGCCTCGACTAGGATACAATCTAAATTTCCTTGGCCGGAAAACGTGGATGAACAATATGTGATTCTTATCTACAATGATATATTAGTGAGCCAGGAAATGAGTGAAATAACGTCCCTTGCCACCACCGGAGTGTTCTTAGTTACACTCATTCTCAGCGAATTTAGTCACATAGAAAATAGTGGTTTATCAAAGAGATGAGGTACAGATGGAATATAAAATTGCATCCCATGAATGAAATGGCAGACGACAGAAAGAATTACAGATTTAGCAAACACACTTATGCCTGTAGGAGCGCAAAGGTCCCTTGAGGTGAGTAAAAGCCAGGTGTTTTCAATGAGCACAGATACTATTCTATATAGACCAAAGAGGGAATGAACACAACTTACTCTAAAACTCAAAGGACTGAACTCAGCCCACTTTGCACACCAGAGAAGATTATTTACAACTGGTCAGAATTTGAAAAACAGTTTATCGATGTCTCTCTGGAAGAGAATCAAGTGGATGCACAGCAGCAAGCAACACAGCAGTGACAATCAGCTACACCCCGTGAGAAAAACAAACTGCAAAATAAAGGCAGTGAGTGAGAGATAAATTCTTCGAGACTTCGTTCAGGGGCTGTGATTGAAGTTGTTTTGAGCATATATTAACCCACAGAAGGATGGGACCTCAGGGAGGACACTCGTGGCTCTGAGAGTCTTCGTGAGCATGAGTCAGCAAATGCAGCCCTTCTAGAATAACACTGCCTTGCCCTGATTCCATGGACCCGAAATCACCAAATGCAGACGACCCTTCCTACAGCGAACACATGCATGGGACAGCCGCAGGATGCTAACCCATTGGACAGGGAAAAAACATGAAAAGCCACCTCATCTTCTCATATCCTGGTGCTCGGGTTCAAGCTTCCAGCCGCTTTCCTGAAAATATCCGCACTTGGGGAAGTCAGCACTTTCAAAACCCTCTTTCTTATAGCTTGGAATTCGTTCCATGGATGAACTGCAATGGGGAAGAGTAAGACACGATGCCTATATATTTGGACAGGCACTTGGCGCTCTAATTTCCAAAGCTGATCTAGAATTGTCCCAAATGTAAGTTGCTCTCAGAAGGAGAATAGGGCTTGAAAATTTCCTGCTGCTTTTTGACCAGTTCCGAAAGTGGGAAGTTGAGCAGGGCATCTCAGGGAGCCTATAATTCATGGCCCTGCAGGATGGGCAAAGACACCTAATGCGGAAAAATGACTTGGGTTGAACCACGGAAAATATCTTGAGAGCAAGGCAGAATTGCAGAAATGGGATTTCAAGAGGGAGATGGGTCTCGCCTGGTAAGGAGCAAGAATGTGGCAGTACTTCTTCAACCATGCCTTTGTCGAAAAAGGGGTGTATGCCTTCATCCTGAATATATTCAGGATAAAGGCATAGACCGTTTTGGGGCAACCAGGCAGGGGCTCGGTGCAAATCAACACTACATAGTTCTATCACTTCGAATCCAAACAAAGGGTCATGTACGAAAAGTGTAAAGACCAGAAATGCAGGGTAGCGTGGAGGTAAACCGTACCCACATTTTGTGGAATGTGGGATGTCAAATTGAAATCAGCACTCTGGCGAAATCTATGCTGTATTCGAAAGTAATGTAAGAAACAAAGCTGTAGCGCATAGGACACTTCCACTCAAGCAAGTATATTTTCAGGAAAACCAAAGATCCTCAGGACACAGGCCACCCAACGTTGACTTCTGCTCTCTTTACAAAAGCCTCGACTAGGATACAATCTAAATTTCCTTGGACGGAAAACGTGGATGAAGAATATGTGATTCTTATCTACAATGATATATTAGTGAGCCAGGAAATGAGTGAAATAACGTCCCTTGCCACCACCGGAGTGTTCTTAGTTACACTCATTCTCAGCGAATTTAGTCACATAGAAAATAGTGGTTTATCAAAGAGATGAGGTACAGGTGGAATATAAAATTGCATCCCATGAACGAAATGGCAGACGACAGAAAGAATTACAGATTTAGCAAACACACTTATGCCTGTAGGAGTGCAAAGGTCCCTTGAGGTGAGTAAAAGCCAGGTGTTTTCAATGAGCACAGATACTATTCTATATAGACCAAAGAGGGAATGAACAGAACTTACTCTAAAACTCAAAGGACTGAACTCAGCCCACTTTGCACACCAGAAAAGATTATTTACAAGTGGTCAGAATTTGAAAAACAGTTTATTGATGTCTCTCTGGAAGAGAATCAAGTGGATGCACAGCAGCAAGCAACGCAGCACTGACAATCAGCTACACCCCGTGAGAAAAACAAACTGCAAAATAAAGGCAGTGAGTGAGAGATAAATTCTTTGAGACTTCGTTCAGGGGCTGTGATTGAAGTTGTTTTGAGCATATATTAACCCACAGAAGGATGGGACCTCAGGGAGGACACTCGTGGCTCTGAGAGTCTTCGTGAGCATGAGTCAGCAAATGCAGCCCTTCTAGAATAACACTGCCTTGCCCTGATTCCATGGACCCGAAATCACCAAATGCAGACGACCCTTCCTACAGCGAACACATGCATGGGACAGCCGCAGGATGCTACCCCATTGGACAGGGAAAAAACATGAAAAGCCACCTCATCTTCTCATATCCTGGTGCTCGGGTTCAAGCTTCCAGCCGCTTTCCTGAAAGTATCCCCACTTGGGGAAGTCAGCACTTTCAAAACCCTCTTTCTTATAGCTTGGAATTCGTTCCATGGATGAACTGCAATGGGGAAGAATAAGACAAGATGCCTATATATTTGGACAGGCACTTGGCGCTCTAATTTCCAATGCTGATCTAGAATTGACCCAAGCCTAACCTTGCTCTCAGAAGGAGAATAGGGCTTGAAAATTTCCTGCTGTTTGTGACCAGTTCCGAAAGTGGGAAGTTGAGCAGGGCATCTCAGGGAGCCTATAATTCATGGCCCTGCAGGATGGGCAAAGACACCTAATGTGGAAAAATGACTTGGGTTGAACCACGGAAAATAACTTGAGAGCAAGGCAGAATTGCAGAAATGGGATTTCAAGAGGGAGATGGGTCTCGCCTGGTAAGGAGCTAGAATGTGGCAGTATTTCTTCAACCATGCCTGTGTCGAAAAAGGGTTGTATGCCTTTATCCTGAATATATTCAGGATAGAGGCATAGACCGTTTTGGGGCAACCAGGCAGGGCCTCGGTGCAAATCAACACTACATAATTCTATCACTTCGAATGAAAACAAAGGGTCATCTATGAAAAGTGTAAAGACCAGAAATGCAGGGTAGCATGCAGGTAAACCGTACCCACATTTTGCGGAATGTGGGATGGCAAATTGAAATCAGCACTCTGGCGAACTCTATGCTGTATTCGAAAATAATGTAAGAAACAAAGCTATAGCGCATAGGACACTTCCACTCAAGGACGTATATTTTCAGGAAAAACAAAGATCCTCAAGACACAGGCAACCCAACGTTTACTTCGGCTTTCGTTATAAAAGCCTCGACTAGGATACAATCTAAATTTCCTTGGACGGAAAACGTGGATGAAGAATATGTGATTCTTATCTACAATGATATATTAGTGAGCCAGGAAATGAGTGAAATAACGTCCCTTGCCACCACCGGAGTGTTCTTAGTTACACTCATTCTCAGCGAATTTAGTCACATAGAAAATAGTGGTTTATCAAAGAAATGAGGTACAGGTGGAATATAAAATTGCATCCCATGAACGAAATGGCAGACGACAGAAAGAATTACAGATTTAGCAAACACACTTATGCCTGTAGGAGCGGTAAGGTCAATTGAGGTGAGTAAAAGCCAGGTGTTTTCAATGAGCACAGATACTATTCTATATAGACCAAAGAGGGAATGAACACAACTTACTCTAAAACTCAAAGGACTGAACTCAGCCCACTTTGCACACCAGAGAAGATTATTTACAACTGGTCAGAATTTGAAAAACAGTTTATCGATGTCTCACTGGAAGAGAATCAAGTGGATGCACAGCAGCAAGCAACACAGCACTGACAATCAGCTACACCACGTGAGAAAAACAAACTGCAAAATAAAGGCAGTGAGTGAGAGATAAATTCTTCGAGACTTCGTTCAGGGGCTGTGATTGAAGTTGTTTTGAGCATATATTAACACACAGAAGGATGGGAACTCAGGGAGGACACTCGTGGCTCTGAGAGTCTTCGTGAGCATGAGTCAGCAAATGCAGCCCTTCTAGAATAACACTGCCTTGCCCTGATTCCATGGACCCGAAATCTCCAAATGCAGATGACCCTTCCTACAGCGAACACATGCATGGGACAGCCGCAGGATGCTACCCCATTGGACAGGGAAAAAACATGAAAAGCCACCTCATCTTCTAATATCCTGGGGCTCGGGTTCAAGCTTCCAGCCGCTTTCCTGAAAATATCCCCACTTGGGGAAGTCAGCACTTTCAAAACCCTCTTTCTTATAGCTTGGAATTCGTTCCATCGATGAACTCCAATGGGGAAGAATAAGACACGAAGCCTATATAATTGGACAGGCACATGGCGCTCTAATTTCCAATGCTGATCTAGAATTGACCCAAATCTAAGCCTGCTCTCAGAAGGAGAATAGGGCTTGAAAATTTCCTGCTGCTTTGTGACCAGTTCCGAAAGTGGGAAGTTGAGCAGGGCATCTCAGGGAGCCTATAATTCATGGCCCTGCAGGATGGGCAAAGACACCTACTGTGGAAAAATGACTTGGGTTGAACCACGGAAAATAACTTGAGAGCAAGGCAGAATTGCAGAAATGGGATTTCAAGAGGGAGATGGGTCTCGCCTGGTAAGGAGCTAGAATGTGGCAGTACTTCTTCAACCATGCCTTTGTCGAAAAAGGGGTGTATGCCTTTATCCTGAATATATTCAGGATAAAGGCATAGACTGCTTTGGGGCAACCAGGCAGGGGCTCGGTGCAAATCAACACTACATAGTTCTATCACTTCGAGTCAAAACAAAGGGTCATCTACGAAAAGTGTAAAGACCAGAAATGCAGGGTAGCATGGAGGTAAACCATACCCACATTTTGTGGAATGTGGGTTGGCAAATTGAAATCAGCACTCTGGCGAACTCTATGCTGTATTCGAAAGTAATGTAAGAAACAAAGCTATAGCACATAGGACACTTCCACTCAAGGACGTATATTTTCAGGAAAACCAAAGATCCTCAGGACACAGGCAACCCAACGTTTACTGCTGCTTTCTTTACAAAAGCCTCGACTAGGATACAATCTAAATTTCCTTGGACGGAAAACGTGGATGAAGAATATGTGATTCTTATTTACAATGATATATTAGTGAGCCAGGAAATGAGTGAAATAACGTCCCTTGCCACCACCGGAGTGATCTTAGTTACGCTCATTCTCAGCGAATTTAGTCACATAGAAAATAGTGGTTTATCAAAGAGATGAGGTACAGGTGGAATATAAAATTGCATCCCATGAACGAAATGGCAGACGACAGAAAGAATTACAGATTTAGCAAACACACTTATGCCTGTAGGAGCGCAAAGGTCCCTTGAGGTGAGTAAAAGCCAGGTGTTTTCAATGAGCACAGATACTATTCTATATAGACCAAAGAGGGAATGAACACAACTTACTCTAAAACTCAAAGGACTGAACTCAGCCAACTTTGCACACCAGAAAAGATTATTTACAACTGGTCAGAATTTGAAAAACAGTTCATCGATGTCTCTCTGGAAGAGAATCAAGTGGATGCACAGCAGCAAGCAACACAGCACTGACAATCAGCTACACCCCGTGAGAAAAACAAACTGCAAAATAAAGGCAGTGAGTGAGAGATAAATTCTTCGAGACTTCGTTCAGGGGCTGTGATTGAAGTTGTTTTGAGCATATATTAACACACAGAAGGATGGGAACTCAGGGAGGACACTCGTGGCTCTGAGAGTCTTCGTGAGCATGAGTCAGCAAATGCAGCCCTTCTAGAATAACACTGCCTTGCCCTGATTCCATGGACCCGAAATCACCAAATGCAGACGACCCTTCCTTCAGCGAACACATGCATGGGACAGCTGCAGGATGCTACCCCATTGGACAGGGAAAAAACATGAAAAGCCACCTCATCTTCTCATATCCTGGTGCTCGGGTTCAAGCTTCTAGCCGCTTTCCTGAAAATATCCCCACTTGGGGAAGTCAGCACTTTCAAAACCCTCTTTCTTATAGCTTGGAATTCGTTCCATGGATGAACTGCAATGGGGAAGAATAAGACAAGATGCCTATATATTTGGACAGGCACTTGGCGCTCTAATTTCCAATGCTGATCTAGAATTGACCCAAGCCTAAACTTGCTCTCAGAAGGAGAATAGGGCTTGAAAATTTCCTGCTGTTTCTGACCAGTTCCGAAAGTGGGAAGTTGAGCAGGGCATCTCAGGGAGCCTATAATTCATGGCCCTGCAGGATGGGCAAAGACACCTAATGTGGAAAAATGACTTGGGTTGAACCACGGAAAATAACTTGAGAGCAAGGCAGAATTGCAGAAATGGGATTTCAAGAGGGAGATGTGTCTCGCCTGGTAAGGAGCTAGAATGTGGCAGTACTTCTTCAACCATGCCTGTGTCGAAAAAGGGTTGTATGCCTTTATCCTGAATATATTCAGGATAGAGGCATAGACCGTTTTGGGGCAACCAGGCAGGGGCTCGGTGCAAATCAACACTACATAATTCTATCACTTCGAATGAAAACAAAGGGTCATCTATGAAAAGTGTAAAGACCAGAAATGCAGGGTAGCATGGAGGTAAACCATACCCACATTTTGCGGAATGTGGGATGGCAAATTGAAATCAGCACTCTGGCGAACTCTATGCTGTATTCGAAAATAATGTAAGAAACAAAGCTATAGCGCCTAGGACACTTCCACTCAAGGACGTATATTTTCAGGAAAACCAAAGATCCTCAGGACACAGGCAACCCAACGTTTACTTCTGCTCTCTTTACAAAAGCCTCGACTAGGATACAATCTAAATTTCCTTGCACGGAAAACCTGGATGAAGAATATGTGATTCTTATCTACAATGATATATTAGTGAGCCAGGAAATGAGTGAAATAACGTCCATTGCCACCCCCGGAGGGTTCTTAGTTACACTCATTCTCAGCGAATTTAGTCACATAGAAAATAGTGGTTTATCAAAGAGATGAGGTACAGATGGAATATAAAATTGCATCCCATGAACGAAATGGCAGACGACAGAAAGAATTACAGATTTAGCAAACACACTTATGCCTGTAGGAGCGCAAAGGTCCCTTGAGGTGAGTAAAAGCCAGGTGTTTTCAATGAGCACAGATACTATTCTATATAGACCAAGGAGAGAATGAACACAACTTACTCTAAAACTCAAAGGACTGAACTCAGCCCACTTTGCACACCAGAGAAGATTATTGACAACTGGTCAGAATTTGAAAAACAATTTATCAATGTCTCTCTAGAAGAGAATCAAGTGGATGCACAGCAGCAAGCAACACAGCACTGACAATCAGCTACCCGCCGAGAGAAAAACAAACTGCAAAATAAAGGCAGTGAGTGAGAGATAAATTCTTCGAGACTTCGTTCAGGGGCTGTGATTGAAGTTGTTTTGAGCATATATTAACACACAGAAGGATGGGACCTCAGGGAGGACACACATGGCTCTGAGAGTCTTCGTGAGCATGAGTCAGCAAATGCAGCCCTTCTAGAATAACACAGCCTTGCCCCGATTCCATGGACCCAAAATCACCAAATGCAGACGAGCCTTCCTACAGTGAACACATGCACGGGACAGCCGCAGGATGCTACCCCATTGGACAGGGAAAAAACATGAAAAGCCACTTCATCTTCTCATATCCTGGTGCTCGGGTTCAAGCTTCCAGCCACTTTCCTGAAAATATCCCCACTTGGGGAAGTCAGCACTTTCAAAACCCTCTTTCTTATAGCTTGGAATTCGTTCCATGGATGAACTGCAATGGGGAAGAATAAGACACGATGCCTATATATTTGGACAAGCAATTGGCGCTCTAATTTCCAATGGTGATCTAGAATTGACCCAAGCCTAAGCTTGCTCTCAGAAGGAGAATAGGGCTTGACAATTTCCTGCTGAGTTGTGACCAGTTCGCAAAGTGGGAAGTTGAGCAGGGCATCTCAGGGAGCCTATAATTCATGGCCCTGCAGGATGGGCAAAGACACCTAATGTGGAAAAATGACTTGGGTTGAACCACGGAAAATAACTTTAGAGCAAGGCAGAATTGCAGAAATGGGATTTCAAAAGGGGGATGGGTCTCACCTGGTAAGGAGCTAGAATGTGGCAGTACTTCTTCAACCATGCCTGTGTCGAAAAAGGGGTGTATGCCTTTATCCTGAATATATTCAGGATAAAGGCATAGACCGTTTTGGGGCAACCAGGCAGGGGCTCGGTGCAAATCAACACTACATAGTTCTATCACTTCGAATCAAAACAAAGGGTCATCTACGAAAAGTGTAAAGACCAGAAATGCAGGGTAGCGTGGAGGTAAACCGTACCCACATTTTGTGGAATGTGGGATGGCAAATTGAAATCAGCACTCTTGCGAAATCAATGCTGTATTCGAAAATAATGTAAGAAACAAAGCTATAGCGCATAGGACACTTCCACTCAAGGATGTATATTTTCAGGAAAACCAAAGATCATCAGGACACAGGCAACCCAACGTTTACTTCTGCTCTCTTTACAAAATCCTCGACTAGGATACAATCTAAATTTCCTTGCACGGAAAACCTGGATGAAGAATATGTGATTCTTATCTACAATGATATATTAGTGAGCCAGGAAATGAGTGAAATAACGTCCCTTGCCACCACCGGAGTGTTCTTAGTTACACTCATTCTCAGCGAATTTAGTGACCTAGAAAATAGTGGTTTATCAAAGAGATGAGGTACAGGTGGAATATAAAATTGCATCCCATGAACGAAATGGCAGACGACAGAAAGAATTACAGATTTAGCAAACACACTTATGCCTGTAGGAGCGCAAAGGTCCCTTGAGGTGAGTAAAAGCCAGGTGTTTTCAATGAGCACAGATACTATTCTATATAGACCAAAGAGGGAATGAACACAACTTACTCTAAAACTCAAAGGACTGAACTCAGCCCACTTTGCACACCTGAAAAGATTATTTACAACTGGTCAGAATTTGAAAAACAGTTTATCGATGTCTCTCTGGAAGAGAATCAAGTGGATGCACAGCAGCAAGCAACACAGCACTGACAATCAGCTACACCCCGTGAGAAAAACAAACTGCAAACTAAAGGCAGTGAGTGAGAGATAAATTCTTCGAGACTTCGTTCAGGGGCTGTGATTGAAGGTGTTTTGAGCATATATTAACACACAGAAGCATGGGACCTCAGGGAGGATACTCCTGGCTCTGAGAGTCTTCGTGAGCATGAATCAGCAAATGCAGCCCTTCTATAATAACACTGCCTTGCCCTGATTCCATGGACCCGAAATCACCAAATGCAGACGAACCTTCCTACAGTGAACACATGCATGGGACAGCCGCAGGATGCTACCCCATTGGACAGGGTAAAAACATGAAAAGCCACCTCATCTTCTCAAATCCTGGTGCTCGGGTTCAAGCTTCCAGCCGCTTTCCTGAAAATATCCCCACTTGGGGAAGTCAGCACTTTCAAAACCCTCTTTCTTATAGCTACAAATTCGTTCCATGAATGAACTGCAATGGGGAAGAATAAGACACGATGCCTGTATATTTGGACAAGCACTTGGCGCTCTAATTTCCAATGCTGATCTAGTATTGACCCAAGCCTAAACTTGCTCTCAGAAGGAGAATAGGGCTTGACAATTTCCTGCTGCTTTGTGACCCGTTCCCAAAGTGGGAAGTTGAGCAGGGCATCTCAGGGAGCCTATAATTCATGGCCCTGCAGGATGGGCAAAGACACCTAATGTGGAAAAATGACTTGGGTTGAACCACGGAAAATAACTTGAGAGCAAGGCAGAATTGCAGAAATGGGATTTCAAGAGGGAGATGGGTCTCGCCTGGTAAGGAGCTAGAATGTGGCAGTACTTCTTCAACCATGCCTGTGTCGAAAAAGGGGTGTATGCCTTTATCCTGAATATATTCAGGATAAAGGCATAGACCGTTTTGGGGCAACCAGGCAGGGGCTCGGTGCAAATCAACACTACATAGTTCTATCACTTCGAATCAAAACAAAGGGTCATCTACGGAAAGTGTAAAGACCAGAAATTCAGGGTAGCGTGGAGTTAAACCGTACCCACATTTTGTGGAATGTGTGATGGCAAATTGAAATCAGCAATCTGGCGAACTCTATGCTGTATTCGAAAATAATGTAAGAAACAAAGCTATAGCGCATAGGACACTTCCACTCAAGGACGTATATTTTCAGGAAAACCAAAGATCCTCAGGACACAGGCAACACAACGTTTACTTCTGCTCTCTTTACAAAAGCCTCGACTAGGATACAATCTAAATTTCCTTGGACGGAAAACGTGGATGAAGAATATGTGATTCTTATCTACAATGATATATTAGTGAGCCAGGAAATGAGTGAAATAACGTCCGTTGCCACCACCGCAGGGTTCTTAGTTACACTCATTCTCAGCGAATTTAGTCACATAGAAAATAGTGGTTTATCAAAGAGATGAGGTACAGGTGGAATATAAAATTGCATCCTATGAACGAAATGGCAGACGACAGAAAGAATTACAGATTTAGCAGACACACTTATGCCTGTAGGAGCGCAAAGGTCCCTTGAGGTGAGTAAAAGCCAGGTGTTTTCAATGAGCACAGATACTATTCCATATAGACCAAAGAGGCAATGAACACAACTTACTCTAAAACTCAAAGGACTGAACTCAGCCCACTTTGCACACCGGAGAAGATTATTGACAACTGGTCAGAATTTGAAAAACAGTTTATCGATGTCTCTCTGGAAGAGAGTGAAGTGGATGCACAGCAGCAAGCAACACAGCACTGACAATCAGCTACACCCCGTGAGAAAAACAAACTGCAAAATAAAGGCAGTGAGTGAGAGATAAATTCTTCGAGACTTCGTTCAGGGGCTGTGATTGAAGTTGTTTTGAGCATATATTAACACACAGAAGGATGGGAACTCAGGGAGGACACTCGTGGCTCTGAGAGTCTTCGTGAGCATGAGTCAGGAAATGCAGCACTTCTAGAATAACACTACCTTGCCCTGATTCCATGGCCCCGAAATCACCAAATGCAGACGACCCTTCCTACAGCGAACACATACATGGGACAGCCACAGGATGCTACCCCATTGGACAGGGAAAAAACATGAAAAGCCACCTCATCTTCTCATATCCTGGTGCTCGGGTTCAAGCTTCCAGCCGCTTTCCTGAAAATATCCCCACTTGGGGAAGTCAGCACTTTCAAAACCCTCTTTCTTATAGCTTGGAATTCGTTCCATGGATGAACTGCAATGGGGAAGAATAAGACACGATGCCTATATATTTGGACAAGCACTTGGCGCTCTAATTTCCAATGGTGATCTAGAATTGAACCAAGCCTAAGCTTGCTCTCAGAAGGAGAATAGGGCTTGACAATTTCCTGCTGCTTTGTGACCAGTTCCGAAAGTGGGAAGTTGAGCAGGGCATCTCAGGGAGCCTATAATTCATGGCCCTGCAGGATGGGGAAAGACACCTAATGTGGAAAAATGACTTGGGTTGAACCACGGAAAATAACTTGAGAGCAAGGCAGAATTGCAGAAATGGGATTTCAAGAGGGAGATGGGTCTCGCCTGGTAAGGAGCTAGAATGCGGCAGTACTTCTTCAACCATGCCTTTGTCGAAAAAGGGGTGTATGCCTTTATCCTGAATATATTCAGGATAGAGGCATAGACCGTTTTGGGGCAACCAGGCAGGGAATCGGTGCAAATCAACACTACATAGTTTTATCACTTCGAAACAAAACAAAGGGTCATCTACGAAAAGTGTAAAGACCAGAAATGCAGGGTAGCGTGGAGGTAAACCGTACCCACATTTTGTGGAATGTGGGATGGCAAATTGAAATCAGCACTCTGTCGAACTCTATGCTGTATTCGAAAGTAATGTAAGAAACAAAACTATATCGCATAGGACACTTCAATTCAAGGACGTATATTTTCAGGAAAACCAAAGATCCTCAGGACACAGGCCACCCAACGTTTACTTCTGATCTCTTTACAAAAGCCTCGACTAGGATACAATCTAAATTTCCTTGGACGGAAAACGTGGATGAAGAATATGTGATTCTTATCTACAATGATATATTAGTGAGCTAGGAAATGAGTGAAATAACGTCCCTTGCCACCACCGGAGTGTTCTTAGTTACACTCATTCTCAGCGAATTTAGTCACATAGAAAATAGTGGTTTATCAAAGAGATGAGGTACAGGTGGAATATAAAATTGCATCCCATGAACGAAATGGCAGACGACAGAAAGAATTACAGATTTAGCAAACACACTTATGCCTGTAGGAGCGCAAAGGTCCCTTGAGGTGAGTAAAAGCCAGGTGTTTTCAATGAGCACAGATACTATTCTATATAGAGCAAGGAGAGAATGAACACAACTTACTCTAAAACTCAAAGGACTGAACTCAGCCCACTTTGCACACCAGAAAAGATTATTTACAACTGGTCAGAATTTGAAAAACAGTTTATCGATGTCTCTCTGGAAGAGAATCAAGTGGATGCACAGCAGCAAGCAACACAGCACTGACAATCAGCTACACCCCGTGAGAAAAACAAACTGCAAAATAAAGGCAGTGAGTGAGAGATAAATTCTTCGAGACTTCGTTCAGGGGCTGTGATTGAAGTTGTTTTGAGCATATATTAACACAGAGAAGGATGGGACCTCAGGGAGGACACTCGTGGCTCTTTGAGTCTTCGTGAGCATGAGTCAGCAAATGCAGCCCTTCTAGAATAACACTGCCTTGCCCTGATTCCATGGACCCGAAATCACCAAATGCAGACGACCCTTCCTACAGCGAACGCATGCATGGGACAGCCGCCCCATGCTACCCCATTGGACAGGGATAAAACATGAAAAGCCACCTCATCTTCTCATATCCTGGTGCTCGGGTTCAAGCTTCCAGCCGCTTTCCTGAAAATATCCCCACTTGGGGAAGTCAGCACTTTCAAAACCCTCTTTCTTATAGCTTGGAATTCGTTCCATGGATGAACTGCAATGGGGAAGAATAAGACACGATGCCTATATATTTGGACAGGCACTTGGTGCTCTAATTTCCAAAGCTGATCTAGAATTGACCCAAATCTAAGCTTGCTCTCAGAAGGAGAATAGGGCTTGAAAATTTCCTGCTGCTTTGTGACCAGTTCCGAAAGTGGGAAGTTGAGCAGGGCATCTCAGGGAGCCTATAATTCATTGCCCTGCAGGATGGGCAAAGACACCTAATGTGGAAAAATGACTTGGGTTGAACCATGGAAAATAACTTGAGAGCAAGGCAGAATTGCAGAAATGGGATTTCAAGAGGGAGATGGGTCTCGCCTGGTAAGGAGCTAGAATGGGGCAGTACTACTTCAACCATGCCTTTGTCGAAAGAGGGTGTATGCCTTTATCCTGAATATATTCAGGATAAAGGCATAGACCGTTTTGGGGCAACCAGGCAGGGGCTCTGTGCAAATCAACACTACATAGTGCTATCACTTCCCATCCAAACAAAGGGTCATCTACGAAAAGTGTAAAGACGAGAAATGCAGGGTAGCGTGGAGGTAAACCGTACCCACATTTTGTGGAATGTGGGATGGCTAATTGAAATCAGCACTCTGGCCAACTCTATGCTGTATTCGAAAGTAATGTACGAAACAAAGCTATAGCACATAGGACACTTCCACTCAAGGACGTATATTTTCAGGAAAACCAAAGATCCTCAGGACACAGGCAACCCAACGTTTACTTCTGCTTTCTTTACAAAAGCCTCGACTAGGATACAATCTAAATTTCCTTGCACGGAAAACGTGGATGAAGAACATGTGATTCTTATCTACAATGATATATTAGTGAGCCAGGAAATGAGTGAAATAACGTCCCTTGCCACCACCGGAGTGTTCTTAGTTACACTCGTTCGCAGCGAATTTAGTCACATAGAAAATAGTGGTTTATCAAAGAGATGAGGTACAGGTGGAATATAAAATTGCATCCCGTGAACGAAGTGGCAGACGACAGAAAGAATTACAGATTTAGCAAACACACTTATGCCTGTAGGAGCGCAAAGGTCCCTTGAGGTGAGTAAAAGCCAGGTGTTTTCAATGAGCACAGATACTATTCTATATAGACCAAAGAGGGAATGAACACAACTTACTCTAAAACTCAAAGGACTGAACTCAGCCCACTTTGCACACCAGAAAAGATTATTTACAACTGGTCAGAATTTGAAAAACAGTTTATCGATGTCTCTCTGGAAGAGAATCAAGTGGATGCTCACAAGCAAGCAACACAGCAGTGACAATCAGCTACACCCCGTGAGAAAAACAAACTGCAAAATAAAGGCAGTGAGTGAGAGATAAATTCGTCGAGACTTCGTTCAGGGGCTGTGATTGAAGTTGTTTTGAGCATATGTTAACACACAGAAGGATGGGACCTCAGGGAGGACACTCTTGGCTCTGTGAGTCTTCGTGAGCATGAGTCAGCAAATGCAGCCATTCTAGAATAACACTGCCTTGCCCTGATTCCATGGACCCGAAATCACCAAATGCAGATGACCCTTCCTACTGTGAACACATGCATGGGACAGCCGCAGGATGCTACCCCATTGGAAAGGGAAAAAACATGAAAAGCCACCTCATCTTCTCATATCCTGGTGCTCGGGTTCAAGCTTCCAGCCGCTTTCCTGAAAATATCCCCACTTGAGGAAGTCAGCACTTTCAAAACCCTCTTTCTTATAGCTTGGAATTCGTTCCATGAATTAACTGCAATGGGGAAGAATAAGACACGATGCCTATATATTTGGACAGGCACTTGGCGCTCTAATTTCCAATGCAGATCTACAATTGACCCAAGCCTAAGCTTGCTCTCAGAAGGAGACTAGGGCTTGACAATTTCCTGCTGCTTTGTGACCAGTTCCCAAAGTGGGAAGTTGAGCAGGGCATATCAGGGAGCCTATAATTCATGGCCCTGCAGGATGGGCAAAGACACCTAATGTGGAAAAATGACTTGGGTTGAACCACGGAAAGTAACTTGAGAGCAAGGCAGAATTGCAGAAATGGGATTTCAAGAGGGAGATGGGTCTCGCCTGGTAAGGAGCTAGAATGTGGCAGTACTTCTTCAACCATGCCTGTGTAGAAAAAGGGTTGTATGCCTTTATCCTGAATATATTCAGGATAGAGGCATAGACCGTTTGGGGGCAACCAGGCAGGGGGTCAGTGCAAATCAACACTACATAATTCTATCACTTCGAATCAAAACAAAGTGTCATCTACGAAAAGAGTAAAGACCAGAAATGCAGGGTAGCGTGGAGGTAAACCATACCCAC
Organism: Kogia breviceps; assembly: GCF_026419965.1. Taxonomy (NCBI): domain Eukaryota; kingdom Metazoa; phylum Chordata; class Mammalia; order Artiodactyla; family Physeteridae; genus Kogia; species Kogia breviceps. Next base: position 45,308,305 of record NC_081329.1, on the reverse strand, counting down.
ATTTTGTGGAATGTGGGATGGCAAATTGAAATCAGCACTCTGGCGAACTCTATGCTGTATTCGAAAATAATGTAAGAAACAAAGCTATAGCGCATAGGACACTTCCACTCAAGGACGTATATTTTCAGGAAAACCAAAGATCCTCAGGAAACAGTCAACCCAACGTTTACTTCTGCTTTCTTTACAAAAGCCTCGACTAGGATACAATCTAAATTGCCTTGCACGGAAAACGTGGATGAAGAATATGTGATTCTTATCTACAATGATATATTAGTGAGCCAGGAAATGAGTGAAATAACGTCCCTTGCCACCATTGGAGTGTTCTTAGTTACACTCATTCTCAGCGAATTTAGTCACATAGAAAATAGTGGTTTATCAAAGAAATGAGGTACAGGTAGTATATAAAATTGCATCCCATGAACGAAATGGCAGACGACAGAAAGAATTACAGATTTAGCAAACACACTTATTCCTGTAGGAGCGGTAAGGTCAATTGAGGTGAGTAAAAGCCAGGTGTTTTCAATGAGCACAGATACTATTCTATATAGACCAAAGAGGGAATGAACACAACTTACTCTAAAACTCAAAGGACTGAACTCAGCCCACTTTGCACACCAGAAAAGATTATTTACAACTGGTCAGAATTTGGAAAACAGTTTATCGATGTCTCTCTGGAAGAGAATCAAGTGGATGCTCAGCAGCAAGCAACACAGCACTGACAATCAGCTACACCCCGTGAGAAAAACAAACTGCAAAATAAAGGCAGTGAGTGAGAGATAAATTCTTCGAGACTTTGTTCAGGGGCTGTGATTGAAGTTGTTTTGAGCATATATTAACACACAGAAGGATGGGACCTCAGGGAGGACACTCGTGGCTCTGAGAGTCTTCGTGAGCATGAGTCAGCAAATGCAGCCCTTCTAGAATAACACTGCCTTGCCCTTATTCCATGGACCCGAAATCACCAAATGCAGACGACCCTTCCTACAGCGAACACATGCATGGGACAGCCGCAGGATGCTACCCCATTGGACAGGGAAAAAACATGAAAAGCCACTTCATCTTCTCATATCCAGGTGCTCGGGTTCAAGCTTCCAGCCGCTTTCCTGAAAATATCCCCACTTGGGGAAGTCAGCACTTTCAAAACCCTCTTTCTTATAGCTTGGAATTCGTTCCATGGATGAACTGCAATGGGGAAGAATAAGACACGATGCCTATATATTTGGACAAGCACTTGGCGCTCTAATTTCCAATGGTGATCTAGAATTGACCCAAGCCTAAGCTTGCTCTCAGAAGGAGAATAGGGCTTGAAAATTTCCTGCTGCTTTGTGACCAGTTCCGAAAGTGGGAAGTTGAGCAGGGCATCTCAGGGAGCCTATAATTCATGGCCCTGCAGGATGGGCAAAGACACCTAATGTGGAAAAATGACTTGGGTTGAACCACGGAAAATAACTTGAGAGCAAGGCAGAATTGCAGAAATGGGATTTTAAGAGGGAGATGGGTCTCGCCTGGTAAGGAGCTAGAATGTGGCAGTATTTCTTCAACCATGCCTGTGTCGAAAAAGGGTTGTATGCCTTTATCCTGAATATATTCAGGATAGAGGCATAGACCGTTTGGGGGCAACCAGGCAGGGGCTCGGTGCAAATCAACACTTCATAGTTCTATCACTTCGAATCCAAACAAAGGGTCATCTACGAAAAGTGTAAAGACCAGAAATGCAGGGTAGCGTGGAGGTAAACCGTACCCACATTTTGTGGAATGTGGGATGGCAAATTGAAATCAGCACTCTGGTGAACTCTATGCTGTATTCGAAAATAATGTAAGAAACAAAGCTATAGTGCCTAGGACACTTCCACTCAAGGACGTATATTTTCAGGAAAACCAAAGATCCTCAAGGCACAGGCAACCCAACGTTTACTTCGGCTTTCTTTATAAAAGCCTCGACTAGGATACAATCTAAATTTCCTTGGACGGAAAACGTGGATGAAGAATATGTGATTCTTATCTACAATGATATATTAGTGAGCCAGGAAATGAGTGAAATAACGTCCCTTGCCACCACCGGAGTGTTCTTAGTTACACTCATTCACCGCGAATTTAGTCACATAGAAAATAGTGGTTTATCAAAGAAATGAGGTACAGGTAGTATATAAAATTGCATCCCATGAACGAAATGGCAGACGACAGAAAGAATTACAGATTTAGCAAACACACTTATTCCTGTAGGAGCGGTAAGGTCAATTGAGGTGAGTAAAAGCCAGGTGTTTTCAATGAGCACAGATACTATTCTATATAGACCAAAGAGGGAATGAACACAACTTACACTAAAACTCAAAGGACTGAACTCAGCCCACTTTACACACCAGAAAAGATTATTTACAACTGGTCAGAATTTGAAAAACAGTTTATCGATGTCTCTCTGGAAGATAATCAAGTGGATGCACAGCAGCAAGCAACACAGCACTGACAATCAGCTACACCCCGTGAGAAAAACAAACTGCAAAATAAAGGCAGTGAGTGAGAGATAAATTCTTCGAGACTTCGTTCAGGGGCTGTGATTGAAGCTGTTTTGAGCATATATTAACACACAGAAGGATGGGACTTCAGAGAGGACACTCGTAGCTCTGAGAGTCTTCGTGAGCATGAGTCAGCAAATGCAGCCCTTCTAGAATAACACTGCCTTGCCCTGATTCCATGCACCCGAAATCACCAAATGCAGACGACCCTTCCTACAGCGAACACATGCATGGGACAGCCGCAGGATGCTACCCCATTGGACAGGGAAAAAACATGAAAAGCCACTTCATCTTCTCATATCCTGGTGCTCGGGTTCAAGCTTCCAGCCGCTTTCCTGAAAATATCCCCACTTGGGGAAGTCAGCACTTTCAAAACCCTCTTTCTTATAGCTTGGAATTCGTTCCATGGATGAACTGCAATGGGGAAGAATAAGACACGATGCCTATACATTTGGACAGGCACTTGGCGCTCTAATTTCCAATGCTGATCTAGAATTGACCCAGTCTAAGTTGCTCTCAGAAGGAGAATAGGGCTTGAAAATTTCCTGCTGCTTTGTGACCAGTTCCGAAAGTGGGAAGTTGAGCAGGGCATCTCAGGGAGCCTATAATTCATGGCCCTGCAGGATGGGCAAAGACACCTAATGTGGAAAAATGACTTGGGTTGAACCACGGAAAATAACCTGAGAGCAAGGCAGAATTGCAGAAATGGGATTTCAAGAGGGAGATGGGTCTCGCCTGGTAAGGAGCTAGAATGTGGCAGTATTTCTTCAACCATGGCTGTGTCGAAAAAGGGGTGTATGCCTTTATCCTGAATATATTCAGGATAGAGTCATAGACCGTTTTGGGGCAACCAGGCAGGGGCTCGGTGCAAATCAACACTACATAGTTCTATCACTTCGAATCAAAACAAAGGATCATCTATGAAAAGTGTAAAGACCATAAATGCCGGGTAGCGTGGAGGTAAACCGTACCCACATTTTGTGGAATGTGGGATGGCAAATTGAAATCAGCACTCTGGCGAACTCTATGCTGTATTCGAAAGTAATGTAAGAAACAAAGCTATAGCGCATCGGACACTTCCACTCAAGGACGTATATTTTCAGGAAAACCAAAGATCCTCAGGACACAGGCAACCCAACGTTGACTTCTGCTCTCTTTACAAAAGCCTCGACTAGGATACAATATAAATTTCCTTGGACGGAAAACCTGGATGAAGAATATGTGAGTCTTATCTACAATGATATATTAGTGAGCCAGGAAATGAGTGAAATAACGTCCGTTGCCACCACCGGAGTGTTCTTAGTTACACTCATTCTCTGCGAATTTGGTCACAAAGAAAATAGTGGTTTATCAAAGAGATGAGGTACAGGTGGAATATAAAATTGCATCCCATGAACGAAATGGCAGACGACAGAAAGAATTACAGATTTAGCAAACACACTTATGCCTGTAGGAGCGCAAAGGTCCCTTGAGGTGAGTAAAAGCCAGGTGTTTTCAATGAGCACAGATACTATTCTATATAGACCAAAGAGGGAATGAACACAACTTACTCTAAAACTCAAAGGACTGAACTGAGCCCACTTTGCACACCAGAAAAGATTATTTACAACTGGTCAGAATTTGAAAAACAGTTTATCGATGTCTCTCTGGAAGAGAATCAAGTGGATGCACAGCAGCAAGCAACACAGCACTGACAATCAGCTACACCCCGTGAGAAAAACAAACTGCAAACTAAAGGCAGTGAGTGAGAGATAAATTCTTCAAGACTTCATTCAGGGGTTGTGATTGAAGCTGTTTTGAGCATATATTAACACACAGAAGGATGGGACCTCAGGGAGGACACTCGTGGCTCTGAGAGTCTTCGTGAGCATGAGTCAGCAAATGCAGCCCTTCTAGAATAACACTGCCTTGCCCTGATTCCATGGACCCAAAATCACCAAATGCAGATGACCCTTCCTACAGTGAACACATGCATGGGATAGCCGCAGGATGCTACCCCATTGGACAGGGAAAAAACATGAAAAGCCACCTCATCTTCTCATATCCTGGTGCTCGGGTTCAAGCTTGCAGCCGCTTTCCTGAAAATATCCCCACTTGGGGAAGTCAGCACTTTCAAAACCCTCTTTCTTATAGCTTGGAATTCATTCCATGGATGAACTGCAATGGGGAAGAATAAGACACGATGCCTATATGTTTGGACAGGCACGTGGCGCTCTAATTTCCAATGCTGATCTAGAATTGAGCCCAGCGTAAGCTTGCTCTCAGAAGGAGAATAGGGCTTGAAAATTTCCTGCTGCTTTGTGACCAGTTCCGAAAGAGGGAAGTTGAGCAGGGCATCTCAGGGAGCCTATAATTCATGGCCCTGCAGGATGGGCAAAGACACCTAATGTGGAAAAATGACTTGGGTTGAACCACGGAAAATAACTTGATAGCAAGGCAGAATTGCAGAAATGGGATTTCAAGAGGGAGATGGGTCTCGCCTGGTAAGGAGCTAGAATGATGCAGTACTTCTTCAACCATGCCTGTGTCGAAAAAGGGTTGTATGCCTTTATCCTAAATATATTCAGGATAGAGTCATAGACCGTTTTGGGGCAACCAGGCAGGGGCTCGGTGCAAATCAACACTACATAGTTCTGTCACTTCGAATAAAAACAAAGGGTCATCTACGATCAGTGTAAAGACCAGAAATGCAGGGTAGCGTGGAGGTAAGCCGTACCCACATTTTGTGGAATGTGGGATGGCAAATTGAAATCAGCACTCTGGCGAACTCTATGCTGTATTCGAAAGTAATGTAAGAAACAAAGCTGTAGCGCATAGGACACTTCCACTCAAGGACGTATATTTTCAGGAAAACCAAAGATCCTCAGGACGCAGGCAACCCAACGTTGACTTCTGCTCTCTTTACAAAAGCCTCGACTAGGATACAATCTAAATTTCCTTGGACGGAAAACGTGGATGAAGAATATGTGATTCTTATCTACAATGATATATTAGTGAGGCAGGAAATGAGTGAAATAACGTCCCTTGCCACCACCGGAGTGTTCTTAGTTACACTCATTCTCAGCGAATTTAGTCACATAGAAAATAGTGGTTTATCAAAGAGATGAGGTACAGGTGGAATATAAAATTGCATCCCATGAACGAAATGGCAGACGACAGAAAGAATTACAGATTTAGCAAACACACTTATGCCTGTAGGAGCGCAAAGGTCCCTTGAGGTGAGTAAAAGCCAGGTGTTTTCAATGAGCACAGATACTATTTTATATAGGCCAAGGAGAGAATGAACACAACTTACTCTAAAACTCAAAGGACTGATCTCAGCCCATTTTGCACACCAGAAAAGATTATTAACAACTGGTCAAAATTTGAAAAACAGTTTATCGATGTCTCTCTGGAAGAGAATCAAGTGGATGCTCAGCAGCAAGCAACACAGCACTGACAATCAGCTACACCCCGTGAGAAAAACAAACTGCAAACTAAAGGCAGTGAGTGAGAGATAAATTCTTCGAGACTTCGTTCAGGGGCTGTGATTGAAGTTGTTTTGAGCATATATTAACACACAGAAGGATGGGACCTCAGGGAGGACACTCGTGGCTCTGAGAGTCTTCGTGAGCATGAATCAGCAAATGCAGCCCTTTTAGAATAACACTGCCTTGCCCTGATTCCATGGACCCGAAATCACCAAATGCAGACGACCCTTCCTACAGCGAACACATGCATGGGACAGCCGCAGGATGCTACCCCATTGGACAGGGAAAAAACATGAAAAGCCACCTCATCTTCTCATATCCTGGTGCTCGGGTTCAAGCTTCCAGCCGCTTTCCTGAAATTTACCCACTTGGGGAAGTCAGCACTTTCAAAACCCTCTTTCTTATAGCTTGGAATTCGTTCCATGGATAAAGTGCAATGGGGAAGAATAAGACACGATTCCTATATATTTGGACAGGCACTTGGTGCTCTAATTTCCAATGCTGATCTAGAATTGACCCAATTCTAAGCTTGCTCTCAGAAGGAGAATAGGGCTTGAAAATTTCCTGCTGCTTTGTGACCAGTTCCGAAAGTGGGAAGTTGAGCAGGGCATCTCAGGGAGCTTATAATTCATGGCCCTGCAGGATGGGCAAAGACACCTAATGTGGAAAAATGACTTGGGTTGAACCACGGAAAATAACTTGAGAGCAAGGCAGAATTGCAGAAATGGGATTTCAAGAGGGAGATGGGTCTCGCCTGGTAAGGAGCTAGAATGCGGCAGTACTTCTTCAACCATGCCTTTGTCGAAAAAGGGGTGTATGCCTTTATCCTGAATATATTCAGGATAAAGGCATAGACCGTTTTGGGGCAACCAGGCAGGGGCTTGGTGCAAATCAACACTACATAGTTCTATCACTTCGAATCAAAACAAACCGTCATCTACGAAAAGTGTAAAGACCAGAAATGCAGGGTAGCGTGGAGGTAAACCGTACCCACATTTTGTGGAATGTGGGATGGCAAATTGAAATCAGCACTCTGGCGAACTCTATGCTGTATTCGAAAGTAATGTAAGAAACAAAGCTATAGCGCATAGGACACTTCCACTCAAGGACGTATATTTTCAGGAAAACCAAAGATCCTCAGGACACAGTCAACCCAACGTTGACTTCTGCTCTCTTTACAAAAGCCTCGACTAGGATACAATCTAAATTTCCTTGGACGGAAAACGTGGATGAAGAATATGTGAGTCTTATCTACAATGATATATTAGTGAGCCAGGAAATGAGTGAAATAACGTCCCTTGCCACCACCGGAGTGTTCTTAGTTACACTCATTCTCAGCGAATTTAGTCACATAGAAAATAGTGGTTTATCAAAGAGATGAGGTACAGGTGGAATATAAAATTGCATCCCATGAACGAAATGGCAGACGACAGAAAGAATTACAGATTTAGCAAACACACTTATGCCTGTAGGAGCGCAAAGGTCCCTTGAGGTGAGTAAAAGCCAGGTGTTTTCAATGAGCACAGATACTATTCTATATAGACCAAAGAGGGAATGAACACAACTTACTCTAAAACTCAAAGGACTGAACTCAGCCCACTTTGCACACCAGAAAAGATTATTTACAACTGGTCAGAATTTGAAAAACAGTTTATCGATGTCTCTCTGGAAGAGCATCAAGTGGATGCACAGCATCAAGCAACACAGCACTGACAATCAGCTACACCCCGTGAGAAAAACAAACTGCAAAATAAAGGCAGTGAGTGAGAGATAAATTCTTCGAGACTTCGTTCAGGGGCTGTGATTGAAGTTCTTTTGAGCATATATTAACACACAGAAGGATGGGACCTCAGGGAGGACACTCGTGGCTCTGAGAGTCTTCGTGAGCATGAGTCAGCAAATGCAGCCCTTCTAGAATAACACTGCCTTGCCCTGATTCCATGGACCCGAAATCACCAAATGCAGACGACCCTTCCTACAGCAAACACATGCATGGGACAGCCGCAGGATGGTACCCCATTGGACAGGGAAAAAACATGAAAAGCCACCTCATCTTCTCATATCCTGGTGCTCGGGTTCAAGCTTCCAGCCGCTTTCCTGAAAATATCCCGACTTGGGGAAGTCAGCACTTTCAAAAGTCTCTTTCTTATAGCTTGGAATTCGTTCCATGGATGAACTGCAATGGGGAAGAATAAGACACGATGCCTATATATTTGGACAGGCACTTGGTGCTCTAATTTCCAATGCTGATCTAGAATTGACCCAAATCTAAGCTTGCTCTCAGAAGGAGAATAGGGCTTGAAAATTTCCTGCTGCTTTGTGACCAGTTCCAAAAGTGGGAAGTTGAGCAGGGCATCTCAGGGAGCCTATAATTCATGGCCCTGCAGGATGGGCAAAGACACCTAATGTGGAAAAATGACTTGGGTTGAACCACGGAAAATAACTTGAGAGCAAGGCAGAATTGCAGAAATGGGATTTCAAGAGGGAGATGGGTCTCGCCTGGTAAGGAGCTAGAATGCGGCAGTACTTCTTCAACCATGCCTTTGTCGAAAAAGGGGTGTATGCCTTTATCCTGAATATATTCAGGATAAAGGCATAGACCGTTTTTGGGCAACCAGGCAGGGACTCGGTGCAAATCAACACTACATAGTTCTATCACTTCCCATCCAAACAAAGGGTCATCTACGAAAAGTGTAAAGACCAGAAATGCAGGGTAGCGTGGAGGTAAACCGTACCCACATTTTGTGGAATGTGGGATGGCAAATTGAAATCAGCACTCTGGCGAACTCTATGCTGTATTCGAAAGTAATGTAAGAAACAAAGCTATAGCGCATAGGACACTTCCACTCAAGGACGTATATTTTCAGGAAAACCAAAGATCCTTAGGACACAGGCAACCCAACGTTGACTTCTGCTCTCTTTACAAAAGCCTCGACTAGGATACAATCTAAATTTCCTTGGACGGAAAACGTGGATGAAGAATATGTGATTCTCATCTACAATGATATATTAGTGAGGCAGGAAATGAGTGAAATAACGTCCCTTGCCACCACCGGAGTGTTCTTAGTTACACTCATTCTCAGCGAATTTAGTCACATAGAAAATAGTGGTTTATCAAAGAGATGAGGTACAGGTGGAATATAAAATTGCATCCCATGAACGAAATGGCAGACGACAGAAAGAATTACAGATTTAGCAAACACACTTATGCCTGTAGGAGCGCAAAGGTCCCTTGAGGTGAGTAAAAGCCAGGTGTTTTCAATGAGCACAGATACTATTTTATATAGGCCAAGGAGAGAATGAACACAACTTACTCTAAAACTCAAAGGACTGATCTCAGCCCATTTTGCACACCAGAAAAGATTATTTACAACTGGTCAAAATTTGAAAAACAGTTTATCGATGTCTCTCTGGAAGAGAATCAAGTGGATGCTCAGCAGCAAGCAACACAGCACTGACAATCAGCTACACCCCGTGAGAAAAACAAACTGCAAACTAAAGGCAGTGAGTGAGAGATAAATTCTTCGAGACTTCGTTCAGGGGCTGTGATTGAAGTTGTTTTGAGCATATATTAACACACAGAAGGATGGGAACTCAGGGAGGACACTCGTGGCTCTGAGAGTCTTCGTGAGCATGAGTCAGCAAATGCAGCCCTTCTAGCATAACACTGCCTTGCCCTGATTCCATGGACCCGAAATCACCAAATGCAGACGACCCTTCCTACAGCGAACACATGCATGGGACAGCCGCAGGATGCTACCCCATTGGACAGGGAAAAAACATGAAAAGCCACCTCATCTTCTCATATCCTGGTGCTCGGGTTCAAGCTTCCAGCCGCTTTCCTGAAAATATCCCCACTTGGGGAAGTCAGCACTTTCAAAAGTCTCTTTCTTATAGCTTGGAAATCGTTCCATGGATGAACTGCAATGGGGAAGAATAAGACACGATGCCTATATATTTGGACAGGCACTTGGTGCTCTAATTTCCAATGCTGATCTAGAATTGACCCAAATCTAAGCTTGCTCTCAGAAGGAGAATAGGGCTTGAAAATTTCCTGCTGCTTTGTGACCAGTTCCGAAAGTGGGAAGTTGAGCAGGGCATCTCAGGGAGCCTATAATTCATGGCCCTGCAGGATGGGCAAAGACACCTAATGTGGAAAAATGACTTGGGTTGAACCACGGAAAATAACTTGAGAGCAAGGCAGAATTGCAGAAATGGGATTTCAAGAGGGAGATGGGTCTCGCCTGGTAAGGAGCTAGAATGCGGCAGTACTTCTTCAACCATGCCTTTGTCGAAAAAGGGGTGTATGCCTTTATCCTGAATATATTCAGGATAAAGGCATAGACCGTTTTTGGGCAACCAGGCAGGGACTCGGTGCAAATCAACACTACATAGTTCTATCACTTCCCATCCAAACAAAGGGTCATCTACGAAAAGTGTAAAGACCAGAAATGCAGGGTAGCGTGGAGGTAAACCGTACCCACATTTTGTGGAATGTGGGATGGCAAATTGAAATCAGCACTCTGGCGAACTCTATGCTGTATTCGAAAGTAATGTAAGAAACAAAGCTATAGCGCATAGGACACTTCCACTCAAGGACGTATATTTTCAGGAAAACCAAAGATCCTCAGGACACAGGCAACCCAACGTTGACTTCTGCTCTCTTTACAAAAGCCTCGACTAGGATACAATCTAAATTTCCTTGGACGGAAAACGTGGATGAAGAATATGTGATTCTTATCTACAATGATATATTAGTGAGGCAGGAAATGAGTGAAATAACGTCCCTTGCCACCACCGGAGTGTTCTTAGTTACACTCATTCTCAGCGAATTTAGTCACATAGAAAATAGTGGTTTATCAAAGAGATGAGGTACAGGTGGAATATAAAATTGCATCCCATGAACGAAATGGCAGACGACAGAAAGAATTACAGATTTAGCAAACACACTTATGCCTGTAGGAGCGCAAAGGCCCCTTGAGGTGAGTAAAAGCCAGGTGTTTTCAATGAGCACAGATACTATTCTATATAGACCAAAGAGGGAATGAACACAACTTACTCTAAAACTCAAAGGACTGAACTCAGCCCACTTTGCACACCAGAAAAGATTATTTACAACTGGTCAGAATTTGAAAAACAGTTTATCGATGTCTCTCTGGAAGAGAGTGAAGTGGATGCACAGCAGCAAGCAACACAGCACTGACAATCAGCTACACCCCGTGAGAAAAACAAACTGCAAAATAAAGGCAGTGTGTGAGAGATAAATTCTTCGAGACTTCGTTCAGGGGCTGTGATTGAAGTTGTTTTGAGCATATATTAACTCACAGAAGGATGGGACCTCAGGGAGGACACTCGTGGCTCTGAGAGTCTTCGTGAGCATGAGTCAGCAAATGCAGCCCTTCTAGAATAACACTGCCTTGCCCTGATTCCAGGGACCCGAAATAACCAAATGCAGACGACCCTTCCTACAGTGAACACATGCATGGGACAGCCGCAGGATGCTACCCCATTGGACAGGGAAAAAACATGAAAAGCCACCTCATCTTCTCATATCCTGGTGCTCGGGTTCAAGCTTCCAGCCGCTTTCCTGAAAATATCCCGACTTGGGGAAGTCAGCACTTTCAAAAGTCTCTTTCTTATAGCTTGGAATTCGTTCCATGGATGAACTGCAATGGGGAAGAATAAGACACGATGCCTATATATTTGGACAGGCACTTGGTGCTCTAATTTCCAATGCTGATCTAGAATTGACCCAAATCTAAGCTTGCTCTCAGAAGGAGAATAGGGCTTGAAAATTTCCTGCTGCTTTGTGACCAGTTCCAAAAGTGGGAAGTTGAGCAGGGCATCTCAGGGAGCCTATAATTCATGGCCCTGCAGGATGGGCAAAGACACCTAATGTGGAAAAATGACTTGGGTTGAACCACGGAAAATAACTTGAGAGCAAGGCAGAATTGCAGAAATGGGATTTCAAGAGGGAGATGGGTCTCGCCTGGTAAGGAGCTAGAATGCGGCAGTACTTCTTCAACCATGCCTTTGTCGAAAAAGGGGTGTATGCCTTTATCCTGAATATATTCAGGATAAAGGCATAGACCGTTTTTGGGCAACCAGGCAGGGACTCGGTGCAAATCAACACTACATAGTTCTATCACTTCCCATCCAAACAAAGGGTCATCTACGAAAAGTGTAAAGACCAGAAATGCAGGGTAGCGTGGAGGTAAACCGTACCCACATTTTGTGGAATGTGGGATGGCAAATTGAAATCAGCACTCTGGCGAACTCTATGCTGTATTCGAAAGTAATGTAAGAAACAAAGCTATAGCGCATAGGACACTTCCACTCAAGGACGTATATTTTCAGGAAAACCAAAGATCCTTAGGACACAGGCAACCCAACGTTGACTTCTGCTCTCTTTACAAAAGCCTCGACTAGGATACAATCTAAATTTCCTTGGACGGAAAACGTGGATGAAGAATATGTGATTCTTATCTACAATCATATATTAGTGAGGCAGGAAATGAGTGAAATAACGTCCCTTGCCACCACCGGAGTGTTCTTAGTTACACTCATTCTCAGCGAATTTAGTCACATAGAAAATAGTGGTTTATCAAAGAGATGAGGTACAGGTGGAATATAAAATTGCATCCCATGAACGAAATGGCAGACGACAGAAAGAATTACAGATTTAGCAAACACACTTATGCCTGTAGGAGCGCAAAGGTCCCTTGAGGTGAGTAAAAGCCAGGTGTTTTCAATGAGCACAGATACTATTTTATATAGGCCAAGGAGAGAATGAACACAACTTACTCTAAAACTCAAAGGACTGATCTCAGCCCATTTTGCACACCAGAAAAGATTATTTACAACTGGTCAAAATTTGAAAAACAGTTTATCGATGTCTCTCTGGAAGAGAATCAAGTGGATGCTCAGCAGCAAGCAACACAGCACTGACAATCAGCTACACCCCGTGAGAAAAACAAACTGCAAACTAAAGGCAGTGAGTGAGAGATAAATTCTTCGAGACTTCGTTCAGGGGCTGTGATTGAAGTTGTTTTGAGCATATATTAACACACAGAAGGATGGGAACTCAGGGAGGACACTCGTGGCTCTGAGAGTCTTCGTGAGCATGAGTCAGCAAATGCAGCCCTTCTAGCATAACACTGCCTTGCCCTGATTCCATGGACCCGAAATCACCAAATGCAGACGACCCATCCTACAGCGAACACATGCATGGGACAGCCGCAGGATGCTACCCCATTGGACAGGGAAAAAACATGAAAAGCCACCTCATCTTCTCATATCCTGGTGCTCGGGTTCAAGCTTCCAGCCGCTTTCCTGAAAATATCCCGACTTGGGGAAGTCAGCACTTTCAAAAGTCTCTTTCTTATAGCTTGGAATTCGTTCCATGGATGAACTGCAATGGGGAAGAATAAGACACGATGCCTATATATTTGGACAGGCACTTGGTGCTCTAATTTCCAATGCTGATCTAGAATTGACCCAAATCTAAGCTTGCTCTCAGAAGGAGAATAGGGCTTGAAAATTTCCTGCTGCTTTGTGACCAGTTCCGAAAGTGGGAAGTTGAGCAGGGCATCTCAGGGAGCCTATAATTCATGGCCCTGCAGGATGGGCAAAGACACGTAATGTGGAAAAATGACTTGGGTTGAACCACGGAAAATAACTTGAGAGCAAGGCAGAATTGCAGAAATGGGATTTCAAGAGGGAGATGGGTCTCGCCTGGTAAGGAGCTAGAATGCGGCAGTACTTCTTCAACCATGCCTTTGTCGAAAAAGGGGTGTATGCCTTTATCCTGAATATATTCAGGATAAAGGCATAGACCGTTTTTGGGCAACCAGGCAGGGACTCGGTGCAAATCAACACTACATAGTTCTATCACTTCCCATCCAAACAAAGGGTCATCTACGAAAAGTGTAAAGACCAGAAATGCAGGGTAGCGTGGAGGTAAACCGTACCCACATTTTGTGGAATGTGGGATGGCAAATTGAAATCAGCACTCTGGCGAACTCTATGCTGTATTCGAAAGTAATGTAAGAAACAAAGCTACAGCGCATAGGACACTTCCACTCAAGGACGTATATTTTCAGGAAAACCAAAGATCCTCAGGACACAGGCAACCCAACGTTGACTTCTGCTCTCTTTACAAAAGCCTCGACTAGGATACAATCTAAATTTCCTTGGACGGAAAACGTGGATGAAGAATATGTGATTCTTATCTACAATGATATATTAGTGAGGCAGGAAATGAGTGAAATAACGTCCCTTGCCACCACCGGAGTGTTCTTAGTTACACTCATTCTCAGCGAATTTAGTCACATAGAAAATAGTGGTTTATCAAAGAGATGAGGTACAGGTGGAATATAAAATTGCATCCCATGAACGAAATGGCAGACGACAGAAAGAATTACAGATTTAGCAAACACACTTATGCCTGTAGGAGCGCAAAGGTCCCTTGAGGTGAGTAAAAGCCAGGTGTTTTCAATGAGCACAGATACTATTCTATATAGACCAAAGAGGGAATGAACACAACTTACTCTAAAACTCAAAGGACTGAACTCAGCCCACTTTGCACACCAGAAAAGATTATTTACAACTGGTCAGAATTTGAAAAACAGTTTATCGATGTCTCTCTGGAAGAGCATCAAGTGGATGCACAGCATCAAGCAACACAGCACTGACAATCAGCTACACCCCGTGAGAAAAACAAACTGCAAACTAAAGGCAGTGAGTGAGAGATAAATTCTTCGAGACTTCTTTCAGGGGCTGTGATTGAAGTTCTTTTGAGCATATATTAACACACAGAAGGATGGGACCTCAGGGAGGACACTCGTGGCTCTGAGAGTCTTCGTGAGCATGAGTCAGCAAATGCAGCCCTTCTAGAATAACACTGCCTTGCCCTGATTCCATGGCCCCGAAATCACCAAATGCAGACGACCCTTCCTACAGCGAACACATGCATGGCACAGCCGCAGGATGCTACCCCATTGGACAGGGAAAAAACATGAAAAGCCACCTCATCTTCTCATATCCTGGTGCTCGGGTTCAAGCTTCCAGCCGCTTTCCTGAAAATATCCCGACTTGGGGAAGTCAGCACTTTCAAAAGTCTCTTTCTTATAGCTTGGAATTCGTTCCATGGATGAACTGCAATGGGGAAGAATAAGACACGATGCCTATATATTTGGACAGGCACTTGGTGCTCTAATTTCCAATGCTGATCTAGAATTGACCCAAATCTAAGCTTGCTCTCAGAAGGAGAATAGGGCTTGAAAATTTCCTGCTGCTTTGTGACCAGTTCCAAAAGTGGGAAGTTGAGCAGGGCATCTCAGGGAGCCTATAATTCATGGCCCTGCAGGATGGGCAAAGACACCTAATGTGGAAAAATGACTTGGGTTGAACCACGGAAAATAACTTGAGAGCAAGGCAGAATTGCAGAAATGGGATTTCAAGAGGGAGATGGGTCTCGCCTGGTAAGGAGCTAGAATACGGCAGTACTTCTTCAACCATGCCTTTGTCGAAAAAGGGGTGTATGCCTTTATCCTGAATATATTCAGGATAAAGGCATAGACCGTTTTTGGGCAACCAGGCAGGGACTCGGTGCAAATCAACACTACATAGTTCTATCACTTCCCATCCAAACAAAGGGTCATCTACGAAAAGTGTAAAGACCAGAAATGCAGGGTAGCGTGGAGGTAAACCGTACCCACATTTTGTGGAATGTGGGATGGCAAATTGAAATCAGCACTCTGGCGAACTCTATGCTGTATTCGAAAGTAATGTAAGAAACAAAGCTATAGCGCATAGGACACTTCCACTCAAGGACGTATATTTTCAGGAAAATCAAAGATCCTTAGGACACAGGCAACCCAACTTTGACTTCTGCTCTCTTTACAAAAGCCTCGACTAGGATACAATCTAAATTTCCTTGGACGGAAAACGTGGATGAAGAATATGTGAGTCTTATCTACAATGATATATTAGTGAGCCAGGAAATGAGTGAAATAACGTCCCTTGCCACCACCGGAGTGTTCTTAGTTACACTCATTCTCAGCGAATTTAGTCACATAGAAAATAGTGGTTTATCAAAGAGATGAGGTACAGGTTGAATATAAAATTGCATCCCATGAACGAAATGGCAGACGACAGAAAGAATTACAGATTTAGCAAACACACTTATGCCTGTAGGAGCGCAAAGGTCCCTTGAGGTGAGTAAAAGCCAGGTGTTTTCAATGAGCACAGATACTATTTTATATAGGCCAAGGAGAGAATGAACACAACTTACTCTAAAACTCAAAGGACTGATCTCAGCCCATTTTGCACACCAGAAAAGATTATTTACAACTGGTCAAAATTTGAAAAACAGTTTATCGATGTCTCTCTGGAAGAGAATCAACTGGATGCACAGCAGCAAGCAACACAGCACTGACAATCAGCTACACCCCGTGAGAAAAACAAACTGCAAAATAAAGGCAGTGAGTGAGAGATAAATTCTTCGAGACTTCGTTCAGGGGCTGTGATTGAAGTTGTTTTGAGCATATATTAACACACAGAAGGATGGGAACTCAGGGAGGACACTCGTGGCTCTGAGAGTCTTCGTGAGCATGAGTCAGCAAATGCAGCCCTTCTAGCATAACACTGCCTTGCCCTGATTCCATGGACCCGAAATCACCAAATGCAGACGACCCTTCCTACAGCGAACACATGCATGGGACAGCCGCAGGATGCTACCCCATTGGACAGGGAAAAAACATGAAAAGCCACCTCATCTTCTCATATCCTGGTGCTCGGGTTCAAGCTTCCAGCCGCTTTCCTGAAAATATCCCGACTTGGGGAAGTCAGCACTTTCAAAAGTCTCTTTCTTATAGCTTGGAATTCGTTCCATGGATGAACTGCAATGGGGAAGAATAAGACACGATGCCTATATATTTGGACAGGCACTTGGTGCTCTAATTTCCAATGCTGATCTAGAATTGACCCAAATCTAAGCTTGCTCTCAGAAGGAGAATAGGGCTTGAAAATTTCCTGCTGCTTTGTGACCAGTTCCGAAAGTGGGAAGTTGAGCAGGGCATCTCAGGGAGCCTATAATTCATGGCCCTGCAGGATGGGCAAAGACACCTAATGTGGAAAAATGACTTGGGTTGAACCACGGAAAATAACTTGAGAGCAAGGCAGAATTGCAGAAATGGGATTTCAAGAGGGAGATGGGTCTCGCCTGGTAAGGAGCTAGAATGCGGCAGTACTTCTTCAACCATGCCTTTGTCGAAAAAGGGGTGTATGCCTTTATCCTGAATATATTCAGGATAAAGGCATAGACCGTTTTTGGGCAACCAGGCAGGGACTCGGTGCAAATCAACACTACATAGTTCTATCACTTCCCATCCAAACAAAGGGTCATCTACGAAAAGTGTAAAGACCAGAAATGCAGGGTAGCGTGGAGGTAAACCGCACCCACATTTTGTGGAATGTGGGATGGCAAATTGAAATCAGCACTCTGGCGAACTCTATGCTGTATTCGAAAGTAATGTAAGAAACAAAGCTATAGCGCATAGGACACTTCCACTCAAGGACGTATATTTTCAGGAAAACCAAAGATCCTCAGGACACAGGCAACCCAACGTTGACTTCTGCTCTCTTTACAAAAGCCTCGACTAGGATACAATCTAAATTTCCTTGGACGGAAAACGTGGATGAAGAATATGTGATTCTTATCTACAATGATATATTAGTGAGGCAGGAAATGAGTGAAATAACGTCCCTTGCCACCACCGGAGTGTTCTTAGTTACACTCATTCTCAGCGAATTTAGTCACATAGAAAATAGTGGTTTATCAAAGAGATGAGGTACAGGTGGAATATAAAATTGCATCCCATGAACGAAATGGCAGACGACAGAAAGAATTACAGATTTAGCAAACACACTTATGCCTGT
Organism: Kogia breviceps; assembly: GCF_026419965.1. NCBI lineage: Eukaryota > Metazoa > Chordata > Mammalia > Artiodactyla > Physeteridae > Kogia > Kogia breviceps. Next base: position 45,290,382 of record NC_081329.1, on the reverse strand, counting down.
AGGAGCGCAAAGGTCCCTTGAGGTGAGTAAAAGCCAGGTGTTTTCAATGAGCACAGATACTATTCTATATAGACCAAAGAGGGAATGAGCACAACTTACTCTAAAACTCAAAGGACTGAACTCAGCCCACTTTGCACACCAGAAAAGATTATTTACAACTGGTCAGAATTTGAAAAACAGTTTATCGATGTCTCTCTGGAAGAGCATCAAGTGGATGCTCAGCAGCAAGCAACACAGCACTGACAATCAGCTACACCCCGTGAGAAAAACAAACTGCAAACTAAAGGCAGTGAGTGAGAGATAAATTCTTCGAGACTTCGTTCAGGGGCTGTGATTGAAGTTGTTTTGAGCATATATTAACACACAGAAGGATGGGAACTCAGGGAGGACACTCGTGGCTCTGAGAGTCTTCGTGAGCATGAGTCCGCAAATGCAGCCCTTCTAGCATAACACTGCCTTGCCCTGATTCCATGGACCCGAAATCACCAAATGCAGACGACTCTTCCTACAGCGAACACATGCATGGGACAGCCGCAGGATGCTACCCCATTGGACAGGGAAAAAACCTGAAAAGCTACCTCATCTTCTCATATCCTGGTGCTCGGGTTCAAGCTTCCAGCCGCTTTCCTGAAAATATCCCCACTTGGGGAAGTCAGCACTTTCAAAACCCTCTTTCTTATAGCTTGGAATTCGTTCCATGGATGAACTGCAATGGGGAAGAATAAGACACGATGCCTATATATTTGGACAGGCACTTGGCGCCGTAATTTCCAATGCTGATCTAGAATTGACCCAAGTCTAAGCTTGCTCTCAGAAGGAGAATAGGGCTTGAAAATTTCCTGCTGCTTTGTGACCAGTTCCAAAAGTGGGAAGTTGAGCAGGGCATCTCAGGGAGCCTATAATTCATGGCCCTGCAGGATGGGCAAAGACACCTAATGTGGAAAAATGACTTGGGTTGAACCACGGAAAATAACTTGAGAGCACGGCAGAATTGCAGAAATGGGATTTCAAGAGGGAGATGGGTCTCGCCTGGCAAGGAGCTAGAATGCGGCAGTACTTCTTCAACCATGCCTTTGTCGAAAAAGGGGTGTATGCCTTTATCCTGAATATATTCAGGATAAAGGCATAGACCGTTTTTGGGCAACCAGGCAGGGGCTCGGTGCAAATCAACACTACATAGTGCTATCACTTCCCATCCAAACAAAGGGTCATCTACGAAATGTGTAAAGACCAGAAATGCAGGGTAGCGTGGAGGTAAACCGTACCCACATTTTGTGGAATGTGGGATGGCAAATTGAAATCAGCACTCTGGCGAACTCTATGCTGTATTCGAAAGTAATGTAAGAAACAAAGCTATAGCGCATAGGACACTTCCACTCAAGGACGTATATTTTCAGGAAAACCAAAGATCCTCAGGACACAGGCAACCCAACGTTGACTTCTGCTCTCTTTACAAAAGCCTCGACTAGGATACAATCTAAATTTCCTTGGACGGAAAACGTGGATGAAGAATATGTGAGTCTTATCTACAATGATATATTAGTGAGCCAGGAAATGAGTGAAATAACGTCCCTTGCCACCACCGGAGTGTTCTTAGTTACACTCATTCTCAGCGAATTTAGTCACATAGAAAATAGTGGTTTATCAAAGAGATGAGGTACAGGTGGAATATAAAATTGCATCCCATGAACGAAATGGCAGACGACAGAAAGAATTACAGATTTAGCAAACACACTTATGCCTCTAGGAGCGCAAAGGTCCCTTGAGGTGAGTAAAAGCCAGGTGTTTTCAATGAGCACAGATACTATTCTATATAGACCAAAGAGGGAATGAACACAACTTACTCTAAAACTCAAAGGACTGAACTCAGCCCACTTTGCACACCAGAAAAGATTATTTACAACTGGTCAGAATTTGAAAAACAGTTTATCGATGTCTCTCTGGAAGAGCATCAAGTGGATGCACAGCAGCAAGCAACACAGCACTGACAATCAGCTACACCCCGTGAGAAAAACAAACTGCAAAATAAAGGCAGTGAGTGAGAGATAAATTCTTCGAGACTTCTTTCAGGGGCTGTGATTGAAGTTCTTTTGAGCATATATTAACACACAGAAGGATGGGACCTCAGGGAGGACACTCGTGGCTCTGAGAGTCTTCGTGAGCATGAGTCAGCAAATGCAGCCCTTCTAGAATAACACTGCCTTGCCCTGATTCCATGGACCCGAAATCACCAAATGCAGACGACCCTGCCTACAGCGAACACATGCATGGGACAGCCGCAGGATGCTACCCCATTGGACAGGGAAAAAACATGAAAAGCCACCTCATCTTCTCATATCCTGGTGCTCGGGTTCAAGCTTCCAGCCGCTTTCCTGAAAATATCCCGACTTGGGGAAGTCAGCACTTTCAAAAGTCTCTTTCTTATAGCTTGGAATTCGTTCCATGGATGAACTGCAATGGGGAAGAATAAGACACGATGCCTATATATTTGGACAGGCACTTGGTGCTCTAATTTCCAAAGCTGATCTAGAATTGACCCAAATCTAAGCTTGCTCTCAGTAGGAGAATAGGGCTTGAAAATTTCCTGCTGCTTTGTGACCAGTTCCGAAAGTGGGAAGTTGAGCAGGGCATCTCAGGGAGCCTATAATTCATGGCCCTGCAGGATGGGCAAAGACACCTAATGTGGAAAAATGACTTGGGTTTAACCACGGAAAATAACTTGAGAGCAAGGCAGAATTGCAGAAATGGGATTTCAAGAGGGAGATGGGTCTCGCCTGGTAAGGAGCTAGAATGCGGCAGTACTTCTTCAACCATGCCTTTGTCGAAAAAGGGGTGTATGCCTTTATCCTGAATATATTCAGGATAAAGGCATAGACCGTTTTGGGGCAACCAGGCAGGGGCTCAGTGCAAATCAACACTACATAGTGCTATCACTTCCCATCCAAACAAAGGGTCATCTACGAAAAGTGTAAAGACCAGAAATGCAGGGTAGCGTGGAGGTAAACTGTACCCACATTTTGTGGAATGTGGGATGGCAAATTGAAATCAGCACTCTGGCGAACTCTATGCTGTATTCGAAAGTAATGTAAGAAACAAAGCTATAGCGCATAGGACACTTCCACTCAAGGACGTATATTTTCAGGAAAACCAAAGATCCTCAGGACACAGGCAACCCAACGTTGACTTCTGCTCTCTTTACAAAAGCCTCGACTAGGATACAATCTAAATTTCCTTGGACGGAAAACGTGGATGAAGAATATGTGAGTCTTATCTACAATGATATATTAGTGAGGCAGGAAATGAGTGAAATAACGTCCCTTGCCACCACCGGAGTGTTCTTAGTTACACTCATTCTCCTCGAATTTAGTCACATAGAAAATAGTGGTTTATCAAAGAGATGAGGTACAGGTGGAATATAAAATTGCATCCCATGAACGAAATGGCAGACGACAGAAAGAATTACAGATTTAACAAACACACTTATGCCTCTAGGAGCGCAAAGGTCCCTTGAGGTGAGTAAAAGCCAGGTGTTTTCAATGAGCACAGATACTATTTTATATAGGCCAAAGAGAGAATGAACACAACTTACTCTAAAACTCAAAGGACTGAACTCAGCCCACTTTGCACACCAGAAAAGATTATTTACAACTGGTCAAAATTTGAAAAACAGTTTATCGATGTCTCTCTGGAAGAGAATCAAGTGGATGCTCAGCAGCAAGCAACACAGCACTGACAATCAGCTACACCCCGTGAGAAAAACAAACTGCAAAATAAAGGCAGTGAGTGAGAGATAAATTCTTCGAGACTTCTTTCAGGGGCTGTGATTGAAGTTGTTTTGAGCATATATTAACACACAGAAGGATGGGAGCTCAGGGAGGACACTCGTGGCTCTGAGAGTCTTCGTGAGCATGAGTCAGCAAATGCAGCCCTTCTAGAATAACACTGCCTTGCCCTGATTCCATGGACCCGAAATCACCAAATGCAGACGACCCTTCCTACAGTGAACACATTCATGGGAGAGCCGCAGGATGCTACGCCATGGGACAGGGAAAAAACCTGAAAAGCCACCTCATCTTCTCATATCCTGGTGCTCGGGTTCAAGCTTCCAGCCGCTTTCCTGAAAATATCCCCACTTGGGGAAGTCAGCACTTTCAAAACCCTCTTTCTTATAGCTTGGAATTCGTTCCATGAATAAACTGCAATGGGGAAGAATAAGACACGATGCCTATATATTTGGACAGGCACTTGGCGCTCTAATTTCCAATGCTGATCTAGAATTGACCCAAGCCTAAGCTTGCTCTCAGAAGGAGAATAGGGTTTGAAAATTTCCTGCTGCTTTGTGACCAGTTCCGAAATTGGGAAGTTGAGCAGGGCATCTCAGGGAGCCTATAATTTATGGCCCTGCAGGATGGGCAAAGACACGTAATGTGGAAAAATGACTTGGGTTGAACCACAGAAAATAACATGAGAGCAAGGCAGAATTGCAGAAATGGGATTTCAAGAGGGAGATGGGTCTCGCCTGATAAGGAGCTAGAATGTGGCAGTACTTCTTCAACCATGCCTTTGTCGAAAAAGTGTTGTATGCCTTTATCCTGAATATATTCAGGATAGAGGCATAGACCGTTTTGGGGCAACCAGGCAGGGGCTCGGTGCACATCAACACTACATAGTTCTATCACTTCGAATCAAAGGAAAGGGTCATTTACAAAAAGTGTAATGACCAGAAATACAGGGTAGCGTGGAGGTAAACCGTACCCACATTTTGTGGGATGTGGGATGGTAAAATGAAATCAGCACTCTGGCGAACTCTATTCGAAAGTAATGTAAGTAACAAAGCTATGGCACATAGGACACTTCCACTCAAGGACGTATATTTTCAGGAAAACCAAAGATGCTCAGGAAACAGGCAACCCAACGTTGACTTCTGCTCTCTTTACAAACGCCTCGACTAGGATACAATCTAAATTTCCTTGGACGGAAAACGTGGATGAAGAATATGTGCCTGTTATCTACGATGATATATTAGTGAGCCAGGAAATGAGTGAAATAACGTCCGTTGCCACCACCGGACTGTTCTTAGTTACACTCATTCTCAGTGAATTTAGTCACATAGAAAATAGTGGTTTATCAAAGAGATGAGGTACAGGTAGAATATAAAATTGCATCCCATGAACGAAATGGCAGACGACAGAAAGAATAAAAGATTTAGCAAACACACTTATGACTGTAGGAGTGCAAAGGTCCCTTGAGGTGAGTAAAAGCCAGGTGTTTTCAATGAGCACAGATACTATTCTATATAGACCAAAGAGGGAATGAACACAACTTACTCTAAAACTCAAAGGACTGAACTCAGCCCACTTTGCACACCTGAAAAGATTATTTACAACTGGTCAGAATTTGAAAAACAGTTTATCGATGTCTCTCTGGAAGAGAATCAAGTGGATGCACAGCAGCAAGCAACACAGCACTGACAATCAGCTTCAACCCGTGAGAAAAACAAACTGCAAAATAAAGGCAGTGAGTGAGAGATAAATTCTTCTAGACTTCATTCAGGGGCTGTGATTGAAGCTGTTTTGAGCATATATTAACACACAGAAGGATGGGACCTCAGGGAGGAAACTCGTGGCTCTGAGAGTCTTCGTGAGCATGAGTCAGCAAATGCAGCCCTTCTAGAATAACACTGCCTTGCCCTGATTCCATGGACCCGAAATCACCAAATGCAGACGACACTTCCTACAGTGAACACATGCATGGGATAGCCGCAGGATGCTACGCCATTGGACAGGGAAAAAACATGAAAAGCCACCTCATCTTCTCATATCCTGGTGCTCGGGTTCAAGCTTCCAGCCGCTTTCCTGAAAATATCCCCACTTGGGGAAGTCAGCACTTTCAAAACCCTCTTTCTTATAGCTTGGAATTCGTTCCATGAATGAACTGCAATGGGGAAGAATAAGACACGATGCCTATATATTTGGACAGGCACTTGGCGCTCTAATTTCCAATGCTGATCTAGAATTGAGCCAAGCCTAAGCTTGCTCTCAGAAGGAGAATAGGGCTTGAAAATTTCCTGCTGCTTTGTGACCAGTTCCGAAAGTGGGAAGTTGAGCAAGGCATCTCAGGGAGCCTATAATTCATGGCCCTGCAGGATGGGCAAAGACACCTAATGTGGAAAAATGACTTGGGTTTAACCACGGAAAATAACTTGAGAGCAAGGCAGAATTGCAGAAATGGGATTTCAAGAGGGAGAAGGGTCTCGCCTGGTAAGGAGCTAGAATGGGGCAGTACTTCTTCAACCATGCCTTTGTCGAAAAAGGGGTGTATGCCTTTATCCTGAGTATATTCAGGATAAAGGCATAGACCGTTTTGGGGCAACCAGGCAGGGGCTTGGTGCAAATCAACACTACATAGTTCTATCACTTCCCATCCAAACAAAGGGTCATCTACGAAAAGTGTAAAGACCAGAAATGCAGGGTAGCGTGGAGGTAAACCGTACCCACATTTTGTGGAATGTGGGATGGCAAATTGAAATCAGCACTCTGGCGAACTCTATGCTGTATTCGAAAGTAATGTAAGATACAAAGCTATAGCGCATCGGACACTTCCACTCAAGGACGTATATTTTCAGGAAAACCAAAGATCCTCAGGACACAGGCAACCCAACGTTGACTTCTGCTCCCTTTACCAAAGCCTCGACTAGGATACAATCTAAATTTCCTTGGACGGAAAACGTGGATGAAGAATATGTGATTCTTTTCTACAATGATATATTAGTGAGCCAGGAAATGAGTGAAATAACGTCCCTTGCCACCACCGGAGTGTTCTTAGTTACACTCATTCTCAGCAAATTTAGTCACATAGAAAATAGTGTTTTATCAAAGAGATGAGGTACAGTTGGAATATAAAATTGCATCCCATGAACGAAATGGCAGACGACAGAAAGAATTACATATTTAGCAAACACACTTATGCCTGTAGGAGCGCAAAGGTCCCTTGAGATGAGTAAAAGCCAGGTGTTTTCAATGAGCACAGATACTATTCTATATAGACCAAAGAGGGAATGAACACAACTTACTGTAAAACTCAAAGGACTGAACTCAGCCCACTTTACACACCAGAAAAGATTATTTACAACTGGTCAGAATTTGAAAAACAGTTTATCGATGTCTCTCTGGAAGAGAGTCAAGTGGATGCACAGCAGCAAGCAACACAGCACTGACAATCAGCTACACCCCGTGAGAAAAACAAACTGCAAAATAAAGGCAGTGAGTGAGAGATAAATGCTTCGAGACTTCGTTCAGGGGCTGTGATTGAAGTTGTTTTGAGCATATATTAACACACAGAAGGATGGGACCTCAGGGAGGACACTCGTGGCTCTGAGAGTCTTCATGAGCATGAGTCAGCAAATGCAGCCCTTCTAGAATAACACTGCCTTGCCCTGATTCAATGGCCCCGAAATCACCAAATGCAGATGACCATTTCTACAGCGAACACATGCATGGGACAGCTGCAGGATGCTACCCCATTGGACAGGGAAAAAACATGAAAAGCCACCTCATCTTCTCATATCCTGGTGCTCGGGTTCAAGCTTCCAGCCGCTTTCCTGAAAATATCCCCACTTGGGGAAGTCAGCACTTTCAAATCCCTCTTTCTTATAGATTGGAATTCGTTCCATGGATGAACTGCAACGGGGAAGAATAAGACACGATGCCTATATATTTGGACAGGCACTTGGTGCTCTAATTTCCAATGCTGATGTAGAATTGACCCAAATCTAAGCTTGCTCTCAGAAGGAGAATAGGGCTTGAAAATTTCCTGCTGCTTTGTGACCAGTTCCGAAAGTGGGAAGTTGAGCAGGGCATCTCAGGGAGCCTATAATTCATGGCCGTGCAGGATGGGCAAAGACACCTAATGTGGAAAAATGACTTGGGTTGAACCACGGAAAATAACTTGAGAGCAAGGCAGAATTACAGAAATGGGATTTGAAGAGGGAGATGGGTCTCGCCTGGTAAGGAGCTAGAATGTGGCAGTACTTCTTCAACCATGCCTTTGTCGAAAAAGGGGTGTATGCCTTTATCCTGAATATATTCAGGATAAAGGCATAGACCGTTTTTGGGCAACCAGGCAGGGGCTAGGTGCAAATCAACACTACATAGTGCTATCACTTCCCATCCAAACAAAGGGTCATCTACGAAAAGTGTAAAGACCAGAAATGCAGGGTAGTGTGGAGGTAAACCGTACCAACATTTTGTGGAATGTGGGATGGCAAATTGAAACCAGCACTCTGGCGAACTCTATGCTGTATTCGAAAGTAATGTAAGAAACAAAGCTATAGCGCATAGGACACTTCCACTCAAGGACGTATATTTTCAGGAAAACCAAAGATCCTCAGGACACAGGCAACCCAACGTTGACTTCTGCTCTCTTTACCAAAGCCTCGAATAGGATACAATCTAAATTTCCTTGGACGGAAAACGTGGATGAAGAATATGTGATTCTTATCTACAATGATATATTAGTGAGCCAGGAATTGAGTGAAATAACGTCCCTTGCCACCACCGGAGTGTTCTTAGTTACACTCATTCTCAGCGAATTTAGTCACATAGAAAATAGTGGTTTATCAAAGAGATGAGGTACAGGTGGAATATAAAATTGCATCCCATGAACGAAATGGCAGACGACAGAAAGAATTACAGATTTAGCAAACACACTTATGCCTGTAGGAGCGCAAAGGTCCCTTGAGGTGAGTAAAAGCCAGGTGTTTTCAATGAGCACAGATACTATTCTATATAGACCAAAGAGGGAATGAACACAACTTACTCTAAAACTCAAAGGACTGAACTCAGCCCACTTTGCACACCAGAAAAGATTATTTACAACTGGTCAGAAGTTGAAAAACAGTTTATCGATGTCTCTCTGGAAGACAATCAAGTGGATGCACAGCAGCAAGCAACACAGCACTGACAATCAGCTACACCCCGTGAGAAAAACAAACTGCAAAATAAAGGCAGTGAGTGAGAGATAAATGCTTCGAGACTTCGTTCAGGGGCTGTGATTGAAGTTGTTTTGAGCATATATTAACACACAGAAGGATGGGACCTCAGGGAGGACACTCGTGGCTCTGAGAGTCTTCGTGAGCATGAGTCAGCAAATGCAGCCCTTCTAGAATAACACTGCCTTGCCCTGATTCCATGGACCCAAAATCACCAAATGCAGACGACCCTTCCTACAGCGAACACATGCATGGGACAGCCGCAGGATGCTACCCCATTGGACAGGGAAAAAACATGAAAAGCCACCTCATCTTCTCATATCCTGGTGCTCGGGTTCAAGCTTCCAGCCGCTTTCCTGAAAATATCCGCACTTGGGGAAATCAGCACTTTCAAAACCCTCTTTCTTATAGCTTGGAATTCGTTCCATGGATGAACTGCAATGGGGAAGAATAAGACACGATGCCTATATATTTGGACAGGCACTTGGCGCTCTAATTTCCAATGCTGATCTAGAATTGACCCAAGTGTAAGTTGCTCTCAGAAGGAGAATAGGGCTTGAAAATTTCCTGCTGCTTTGTGACCAGTTCCGAAAGTGGGAAGTTGAGCAGGGCATCTCAGGGAGCCTATAATTCATGGCCCTGCAGGATGGGCAAAGACACCTAATGTGGAAAAATGACTTGGGTTGAACCACGGAAAATAACTTGAGAGCAAGGCAGAATTGCAGAAATGGGATTTCAAGAGGGAGATGGGTCTCGCCTGGTAAGGAGCTAGAATGCGGCAGTACTTCTTCAACCATGCCTTTGTCGAAAAAGGGGTGTATGCCTTTATCCTGAATATATTCAGGATAAAGGCATAGACCGTTTTGGGGCAACCACGCAGGGGCTCGGTGCAAATCAACACTACATAGTTCTATCACTTCCCATCCAAACAAAGGGTCATCTACGAAAAGTGTAAAGACCAGAAATGCAGGGTAGCGTGGAGGTAAACCGTACCCACATTCTGTGGAATGTGGGATGGCATATTGAAATCAGCACTCTGGCGAACTCTATGCTGTATTCGAAAGTAATGTAAGAAACAAAGCTATAGCGCATAGGACACTTCCACTCAAGGACGTATATTTTCAGGAAAACCAAGGATCCTCAGGACACAGGCAACCCAAAGTTGACTTGTGCTCTCTTTACAAAAGCCTCGACTAGGATACAATCTAAATTTCCTTGGACGAAAACGTGGATGAAGAATATGTGATTCTTATCTACAATGATATATTAGTGAGCCAGGAAATGAGTGAAATAACGTCCCTTGCCACCACCAGAGTGTTCTTAGTTACACTCATTCTCAGCGAATTTAGTCACCTAGAAAATAGTGGTTTATCAAAGATATGAGGTACATTTGGAATATAAAATTGCATGCCATGAATGAAATGGCAGACGACAGAAAGAATTACAGATTTAGCAAACACACTTATGCCTGTAGGAGCGCAAAGGTCCCTTGAGGTGAGTAAAAGCCAGGTGTTTTCAATGAGCACAGATACTATTCTATATAGACCAAAGAGGGAATGAACACAACTTACTCTAAAACTCAAAGGACTGAACTCAGCCCACTTTGCACACCAGAAAAGATTATTTACAACTGGTCAGAATTTGAAAAACAGTTTATCGATGTCTCTCTGGAAGTGAATCAAGTGGATGCACAGCAGCAAGCAACACAGCACTGACAATCAGCTACACCCCGTGAGAAAAACAAACTGCAAAATAAAGGCAGTGAGTGAGAGATAAATGCTTCGAGACTTCGTTCAGGGGCTGTGATTGAAGTTGTTTTGAGCATATATTAACACACAGAAGGATGGGACCTCAGGGAGGACACTCGTGGCTCTGAGAGTCTTCGTGAGCATGAGTCAGCAAATGCAGCCCTTCTAGAATAACACTGCCTTGCCCTGATTCCATGGACCCGAAATCACCAAATGCAGACGACCCTTCCTACAGCGAACACATGCATGGGTCAGCCGCAGGATGCTACGCCATTGGACAGGGAAAAAACATGAAAAGCCACCTCATCTTCTCATACCCTGGTGCTCGGGTTCAAGCTTCCAGCCGCTTTCCTGAAAATATTCCCACTTGGGGAAGTCAGCACTTTCAAAACCCTCTTTCTTATAGCTTTAAATGCGTTCCATTAATGAACTGCAATGGGGAAGAATAAGACACGATGCCTATATATTTGGACAGGCATTTGGTGCTCTAATTTCCAATGCTGATCTACAATTGACCCAAATCTAAGCTTGCTCTCAGAAGGAGAATAGGGCTTGAAAATTTCCTGCTGCTTTGTGACCAGTTCCGAAAGTGGGATGTTGAGCAGGGCATCTCAGGGAGCCTATAATTCATGGCCTGCAGGATGGGCAAAGTCACCTAATGTGGAAAAATGACGTGGGTTGAACCACGGAAAATAACTTGAGAGCAAGGCAGAATTGCAGAAATGGGATTTCAAGAGGGAGATGGGTCTCGCCTGGTAAGGAGCTAGAATGCGGCAGTACTTCTTCAACCATGCATTTGTCGAAAAAGTGGTGTATGCCTTTATCCTGAATATATTCAGGAAAAGGCATAGACCGTTTTTGGGCAACCAGGCAGGGGCTCGGTGCAAATCAACACTACATAGTTCTATCACTTCGAATCAAAACAAAGCGTCATCTACAAAAAGTGTAAAGACCAGAAATGCAGGGTAGCGTGGAGGTAAACCGTACCCACATTTTGTGGAATGTTGGATGGCATACTGAAATCAGCACTCTGGCGAACTCTATGCTGTATTCGAAAGTAATGTAAGAAACAAAGCTATAGCGCATAGGACACTTCCACTCAAGGACGTATATTTTCAGGAAAACCAAAGATCCTCAGGACACAGGCAAACCAACGTTGACTTGTGCTCTCTTTACAAAAGCCTCGACTAGGATACAATCTAAATTTCCTTGGACGAAAACGTGGATGAAGAATATGTGATTCTTATCTACAATGATATATTAGTGAGGCAGGAAATGAGTGAAATAACGTCCCTTGCCACCACCGGAGTGTTCTTAGTTACACTCATTCTCAGCGAATTTAGTCACCTAGAAAATAGTGGTTTATCAAAGAGATGAGGTACATTTGGAAAATAAAATTGCATCCCATGAACGAAATGGCAGACGACAGAAAGAATTACAGATTTAGCAAACACACTTATGCCTGTAGGAGCGCAAAGGTCCCTTGAGGTGAGTAAAAGCCAGGTGTTTTCAATGAGCACAGATACTATTCTATATAGACCAAAGAGGGAATGAACACAACTTACTCTAAAACTCAAAGGACTGAACTCAGCCCACTTTGCACACCAGAAAATATTATTTACAACTGGTCAGAATTTGAAAAACAGTTTATCGATGTCTCTCTGGAAGAGAATCAAGTGGATGCACAGCAGCAAGCAACACAGCACTGACAATCAGCTACACCCCGTGAGAAAAACAAACTGCAAACTAAAGGCAGTGAGTGAGAGATAAATTCTTCGAGACTTCGTTCAGGGGCTGGGATTGAAGTTGTTTTGAGCATATATTAACACACAGAAGGATGGGACCTCAGGGAGGACACTCGTGGCTCTGAGAGTCTTCGTGAGCATGAGTCAGCAAATGCAGCCCTTCTAGAATAACACTGCCTTGCCCGGATTCCATGGCCCCAAAATCACCAAATGCAGACGACGCTTCCTACAGCGAACACATGCATGGGAGCGCCGCAGGATGCTACCCCATTGGACAGGGAGAAAACATGAAAAGCCACCTCATCTTCTCATATCCTGGTGCTCGGGTTCAAGCTTCCAGCCGCTTTCCTGAAAATATCCCCACTTGGGGAAGTCAGCACTTTCAAAACCCTCTTTCTTATAGCTTGGAATTCGTTCCATGGATGAACTGCAATGGGGAAGAATAAGACACGATGCCTATATATTTGGACAGGCACTTGGTGCTCTAATTTCCAATGCTGATCTAGAATTGACCCAAATCTAAGCTTGCTCTCAGAAGGAGAATAGGGCTTGAAAATTTCCTGCTGCTTTGTGACCAGTTCCGAAAGTGGGAAGTTGAGCAGGGCATCTCAGGGAGCCGATAATTCATGGCCCCGCAGGATGGTCAAAGACACCTAATGTGGAAAAATGACTTGGGTTGAACCACGGAAAATAACTTGAGAGCAAGGCAGTATTGCAGAAATGGGATTTCAAGAGGGAGATGGGTCTCGCCTGGTAAGGAGCTAGATTGCGGCAGTACTTCTTCAACCATGCCTTTGTCGAAAAAGGGGTGTATGCCTTTATCCTGAGTATATTCAGGATAAAGGCATAGACCGTTTTGGGGCAACCAGGCAGGGGCTCGGTGCAAATCAACACTACATAGTGCTATCACTTCCCATCCAAACAAAGGGTCAACTACGAAAAGTGTAAAGACCAGAAATGCAGGGTAGCGTCGAGGAAAACCGTACCCACATTTTGTGGAATGTGGGATGGCAAATTGAAATCAGCACTCTGGCGAACTCTATGCTGTATTCGAAAGTAATGTAAGAAACAAAGCTATAGCGCATCGGACACCTCCACTCAAGGACGTATATTTTCAGGAAAACCAAAGATCCTCAGGACACAGGCAACCCAACGTTTACTTCTGCTCTCTTTACAATAGCCTCGACTAGGATACAATCTAAATTTCCTTGGACGGAAAACGTGGATGAAGAATATGTGATTCTTATCTACAATGATATATTAGTGAGCCAGGAAACGAGTGAAATAACGTCCCTTGCCACCACCGGAGTGTTCTTAGTTACACTCATTCTCAGCGAATTTAGTCACATAGAAAATAGTGGTTTATCAAAGAGATGAGGTACAGGTGGAATATAAAATTGCATCCCATGAACGAAATGGCAGACGACAGAAAGAATTACAGATTTAGCAAACACACTTATGCCTGTAGGAGCGCAAAGGTCCCTTGAGGTGAGTAAAAGCCAGGTGTTGTCAATGAGCACAGATACTATTCTATACAGACCAAAGAGGGAATGAACACAACTTACTCTAAAACTCAAAGGACTGAACTCAGCCCACTTTGCACACCAGAAAAGATTATTTACAACTGGTCAGAATTTGAAAAACAGTTTATCGATGTCTCTCTGGAAGAGAGTCAAGTGGATGCACAGAAGCAAGCAACACAGCACTGACAATCAGCTACACCCCGAGAGAAAAACAAACTGCAAAATAAAGGCAGTGAGTGAGAGATAAATTCTTCGAGACTTTGTTCAGGGGCTGTGATTGAAGTTCTTTTGAGCATATATTAACACACAGAAGGATGGGACCTCAGGGAGGACACTCGTGGCTCTGAGAGTCTTTGTGAGCATGTGTCAGCAAATGCAGCCCTTCTAGAATAACACTGCCTTGCCCTGATTCCATGGACCCGAAATCACCAAATGCAGACGACCCTTCCTACAGCGAACACATGCATGGGACAGCCGCAGGATGCTACCCCATTGGACAGGGAAAAAACATGAAAAGCCACCTCATCTTCTCATATACTGGTGCTCGGTTTCAATCTTCCAGCCGCTTTCCTGAAAATATCCGTACTTGGGGAAGTCAGCACTTTCAAAACCCTGTTTCTTATAGCTTGGAATTCGTTCCATGGATGAACTGCAATGGGGAAGAATAAGACACGATGCCTATATATTTGGACAAGCACTTGGCGCTCTAATTTCCAATGCTGATCTAGAATTGACCCAAGCCTAAGCTTGCTCTCAGAAGGAGAATAGGGCTTGAAAATTTCCTGCTGCTTTGTGACTAGTTCCGAAAGTGGGAAGTTGAGCAGGGCATCTCAGGGAGCCTATGATTCATGGCCCTGCAGGATGGGCAAAGACACCTAATGTGGAAAAAAGACTTGGGTTGAACCACGGAAAATAACTTGAGAGCAAGGCAGAATTGCAGAAATGGGATTTCAAGAGGGAGATGGGTCTCGCCTGGTAAGGACCTAGAATGCGGCAGTACTTCTTCAACCATGAGTTTGTCGAAAAAGAGGTGTATGCATTTATCCTGAATATATTCAGGATAAAGGCATAGACCGTTTTGGGGCAACCAGGCAGGGGCTCGGTGCAAATCAACACTACATAGTGCTATCACTTCCCATCCAAACAAAGGGTCATCTACGAAAAGTGTAAAGACAAGAAATGCAGGGTAGCGTGGAGGTAAACCGTACCCACATTTTGTGGAATGTGGGATGTCAAATTGAAATCAGCACTCTTGCGAACTCTATGCTGTATTCGAAAGTAATGTAAGAAACAAAGCTATAGCGCATCGGACACTTCCACTCAAGGACGTATATTTTCAGGAAAACCAAAGATCCCCAGGACACAGGAAACCCAACGTTGACTTCTGCTCTCTTTACAAAAGCCTCGACTAGGATACAATCTAAATTTCCTTGGACGGAAAACGTGGATGAAGAATATGTGAGTCTTATCTACAATGATATATTAGTGGGCCAGGAAATGAGTGAAATAACGTCCGTTGCCACCACCGGAGTGTTCTTAGTTACACTCATTCTCAGCGAATTTAGTCACCTAGAAAATAGTGGTTTATCAAAGAGATGAGGTACAGGTGGAATATAAAATTGCATCCCATGAACGAAATGGCAGACGACAGAAAGATTTACAGATTTAGCAAACACACTTATGCCTGTAGGAGCCCAAAGGTCCCTTGAGGTGAGTAAAAGCCAGGTGTTTTCAATGAGCACAGATACTCTTCTATATAGACCAAAGAGGGAATGAACACAACTTACTCTAAAACTCAAAGGACTGAACTGAGCCCACTTTGCACACCAGAAAAGATTATTTACAACTGGTCAGAATTTGAAAAACAGTTTATCGATGTCTCTCTGGAAGAGAATCAAGTGGATGCACAGCAGCAAGCAACACAGCACTGACAATCAGCTACACCCCGTGAGAAAAACAAACTGCAAACTAAAGGCAGTGAGTGAGAGATAAATTCTTCGAGACTTCGTTCAGGGGCTGTGATTGAAGTTGTTTTGAGCATATATTAACACACAGAAGGATGGGACCTCAGGGAGGACACTCGTGGCTCTGAGAGTCTTCGTGAGCATGAGTCAGCAAACGCAGCCCTTCTAGAATAACACTGCCTTGCCCTGATTCCATGGACCCGAAATCACCAAATGCAGACGACCCTTCCTACAGCAAACACATGCATGGGACAGCCGCAGGATGCTACCCCATTGGATAGGGAAAAAACATGAAAAACCACCTCATCTTCTCATATGCTGGTGCTCGGGTTCAAGCTTCGGGCCGCTTTCCTGAAAATATCCCCACTTGGGACAGTCAGCACTTTCAAAACCCTCTTTCTTATAGCTTGGAATTCGTTCCATGAATTAACTGCAATGGGGAAGAATAAGACACGATGCCTATATATTTGGACAGGCACTTGGCGCTCTAATTTCCAATGCTGATCTAGAATTGACCCAAGCCTAAGGTTGCTCTCAGAAGGAGAATAGGGCTTGAGAATTTCCTGCTGCTTTGTGACCATTTCCGAAAGTGGGAAGTTGAGCAGGGCATCTCAGGGAGCCTATAATTCATGGCCCTGCAGAATGGGCAAAGACATGTAATGTGGAAAAATGACTTGGGTTGAACCACGGAAATTAACTTGAGAGCAAGGCAGAATTGCAGAAATGGGATTTCAAGAGGGAGATGGGTCTCGCCTGGTAAGGAGCTAGAATGTGGCAGTACTTCTTCAACCATGCCTGTGTCGAAAAAGGGGTGTATGCCTTTATCCTGAATATATTCAGGATAGAGGCATAGACCGTTTTGGGGCAACCAGGCAGGGAATCGGGGCAAATCAACACTACATAGTTTTATCACTTCGAAACAAAACAAATGGTCATCTACGAAAAGTGTAAAGACCAGAAATGCAGGGTAGCGTGGAGGTAAACCATACCCACATTTTGTGGAATGTGGGATGGCTAATTGAAATCAGCACTCTGGCGAACTCTATGCTGTATTCGAAAGTAATGTAAGAAACAAAGCTATAGCGCATAGGACACTTCAACTCAAGGACGTATATTTTCAGGAAAACCAAAGATCCTCAGGACACCGGCAACCCAACGTTTACTTCTGCTCACTTTACAAAAGCCTCGACTAGGATACAATCTAAATTTCCTTGGACGGAAAACGTGGATGAAGAATATGTGATTCTTATCTACAATGATATATTAGTGAGCCAGGAAATGAGTGAAATAACGTCCCTTGCCACCACCGGAGTGTTCTTAGTTACACTCATTCTCAGCGAATTTAGTCACATAGAAAATAGTGGTTTATCAAAGAGATGAGGTACAGGTGGAATATAAAATTGCATCCCGTGAACGAAGTGGCAGACGAAAGAAAGAATTACAGATTTAGCAAACACACTTATGCCTGTAGGAGCGCAAAGGTCCCTTGAGGTGAGTAAAAGCCAGGTGTTTTCAATGAGCACAGATACTATTCTATATAGACCAAGGAGAGAATGAACACAACTTACTCTAAAACTCAAAGGACTGAACTCAGCCCACTTTGCACACCAGAAAAGATTATTTACAACTGGTCAGAATTTGAAAAACAGTTTATCGATGTCTCTCTGGAAGAGAATCAAGTGGATGCACAGCAGCAAGCAACACAGCACTGACAATCAGCTACACCCCGTGAGAAAAACAAACTGCAAAATAAAGGCAGTGAGTGAGAGATAAATTCTTCGAGACTTCGTTCAGGGGCTGTGATTGAAGTTGTTTTGAGCATATATTAACACACAGAAGGCTGGGACCTCAGGGAGGACACTCGTGGCTCTGAGAGTCTTCGTGAGCATGAGTCAGCAAATGCAGCCCTTCTAGAATAACACTGCCTTGCCCTGATTCCATGGACCCAAAATCACCAAATGCAGACGACCCTTCCTACAGCGAACACATGCATGGGACAGCCGCCGGATGCTACCCCATTGGACAGGGATAAAACATGAAAAGCCACCTCATATTCTCATATCCTGGTGCTCGGGTTCAAGCTTCCAGCCGCTTTCCTGAAAATATCCCCACTTGGGGAAGTCAACACTTTCAAAACCCTCTTTCTTATAGCTTGGAATTCGTTCCATGGATGAACTGCAATGGGGAAGAATAAGACACGATGCCTATATATTTGGACAGGCACTTGGTGCTATAATTTCCAATGCTTATCTAGAATTGACCCAAATCTAAGCTTGCTCTCAGAAGGAGAATAGGGCTTGACAATTTCCTGCTGCTTTGTGACCAGTTCCGAAAGTGGGAAGTTGAGCAGGGCATCTCAGGGATCCTATAATTCATGGCGCTGCAGGATGGGCAAAGACACGTAATGTGGAAAAATGACTTGGGTTGAACCACGGAAAATAACTTGAGAGCAAGGCAGAATTGCAGAAATTGGATTTCAAGAGGGAGATGGGTCTCGCCTGGTAAGGAGCTAGAATGTGGCAGTACTTCTTCAACCATGCCTGTGTAGAAAAAGTGTTGTATGCCTTTATCCTGAATATATTCAGGATAGAGGCATAGACCGTTTGGGGGCAACCAGGCAGGGGCTCAGTGCAAATCAACACTACATAATTCTATCACATCGAATCAAAACAAAGGGTCATCTACGAAAAGAGTAAAGACCAGAAATGCAGGGTAGCGTGGAGGTAAACCGTACCCACATTTTGTGGAATGTGAGATGGCAAATTGAAATCAGCACTCTGGCGAACTGTATGCTTTATTCGAAAATAATGTAAGAAACAAAGCTATAGCGCATAGGACACTTCCACTCAAGGACGTATATTTTCAGGAAAACCAAAGATCCTCAGGACACAGGCAACCCAACGTTGACTTCTGCTCTCTTTACCAAAGCCTCGACTAGGATACAATCTAAATTTCCTTGGACGGAAAACGTGGATGAAGAATATGTGATTCTTATCTACAATGATATATTAGTGAGCCAGGAAATGAGTGAAATAACGTCCCTTGCCACCACCGGAGTGTTCTTAGTTACACTCATTCTCAGCGAATTTAGTCACATAGAAAATAGTGGTTTATCAAAGAGATGAGGTACAGGTGGAATATAAAATTGCATCCCGTGAACGAAATGGCAGACGACAGAAAGAATTACAGATTTAACAAACACACTTATGCCTGTAGGAGCGCAAAGGTCCCTTGAGGTGAGTAAAAGCCAGGTGTTTTCAATGAGCACAGATACTATTCTATATAGACCAAAGAGGGAATGAACACAACTTACTCTAAAACTCAAAGGACTGAACTCAGCCCACTTTGCACACCAGAAAAGATTATTTACAACTGGTCAGAATTTGAAAAACAGTTTATCGATGTCTCTCTGGAAGAGAATCAAGTGGATGCTCACAAGCAAGCAACACAGCACTGACAATCAGCTACACCCCGTGAGAAAAACAAACTGCAAAATAAAGGCAGTGAGTGAGAGATAAATTCTTCGAGACTTCGTTCAGGGGCTGTGATTGAAGTTGTTTTGAGCATATATTAACACACAGAAGGATGGGACCTCAGGGAGGACACTCGTGGCTCTGAGAGTCTTCGTGAGCATGAGTCAGCAAATGCAGCCCTTCTAGAATAACACTGCCTTGCCCTGATTCCATGGACCCGAAATCACCAAATGCATACGACCCTTCCTACAGCGAACACATGCATGGGACAGCCGCAGGATGCTACCCCATTGGACAGGGAAAAAACATGAAAAGCCACCTCATCTTCTCATATCCTGGTGCTCGGGTTCAAGCTTCCAGCCGCTTTCCTGAAAATATCCCCACTTGGGACAGTCAGCACTTTCAAAATCATCTTTATTATAGCTTGGAATTCGTTCCATGGATGAAGTGCAATGGGGAAGAGTAAGACACGATGCCTATATATTTGGACAGGCACTTGGCGCTCTAATTTCCAATGCTGATCTAGAATTGTCCCAAGTCTAAGTTGCTCTCAGAAGGAGAATAGGGCTTGAAAATATCCTGCTGCTTTTTGACCAGTTCCGAAAGTCGGAAGTTGAGCAGGGCATCTCAGGGAGCCTATAATTCATGGCCCTGCAGGATGGGCAAAGACACCTAATGTGGAAAAATGACTTGGATTGAACCACGGAAAATAACTTGAGAGCAAGGCAGAATTGCAGAAATGGGATTTCAAGAGGGAGATGTGTCTCGCCTGGTAAAGAGCAAGAATGTGGCAGTACTTCTTCAACCATGCCTTTGTCGAAAAAGGGGGGTATGCCTTTATCCTGAATATATTCAGGATAAAGGCATAGACCGTTTTGGGGCAACCAGGCAGGGGCTCGGTGCAAATCAACACTACATAGTTCTATCACTTCGAATCAAAACAAAGGGTCATCTACGAAAAGTGTAAAGACAAGAAATGCAGGGTAGCGTGGAGGTAAACCGTACCCACATTTTGTGGAATGTGGGATGGCAAATTGAAATCAGCACTCTGGCGAACTCTATGCTGTATTCGAAAATAATGTAGGAAACAAAGCTATAGCACATAGGACACTTCTACTAAAGGACGTATATTTTCAGGAAAACGAAAGATCCCCAGGACACAGGCAACCCAACGTTGACTTCTGCTTTCTTTACAAAACCCTCGACTAGGATACAATCTAAATTTCCTTGGACGGAAAACGTGGATGAAGAATATGTGATTCTTATCTACAATGATATATTAGTGAGCTAGGAAATGAGTGAAATAACGTCCGTTGCCAACACCGGAGTGTTCTTAGTTACACTCATTCTCATCGAATTTAGTCACATAGAAAATAGTGGTTTATCAAAGAGATGAGGTACAGGTGGAATATAAAATTGCATCCCATGAACGAAATGGCAGACGACAGAAAGAATTAAAGATTTAGCAAACACACTTATGCCTGTAGGAGCGCAAAGGTCCCTTGTGGTGAGTAAAAGCCAGGTGTTTTCAATGAGCACAGATACTATTCTATATAGACCAAAGAGGGAATGAACACAACTTACTCTAAAACTCAAAGGACTGAACTCAGCCCACTTTGCACACCAGAGAAGATTATTTACAACTGGTCAGAATTTGAAAAACAGTTTATCGATGTCTCTCTGGAAGAGAATCAAGTGGATGCACAGCAGCAAGCAACACAACACTGACAATCAGCTACACCCCGTGAGAAAAACAAACTGCAAAATAAAGGCAGTGAGTGAGAGATAAATTCTTCAAGACTTCATTCAGGGCCTGTGATTGAAGCTGTTTTGAGCATATATTAACACACAGAAGGGTGGGACCTCAGGGAGGACACTCGTGGCTCTGAGAGTCTTCATGAGCATGAGTCAGCAAATGCAGCCCTTCTAGAATAACACTGCCTTGCCCTGATTCCATGGCCCCGAAATCACCAAATGCAGACGACCCTTGCTACAGCGAACACATGCATGGGAGAGCCACAGGATGCTACCCCATTGGACAGGGAAAAAACATGAAAAGGCACCTCATCTTCTCATATCCTGGTGCTCGGGTTCAAGCTTCCAGCCGCTTTCCTGAAAATATCCCCACTTGGGGAAGTCGGCACTTTCAAAACCCTCTTTCTTATAGCTTGGAATTTGTTCCATGGATGAACTGCAATGGGGAAGAATAAGACACGATGCCTATATATTTGGACAGGCACCTGGTGCTCTAACTTCCAATGCTGATCTAGAATTGACCCAAATCTAAGCTTGCTCTCAGAAGGAGAATAGGGCTTGAAAATTTCCTGCTGCTTTGTGACCAGTTCCGAAAGTGGGAAGTTGAGGAGGGCATCTCAGGGAGCCTATAATTCATGGCCCTGCAGGATGGGCAAAGACACCTAATGTGGAAAAATGACTTGGGTTAAACCACGGAAAATAACTTGAGAGCAAGGCAGAATGGCAGAAATGGGATTTCAAGAGGGAGATGGGTCTCGCCTGGTAAGGAGCTAGAATGTGGCAGTACTTCTTCAACCATGCCTGTGTCAAAAAAGGGTTGTATGCCTTTATCCTGAATATATTCAGGAGAGAGGCATAGACCGTTTTCGGGCAACCAGGCAGGGGATCGGTGCAAATCAACACTACATAGTTCTATCACTTCGAATCAAAACAACGGGTCATCTACGAAAAGTGTAAAGACCAGAAATGCAGGGGAGCGTTGAGGTAAACCGTTCCCACATTTTGTGGAATGTGGGATGGCAAATTGAAATCAGCACTCTGGCGAACTCTATGCTGTATTCGAAAATAATGTAAGAAACAAAGCTATAGCGCATAGGACACTTCCACTCAAGGATGTATATTTTCAGGAAAACCAAAGATCCTCAGGACACAGGCAACCCAACGTTTACTTCTGCTCTCTTTACAAAAGCCTCGACTAGGATACAATCTAAATTTCCTTGGACGGAAAACGTGGATGAAGAATATGTGATTCTTATCTACAATGATATATTAGTGAGCCAGGAAATGAGTGAAATAACGTCCCTTGCCACCACCGGAGTGTTCTTAGTTACACTCATTCTCAGCGAATTTAGTCACCTAGAAAATAGTGGTTTATCAGAGAGATGAGGTACAGGTGGAATATAAAATTGCATCCCATGAACGAAATGGCAGACGACAAAAAGAATTACAGATTTAGCAAACACACTTATGCCTGTAGGAGCGCAAAGGTCCCTTGAGGTGAGTAAAAGCCAGGTGTTTTCAATGAGCACAGATACTATTCTATATAGACCAAAGAGGGAATGAACACAACTTACTCTAAAACTCAAAGGACTGAACTCAGCCCACTTTGCACACCAGAAAAGATTATTTACAACTGGTCAGAATTTGAAAAACAGTTTATCGATGTCTCTCTGGAAGAGAATCAAGTGGATGCACAGCAGCAAGCAACACAGCACTGACAATCAGCTACACCCCGTGAGAAAAACAAACTGCAAACTAAAGGCAGTGAGTGAGAGATAAATTCTTCGAGACTTCTTTCAGGGGCTGTGATTGAAGTTGTTTTGAGCATATATTAACACACAGAAGGGTGGGACCTCAGGGAGGACACTCGTGGCTCTGAGAGTCTTCGTGAGCATGAGTCAGCAAATGCAGCCCTTCTAGAATAACACTGCCTTGCCCTGATTCCATGGCCCCGAAATCACCAAATGCAGACGACCCTTCCTACAGCGAACACATGCATGGGACAGCCGCAGGATGCTACCCCATTGGACAGGGAAAAAACATGAAAAGCCACCTCATCTTCTCATATCCTGGTGCTCGGGTTCAAGCTTCCAGCCGCTTTCCTGAAAATATCCCCACTTGGGACAGTCAGCACTTTCAAAATCATCTTTATTATAGCTTGGAATTCGTTCCATGGATGAACTGCAATGGGGAAGAGTAAGACACGATGCCTATATATTTGGACAGGCACTTGGCGCTCTAATTTCCAATGCTGATCTAGAATTGTCCCAAGTCTAAGTTGCTCTCGGAAGGAGAATAGGGCTTGAAAATTTCCTGCTGCTTTTTGACCAGTTCCGAAAGTCGGAAGTTGAGCAGGGCATCTCAGGGAGCCTATAATTCATGGCCCTGCAGGATGGGCAAAGACACCTAATGTGGAAAAATGACTTGGATTGAACCACGGAAAATAACTTGAGAGCAAGGCAGAATTGCAGAAATGGGATTTCAAGAGGGAGATGTGTCTTGCCTGGTAAGGAGCAAGAATGTGGCAGTACTTCTTCAACCATGCCTCTGTCGAAAAAGGGGTGTATGCCTTTATCCTGAATATATTCAGGATAAAGGCATAGACCGTTTTGGGGAAACCAGGCAGGGGCTCGGTGCAAATCAACACTACATAGTTCTATCACTTCGAATCAAAACAAAGGGTAATCTACGAAAAGTGTATAAGACAAGAAATGCAGGGTAGCGTGGAGGTAAACCGTACCCACATTTTGAGGAATGTGGGATGGCAAATTGAAATCAGCACTCTGGCGAACTCTATGCTGTATTCGAAAATAATGTAGGAAACAAAGCTATAGCACATAGGACACTTCTACTAAACGACGTATATTTTCAGGGAAACGAAAGATCCCCAGGACACAGGCAACCCAACGTTGACTTCTGCTTTCTTTACAAAACCCTCGACTAGGATACAGTCTAAATTTCCTTGGACGGGAAACGTGGATGAAGAATATGTGATTCTTATCTACAATGATATATTAGTGAGCCAGGAAATGAGTGAAATAACGTCCCTTGCCACCACCGGAGTGTTCTTAGTTACACTCATTCTCATCGAATTTAGTCACATAGAAAATAGTGGTTTTTCAAAGAGATGAGGTACAGGTGGAATATAAAATTGCATCCCATGAACGAAATGGCAGACGACAGAAAGAATTACAGATTTAGCAAACACACTTATGCCTGTAGGAGCGCAAAGGTCCCTTGAGGTGAGTAAAAGCCGTGTGTTTTCAATGAGCACAGATACTATTCTATATAGACCAAAGAGGGAATGAACACAACTTACTCTAAAACTCAAAGGACTGAACTCAGCCCACTTTACACACCAGAGAAGATTATTTACAACTGGTCAGAATTTGAAAATCAGTTTATCGATGTCTCTCTGGAAGAGAATCAAGTGGATGCACAGCAGCAAGCAACACAGCACTGACAATCAGCTACACCCCGTGAGAAAAACAAACTGCAAAATAAAGGCAGTGAGTGAGAGATAAATTCTTCAAGACTTCATTCAGGGCCTGTGATTGAAGCTGTTTTGAGCATATATTAACACACAGAAGGGTGGGACCTCAGGGAGGACACTCGTGGCTCTGAGAGTCTTCATGAGCATGAGTCAGCAAATGCAGCCCTTCTAGAATAACACTGCCTTGCCCTGATTCCATGGACCCGAAATCACCAAATGCAGACGACCCTTCCTACAGCGAACACATGCATGGGACCGCCTCAGGATGCTACCCCATTGGACAGGGAAAAAACATGAAAAGCCACCTCATCTTCTTATATCCTGGTGCTCGGGTTCAAGCTTCCAGCCGCTTTCCTGAAAATATCCCCACTTGGGGAAGTCTGCACTTTCAAAACCCTCTTTCTTATAGCTTGGAATTCGTTCCATGGATGAACTGCAACGGGGAAGAATAAGACACGATGCCTATATATTTGGACAGGCACTTGGTGCTCTAATTTCCAATGCTGATCTAGAATTGACCCAAATCTAAGCTTGCTCTCAGAAGGAGAATAGGGCTTGAAAATTTCCTGCTGCTTTGTGACCAGTTCCGAAAGTGGGAAGTTGAGCAGGGCATCTCAGGGAGCCTATAATTCATGGCCCTGCAGGATGGGCAAAGACACCTAATGTGGAAAAATGACTTGGGTTAAACCACGGAAAATATCTTGAGAGCAAGGCAGAATTGCAGAAATGGGATTTCAAGAGGGAGATGTGTCTCGCCTGGTAAGGAGCTAGAATGTGGCAGTACTTTTTCAACCATGCCTGTGTCAAAAAAGTGTTGTATGACTTTATCCTGAATATATTCAGGATAGAGGCATAGACCGTTTTGGGGCAACCAGGCAGGGGATCGGTGCAAATCAACACTACATAGTTCTATCACTTCGAGTCAAAACAACGGGTCATCTACGAAAAGTGTAAAGACCAGAAATGCAGGGGAGCGTGGAGGTAAACCGTACCCACATGTTGTGGAATGTGGGATGGCAAATTGAAATCAGCACTCTGGCGAACTCTATGCTGTATTCGAAAATAATGTAAGAAACAAAGCTATAGCGCATAGGACACTTCCACTCAAGGATGTATATTTTCAGGAAAACCAAAGATCCTCAGGACACAGGCAACCCAACGTTTACTTGTGCTCTCTTTACAAAAGCCTCGACTAGGATACAATCTAAATTTCCTTGGACGGAAAACGTGGATGAAGAATATGTGATTCTTATCTACAATGATATATTAGTGAGCCAGGAAATGAGTGAAATAACGTCCCTTGCCACCACCGGAGTGTTCTTAGTTACACTCATTCTCAGCGAATTTAGTCACATAGAAAATAGTGGTTTATCAAAGAGATGAGGTACAGGTGGAATATAAAATTGCATCCCATGAACGAAATGGCAGACGACAGAAAGAATTACAGATTTAGCAAACACACTTATGCCTGTAGGAGCGCAAAGGTCCCTTGAGGTGAGTAAAAGCCAGGTGTTTTCAATGAGCACAGATACTATTCTATATAGACCAAAGAGGGAATGAACACAACTTACTCTAAAACTCAAAGGACTGAACTGAGCCCACTTTGCACACCAGAGAAGATTATTTACAACTGGTCAGAATTTGAAAAACAGTTTATCGATGTCTCTCTGGAAGAGAATCAAGTGGATGCACAGCAGCAAGCAACACAGCACTGACAATCAGCTACACCCCGTGAGAAAAACAAACTGCAAAATAAAGGCAGTGAGTGAGAGATAAATTCTTCGAGACTTCTTTCAGGGGCTGTGATTGAAGTTGTTTTGAGCATATATTAACACACAGAAGGATGGGACCTCAGGGAGGACACTCGTGGCTCTGAGAGTCTTCGTGAGCATGAGTCAGCAAATGCAGCCCTTCTAGAATAACACTGCCTTGCCCTGTTTCCATGGACCCCAAATCACCAAATGCAGACGACACTTCCTACAGCGAACACATGCATGGGAGCGCGGCAGGATGCTACCCCATTGGACAGGGAGAAAACATGAAAAGCCACCTCATCTTCTCATATCCTGGTGCTCGGGTTCAAGCTTCCAGCCGCTTTCCTGAAAATATCCCCACTTGGGGAAGTCAGCACTTTCAAAACCCTCTTTCTTATAGCTTGGAATTCGTTCCATGGATGAACTGCAATGGGGAAGAATAAGACACGATGCCTATATATTTGGAGAGGCACTTGGTGCTCTAATTTTCAATGTTGATATAGAATTGACCCAAATCTAAGCTTGCTCTCAGAAGGAGAATAGGGCTTGAAAATTTCCTGCTGCTTTGTGACCAGTTCCGAAAGTGGGAAGTTGAGCAGGGCATCTCAGGGAGCCTATAATTCATGGCCCTGCAGGATGGTCAAAGACACCTAATGTGGAAAAATGACTTGGGTTGAACCACGGAAAATAACTTGAGAGCAAGGCAGAATTGCAGAAATGGGATTTCAAGAGGGAGATGGGTCTCGCCTGGTAAGGAGCTAGAATGCGGCAGTACTTCTTCAACCATGCCTTTGTCGAAAAAGGGGTGTATGCCTTTATCCTGAATATATTCAGGATAAAGACATAGACCGTTTTGGGGCAACCAGGCAGTGGCTCGGTGCAAATCAACACTACATAGTGCTATCACTTCCCATCCAAAAAAGGGTCATCTATGAAAAGTGTAAAGACCAGAAATGCAGGGTAGCGTGGAGGTAAACCGTACCCACATTTTGTGGAATGTGGGATGTCAAATTGAAATCAGCACTCTTGCGAACTCTATGCTGTATTCGAAAGTAATGTAAGAAACAAAGCTATAGCGCATCGGACACTTCCACTCAAGGACGTATATTTTCAGGAAAACCAAACATCCCCAGGACACAGGAAACCCAACGTTGACTTCTGCTCTCTTTACAAAAGCCTCGACTAGGATACAATCTAAATTTCCTTGGACGGAAAACGTGGATGAAGAATATGTGATTCTTATCTACAATGATATATTAGTGAGCCAGGAAATGAGTGAAATAACGTCCGTTGCCACCACCGGAGTGTTCTTAGTTACACTCATACTCAGCGAATTTAGTCACCTAGAAAATAGTGGTTTATCAAAGAGATGAGGTACAGGTGGAATATAAAATTGCATCCCATGAACGAAATGGCAGACGACAGAAAGAATTACAGATTTAGCAAACACACTTATGCCTGTAGGAGCGCAAAGGTCCCTCGAGGTGAGTAAAAGCCAGGTGTTTTCAATGAGCACATATACTATTCTATATAGACCAAAGAGGGAATGAACACAACTTACTCTAAAACTCAAAGGACTGAACTCAGCCCACTTTGCACACCAGAAAAGATTATTTACAACTGGTCAGAATTTGAAAAACAGTTTATCGATGTCTCTCTGGAAGAGAATCAAGTGGATGCACAGCAGCAAGCAACACAGCACTGACAATCAGCTACACCCCGTGAGAAAAACAAACTGCAAACTAAAGGCAGTGAGTGAGAGATAAATTCTTCGAGACTTCGTTCAGGGGCTGTGATTGAAGTTGTTTTGAGCATATATTAACACACAGAAGGATGGGACCTCAGGGAGGACACTCGTGGCTCTGAGAGTCTTCGTGAGCATGAGTCAGCAAATGCAGCCCTTCTAGAATAACACTGCCTTGCCCCGATTCCATGGACCCAAAATCACCAAATGCAGACGTGCCTTCCTACAGCGAACACATGCACGGGACAGCCGCAGGATGCTACCCCATTGGACAGGGAAAAAACATGAAAAGCCTCTTCATCTTCTCATATCCTGGTGCTCGGGTTCAAGCTTCCAGCCGCTTTCCTGAAAATATCCCCACTTGGGGAAGTCAGCACTTTCAAAACCCTCTTTCTTATAGCTAGAAATTCGTTCCATGAATGAACTGCAATGGGGAAGAATAAGACACGATGCCTGTATATTTGGACAAGCACTTGGCGCTCTAATTTCCAATGCTGATCTAGAATTGACCCAAGCCTAAGCTTGCTCTCAGAAGGAGAATAGGGCTTGACAATTTCCTGCTGCTTTGTGAGCAGTTCCCAAAGTGGGAAGTTTAGCAGGGCATCTCAGGGAGCCTATAATTCATGGCCCTGCAGGATGGGCAAAGACACCTAATGTGGAAGAATGACTTGGGTTGAACCACGGAAAATAACTTGAGAGCAAGGCAGAATTGCAGAAATGGGATTTCAAGAGGGAGATGGGTCTCGCCTGGTAAGGAGCTAGAATGTGGCAGTACTTCTTCAACCATGCCTGTGTCGAAAAAGGGGTGTATGCCTTTATCCTGAATATATTCAGGATAAAGGCATAGACCGTTTTTGGGCAACCAGGCAGGGGCTCGGTGCAAATCAACACTACATAGTTCTATCACTTCGAATCAAAACAAAGGGTCATCTACGGAAAGTGTAAAGACCAGAAATGCAGGGTAGCGTGGAGTTAAACCGTACCCACATTTTGTGGAATGTGGGATGGCAAATTGAAATCAGCACTCTGGCGAACTCTATGCTGTATTCGAAAATAATGTAAGAAACAAAGCTATAGCGCATAGGACACTTCCACTCAAGGACGTATATTTTCAGGAAAACCAAAGATCCTCAGGACACAGGCAACCCAACGTTTACTTCTGCTCTCTTTACAAAAGCCTCGACTAGGATACAATCTAAATTTCCTTGGACGGAAAACGTGGATGAAGAATATGTGATTCTTATCTACAATGATATATTAGTGAGCCAGGAAATGAGTGAAATAACGCCCCTTGCCACCACCGGAGTGTTCTTAGTTACACTCATTCTCAGCGAATTTAGTCACCTAGAAAATAGTGGTTTATCAAAGAGATGAGGTACAGGTGGAATATAAAATTGCATCCCATGAACGAAATGGCAGACGACAGAAAGAATTACAGATTTAGCAAACACACTTATGCCTGTAGGAGCGCAAAGGTCCCTTGAGGTGAGTAAAAGCCAGGTGTTTTCAATGAGCACAGATACTATTCTATATAGACCAAAGAGGGAATGAACACAACTTACTCTAAAACTCAAAGGACTGAACTCAGCCCACTTTGCACATCAGAAAAGATTATTTACAACTGGTCAGAATTTGAAAAACAGTTTATTGATGTCTCTCTGGAAGAGAATCAAGTGGATGCACAGCAGCAAGCAACACAGCACTGACCATCAGCTACACCCCGTGAGAAAAACAAACTGCAAACTAAAGGCAGTGAGTGAGAGATAAATTCTTCGAGACTTCGTTCAGGGGCTGTGATTGAAGTTGTTTTGAGCATATATTAACACACAGAAGGATGGGACCTCAGGGAGGACTCTCGTGGTTCTGAGAGTCTTCGTGAGCATGAGTCAGCAAATGCAGCCCTTCTAGAATAACACTGCCTTGCCCTGATTCCATGGACCCGAAATCACCAAATGCAGACGACCCTTCCTACAGCGAACACATGCATGGGACAGCCGCAGGATGCTACCCCATTGGACAGGGAAAAAACTTGAAAAGCCACTTCATCTTCTCATATCCTCGTGCTCGAGTTCAAGCTTCCAGCCGCTTTCCTGAAAATATCCCCACTTGGGGAAGTCAGCACTTTCAAAACCGTCTTTCTTACAGCTTGGAATTCGTTCCATCGATGAACTGCAATGGGGAAGAGTAAGACACGATGCCTATATATTTGGACAAGCACTTGGCGCTCTAATTTCCAATGGTGATCTAGAATTGACCCGAGCCTAAGCTTGCTCTCAGAAGGAGAATAGGGCTTGAAAATTTCCTGCTGCTTTGTGACCAGTTCCGAAAGTGGGAAGTTGAGCAGGGCATCTCAGGGAGTCTATAATTCATGGCCCGGCAGGATGGGCAAAGACACCGAATGTGGAAAAATGACTTGGGTTAAACCACGGAAAATAACTTGAGAGCAAGGCAGAATTGCAGAAATGGGATTTCAAGAGGGAGATGTGTCTCGCCTGGTAAGGAGCTAGAATGTGGCAGTACTTCTTCAACCATGCCTGTGTCAAAAAAGGGTTGTATGCCTTTATCCTGAATATATTCAGGATAGAGGCATAGACCGTTTTGGGGCAACCAGGCAGGGGATCGGTGCAAATCAACACTGCATAGTTCTATCACTTCGAATCAAAACAACGGGTCATCTACGAAAAGTGTAAAGACCAGAAATGCAGGGGAGCGTGGAGGTAAACCGTACCCACATTTTGTGGAATGTGGGATGGCAAATTGAAATCAGCACTCTGGCGAACTCTATGCTGTATTCGAAAATAATGTAAGAATCAAAGCTATAACGCATAGGACACTTCCACTCAAGGATGTATATTTTCAGGAAAACCAAAGATCCTCAGGACACAGGCAACCCAACGTTTACTTCTGCTCTCTTTACAAAAGCCTCGACTAGGATACAATCTAAATTTCCTTGGACGGAAAACATGGATGAAGAATATGTGATTCTTATCTACAATGATATATTAGTGAGCCAGGAAATGAGTGAAATAACGTCCGTTGCCACCACCGGAGTGTTCTTAGTTACACTCATTCTCAGCGAATTTAGTCACCTAGAAAATAGTGGTTTATCAAAGAGATGAGGTACAGGTGGAATATAAAATTGCATCCCATGAACGAAATGGCAGACGACAGAAAGAATTACAGATTTAGCAAACACACTTATGCCTGTAGGAGTGCAAAGGTCCCTTGAGGTGAGTAAAAGCCAGGTGTTTTCAATGAGCACAGATACTATTCTATATAGACCAAAGAGGGAATGAACACAACTTACTCTAAAAGTCAAAGGACTGAACTCAGCCCACTTTGCACACCAGAGAAGATTATTTACAACTGGGCAGAATTTGAAAAACAGTTTATCGATGTCTCTCTGGAAGAGAATCAAGTGGATGAACAGCAGCAAGCAACAAAGCACAGAAAATCAGCTACACCCCGTGAGAAAAACAAACTGCAAACTAAAGGCAGTGAGTGAGAGATAAATTCTTCGAGACTTCGTTCAGGGGCTGTGATTGAAGTTGTTTTGAGCATATATTAACACACAGAAGGATGGGACCTCAGGGAGGACACTCGTGGCTCTGAGAGTCTTCGTGAGCATGAGTCAGCAAATGCAGCCCTTCTAGAATAACACTGCCTTGCCCTGATTCCATGGACCCGAAATCACCAAATGCATGCGACCCTTCCTACAGCGAACACATGCATGGGACAGCCGCAGGATGCTACCCCATTGGACAGGGAAAAAACATGAAAAGCCACCTCATCTTCTCATATCCTGGTGCTCGGGTTCAAGCTTCCAGCCGCTTTCCTGAAAATATCCCCACTTGGGACAGTCAGCACTTTCAAAATCATCTTTATTATAGCTTGGAATTCGTTCCATGGATGAAGTGCAATGGGGAAGAGTAAGACACGATGCCTATATATTTGTACAGGGACTTGGCTCTCTAATTTCCAATGCTGATCTAGAATTGTCCCAAGTCTAAGTTGCTCTCAGAAGGAGAATAGGGCTTGAAAATTTCCTGCTGCTTTTTGACCAGTTCCGAAAGTCGGAAGTTGAGCAGGGCATCTCAGGGAGCCTATAATTCATGGCCCTGCAGGATGGGCAAAGACACCTAATGTGGAAAAATGACTTGGATTGAACCACGGAAAATAACTTGAGAGCAAGGCAGAATTGCAGAAATGGGATTTCAAGAGGGAGATGGGTCTCGCCTGGTAAGGAGCAAGAATGTGGCAGTACTTCTTCAACCATGCCTTTGTCGAAAAAGGGGTGTATGCCTTTATCCTGAATATATTCAGGATAAAGGCATAGACCGTTTTGGGGCAACCAGGCAGGGGCTCGGTGCAAATCAACACTACATAGTTCTATCACTTCGAATCAAAACAAAGGGTCATCTACGAAAAGTGTAAAGACAAGAAATGCAGGGTAGCGTGGAGGTAAACCGTACCCACATTTTGTGGAATGTGGGATGGCAAATTGAAATCAGCACTCTGGCGAACTCTATGCTGTATTCGAAAATAATGTAGGAAACAAAGCTATAGCACATAGGACACTTCTACTCAAGGACGTATATTTTCAGGAAAACGAAAGATCCCCAGGACACAGGCAACCCAACGTTGACTTCTGCTTTCTTTACAAAACCCTCGACTAGGATACAATCTAAATTTCCTTGGACGGAAAACGTGGATGAAGAATATGTGATTCTTTTCTACAATGATATATTAGTGAGCCAGGAAATGAGTGAAATAACATCCGTTGCCAACACCGGAGTGTTCTTAGTTACACTCATTCTCATCGAATTTAGTCACATAGAAAATAGTGGTTTATCAAAGAGATGAGGTACAGGTGGAATATAAAATTGCATCCCATGAACGAAATGGCAGACGACAGAAAGAATTACAGATTTAGCAAACACACTTATGCCTGTAGGAGCGCAAAGGTCCCTTGAGGTGAGTAAAAGCCAGGTGTTTTCAATGAGCACAGATACTATTCTATATAGACCAAAGAGGGAATGAACACAACTTACTCTAAAACTCAAAGGACTGAACTCAGCCCACTTTGCACACCAGAGAAGATTATTTACAACTGGTCAGAATTTGAAAAACAGTTTATCGATGTCTCTCTGGAAGAGAATCAAGTGGATGCACAGCAGCAAGCAACACAACACTGACAATCAGCTATACCCCGTGAGAAAAACTAACTGCAAAATAAAGGCAGTGAGTGAGAGATAAATTCTTCAAGACTTCATTCAGGGCCTGTGATTGAAGCTGTTTTGAGCATATATTAACACACAGAAGGGTGGGACCTCAGGGAGGACACTCGTGGCTCTGAGAGTCTTCATGAGCATGAGTCTGCAAATGCAGCCCTTCTAGAATAACACTGCCTTGCCCTGATTCCATGGCCCCGAAATCACCAAATGCAGACGACCCTTGCTACAGCGAACACATGCATGGGACAGCCGCAGGATGCTACCCCATTGGACAGGGAAAAAACATGAAAAGCCACCTCATCTTCTCATATCCTGGTGCTCGGGTTCAAGCTTCCAGCCGCTTTCCTGAAAATATCCCCACTTGGGGAAGTCGGCACTTTCAAAACCCTCTTTCTTATAGCTTGGAATTTGTTCCATGGATGAACTGCAATGGGGAAGAATAAGACACGATGCCTATATATTTGGACAGGCACTTGGTGCTCTAATTTCCAATGCTGATCTAGAATTGACCCAAATCTAAGCTTGCTCTCAGAAGGAGAATATGGCTTGAAAATTTCCTGCTGCTTTGTGACCAGTTCCGAAAGTGGGAAGTTGAGCAGGGCATCTCAGGGAGCCTATAATTCATGGCCCTGCAGGATGGGCAAAGACACCTAATGTGGAAAAATGACTTGGGTTAAACCACGGAAAATAACTTGAGAGCAAGGCAGAATTGCAGAAATGGGATTTCAAGAGGGAGATGGGTCTCGCCTGGTAAGGAGCTAGAATGTGGCAGTACTTCTTCAACCATGCCTGTGTCAAAAAAGGGTTGTATGCCTTTATCCTGAATATATTCAGGAGAGAGGCATAGACCGTTTTCGGGCAACCAGGCAGGGGATCGGTGCAAATCAACACTACATAGTTCTATCACTTCGAATCAAAACAACGGGTCATCTACGAAAAGTGTAAAGACCAGAAATGCAGGGGAGCGTTGAGGTAAACCGTACCCACATTTTGTGGAATGTGGGATGGCAAATTGAAATCAGCACTCTGGCGAACTCTATGCTGTATTCGAAAATAATGTAAGAAACAAAGCTATAGCGCATAGGACACTTCCACTCAAGGATGTATATTTTCAGGAAAACCAAAGATCCTCAGGACTCAGGCAACCCAACGTTTACTTCTGCTCTCTTTACAAAAGCCTCGACTAGGATACAATCTAAATTTCCTTGGACGGAAAACGTGGATGAAGAATATGTGATTCTTATCTACAATGATATATTAGTGAGCCAGGAAATGAGTGAAATAACGTCCGTTGCCACCACCGGAGTGTTCTTAGTTACACTCATTCTCAGCGAATTTAGTCACCTAGAAAATAGTGGTTTATCAAAGAGATGAGGTACAGGTGGAATATAAAATTGCATCCCATGAACGAAATGGCAGACGACAAAAAGAATTACAGATTTAGCAAACACACTTATGCCTGTAGGAGCGCAAAGGACCCTTGAGGTGAGTAAAAGCCAGGTGTTTTCAATGAGCACAGATACTATTCTATTTAGACCAAAGAGGGAATGAACACAACTTACTCTAAAACTCAAAGGACTGAACTCAGCCCACTTTGCACACCAGAAAAGATTATTTACAACTGGTCAGAATTTGAAAAACAGTTTATCGATGTCTCTCTGGAAGAGAATCAAGTGGATGAACAGCAGCAAGCAACACAGCACTGACAATCAGCTACACCCCGTGAGAAAAACAAACTGCAAAATAAAGGCAGCGAGTGAGAGATAAATTCTTCGAGACTTCGTTCAGGGGCTGTGATTGAAGTTGTTTTGAGCATATATTAACACACAGAAGGATGGGACCTCAGGGAGGACACTCGTGGCTCTGAGAGTCTTCGTGAGCATGAGTCAGCAAATGCAGCCCTTCTAGAATAACACTGCCTTGCCCTGATTCCATGGACCCGAAATCACCAAATGCAGACGACCCTTCCTACAGCGAACACATGCATGGGACAGCCGCAGGATGCTACCCCATTGGACAGGGAAAAAACATGAAAAGCCACCTCATCTTCTCATATCCTGGTGCTTGGGTTCAAGCTTCCAGCCGCTTTCCTGAAAATATCCCCACTTGGGACAGTCAGCACTTTCAAAATCATCTTTATTATAGCTTGGAATTCGTTCCATGGATGAACTGCAATGGGGAAGTGTAAGACACGATGCCTATATATTTGGACAGGCACTTGGCGCTCTAATTTCCAATGCTGATCTAGAATTGTCCCAAGTCTAAGTTGCTCTCGGAAGGAGAATAGGGCTTGAAAATTTCCTGCTGCTTTTTGACCAGTTCTGAAAGTCGGAAGTTGAGCAGGGCATCTCAGGGAGCCTATAATTCATGGCCCTGCAGGATGGGCAAAGACACCTAATGTGGAAAAATGACTTGGATTGAACCACGGAAAATAACTTGAGAGCAAGGCAGAATTGCAGAAATGGGATTTCAAGAGGGAGATGTGTCTTGCCTGGTAAGGAGCAAGAATGTGGCAGTACTTCTTCAACCATGCCTTTGTCGAAAAAGGGGTGTATGCCTTTATCCTGAATATATTCAGGATAAAGGCATAGACCCTTTTGGGGAAACCAGGCAGGGGCTCGGTGCAAATCAACACTACATAGTTCTATCACTTCGAATCAAAACAAAGGGTCATCTACGAAAAGTGTATAAGACAAGAAATGCAGGGTAGCGTGGAGGTAAACCGTACCCACATTTTGTGGAATGAGGGATGGCAAATTGAAATCAGCACTCTGGCGAACTCTATGCTGTATTCGAAAATAATGTAGGAAACAAAGCTATAGCACATAGGACACTTCTACTAAACGACGTATATTTTCAGGGAAACGAAAGATCCCCAGGACACAGGCAACCCAACGTTGACTTCTGCTTTCTTTACAAAACCCTCGACTAGGATACAATCTAAATTTCCTTGGACGGGAAACGTGGATGAAGAATATGTGATTCTTATCTACAATGATATATTAGTGAGCCAGGAAATGAGTGAAATAACGTCCCTTGCCACCACCGGAGTGTTCTTAGTTACACTCATTCTCATCGAATTTAGTCACATAGAAAATAGTGGTTTATCAAAGAGATGAGGTACAGGTGGAATATAAAATTGCATCCCATGAACGAAATGGCAGACGACAGAAAGAATTACAGATTTAGCAAACACACTTATGCCTGTAGGAGCGCAAAGGTCCCTTGAGGTGAGTAAAAGCCGTGTGTTTTCAATGAGCACAGATACTATTCTATATAGAGCAAAGAGGGAATGAACACAACTTACTCTAAAACTCAAAGGACTGAACTCAGCCCACTTTACACACCAGAGAAGATTATTTACAACTGGTCAGAATTTGAAAATCAGTTTATCGATGTCTCTCTGGAAGAGAATCAAGTGGATGCACAGCAGCAAGCAACACAGCACTGACAATCAGCTACACCCCGTGAGAAAAACAAACTGCAAAATAAAGGCAGTGAGTGAGAGATAAATTCTTCAAGACTTCATTCAGGGCCTGTGATTGAAGCTGTTTTGAGCATATATTAACACAGAGAAGGGTGGGACCTCAGGAAGGACACTCGTGGCTCTGAGAGTCTTCATGAGCATGAGTCAGCAAATGCAGCCCTTCTAGAATAACACTGCCTTGCCCTGATTCCATGGACCCGAAATCACCAAATGCAGACGACCCTTCCTACAGCGAACACATGCATGGGACAGCCGCAGGATGCTACCCCATTGGACAGGGAAAAAACATGGAAAGCCACCTCATCTTCTTATATCCTGGTGCTCGGGTTCAAGCTTCCAGCCGCTTTCCTGAAAATATCCCCACTTGGGGAAGTCGGCACTTTCAAAACCCTCTTTCTTATAGCTTGGAATTCGTTCCATGGATGAACTGCAATGGGGAAGAATAAGACACGATGCCTATATATTTGGACAGGCACTTGGTGCTCTAATTTCCAATGCTGATCTAGAATTGACCCAAATCTAAGCTTGCTCTCAGAAGGAGAATAGGGCTTGAAAATTTCCTGCTGCTTTGTGACCAGTTCCGAAAGTGGGAAGTTGAGCAGGGCATCTCAGGGAGCCTATAATTCATGGCCCTGCAGGATGGGCAAAGACACCTAATGTGGAAAAATGACTTGGGTTAAACCACGGAAAATAACTTGAGAGCAAGGCAGAATTGCAGAAATGGGATTTCAAGAGGGAGATGTGTCTCGCCTGGTAAGGAGCTAGAATGTGGCAGTACTTCTTCAACCATGCCTGTGTCAAAAAAGGGTTGTATGACTTTATCCTGAATATATTCAGGATAGAGGCATAGACCGTTTTGGGGCAACCAGGCAGGGGATCGGTGCAAATCAACACTACATAGTTCTATCACTTCGAATCAAAACAACGGGTCATCTACGAAAAGTGTAAAGACCAGAAATGCAGGGGAGCGTGGAGGTAAACCGTACCCACATGTTGTGGAATGTGGGATGGCAAATTGAAATCAGCACTCTGGCGAACTCTATGCTGTATTCGAAAATAATGTAAGAAACAAAGCTATAGCGCATAGGACACTTCCACTCAAGGATGTATATTTTCAGGAAAACCAAAGATCCTCAGGACACAGGCAACCCAACGTTTACTTCTGCTCTCTTTACAAAAGCCTCGACTAGGATACAATCTAAATTTCCTTGGACGGAAAACGTGGATGAAGAATATGTGATTCTTATCTACAATGATATATTAGTGAGCCAGGAAATGAGTGAAATAACGTCCCTTGCCACCACCGGAGTGTTCTTAGTTACACTCATTCTCAGCGAATTTAGTCACATAGAAAATAGTGGTTTATCAAAGAGATGAGGTACAGGTGGAATATAAATTGCATCCCATGAACGAAATGGCAGACGACAGAAAGAATTACAGATTTAGCAAACACACTTATGCCTGTAGGAGCGCAAAGGTCCCTTGAGGTGAGTAAAAGCCAGGTGTTTTCAATGAGCACAGATACTATTCTATATAGACCAAAGAGGGAATGAACACAATTTACTCTAAAACTCAAAGGACTGAACTCAGCCCACTTTGCACACCAGAGAAGATTATTTACAACTGGTCAGAATTTGAAAAACAGTTTATCGATGTCTCTCTGGAAGAGAATCAAGTGGATGCACAGCAGCAAGCAACACAGCACTGACAATCAGCTACACCCCGTGAGAAAAACAAACTGCAAAATAAAGGCAGTGAGTGAGAGATAAATTCTTCGAGACTTCGTTCAGGGGCTGTGATTGAAGTTGTTTTGAGCATATATTAACACACAGAAGGATGGGACCTCAGGGAGGACACTCGTGGCTCTGAGAGTCTTCGTGAGCATGAGTCAGCAAATGCAGCCCTTCTAGAATAACACTGCCTTGCCCTGATTCCATGGACCCGAAATCACCAAATGCAGACGACCCTTCCTACAGCGAACACATGCATGGGACAGCCGCAGGATGCTACCCCATTGGACAGGGAAAAAACATGAAAAGCCACCTCATCTTCTCATATCCTGGTGCTCGGGTTCAAGCTTCCAGCCGCTTTCCTGAAAATATCCCCACTTGGGACAGTCAGCACTTTCAAAATCATCTTTATTATAGCTTGGAATTCGTTCCATGGATGAACTGCAATGGGGAAGAGTAAGACACGATGCCTATATATTTGGACAGGCACTTGGCGCTCTAATTTCCAATGCTGATCTAGAATTGTCCCAAGTCTAAGTTGCTCTCAGAAGGAGAATAGGGCTTGAAAATTTCCTGCTGCTTTTTGACCAGTTCCGAAAGTCGGAAGTTGAGCAGGGCATCTCAGGGAGCCTATAATTCATGGCCCTGCAGGATGGGCAAAGACACCTAATGTGGAAAAATGACTTGGATTGAACCACGGAAAATAACTTGAGAGCAAGGCAGAATTGCAGAAATGGGATTTCAAGAGGGAGATGTGTCTCGCCTGGTAAGGAGCAAGAATGTGGCAGTACTTCTTCAACCATGCCTTTGTCGAAAAAGGGGTGTATGCCTTTATCCTGAATATATTCAGGATAAAGGCATAGACCGTTTTGGGGCAACCAGGCAGGGGCTCGGTGCAAATCAACACTACATAGTTCTATCACTTCGAATCAAAACAAAGGGTCATCTACGAAAAGTGTAAAGACAAGAAATGCAGGGTAGCGTGGAGGTAAACCGTACCCACATTTTGTGGAATGTGGGATGGCAAATTGAAATCAGCACTCTGGTGAACTCTATGCTGTATTCGAAAATAATGTAGGAAACAAAGCTATAGCACATAGGACACTTCTAATAAACGACGTATATTTTCAGGGAAACGAAAGATCCCCAGGACACAGGCAACCCAACGTTGATTTCTGCTTTCTTTACAAAACCCTCGACTAGGATACAATCTAAATTTCCTTGGACGGAAAACGTGGATGAAGAATATGTGATTCTTATCTACAATGATATATTAGTGAGCCAGGAACTGAGTGAAATAACGTCCCTTGCCACCACCGGAGTGTTCTTAGTTACACTCATTCTCAGCGAATTTAGTCACATAGAAAATAGTGGTTTATCAAAGAGATGAGGTACAGGTGGAATATAAAATTGCATCCCATGAACGAAATGGCAGACGACAGAAAGAATTACAGATTTAGCAAACACACTTATGCCTGTAGGAGCGCAAAGGTCCCTTGAGGTGAGTAAAAGCCAGGTGTTTTCAATGAGCACAGATATTATTCTATATAGACCAAAGAGGGAATGAACACAACTTACTCTAAAACTCAAAGGACTGAACTCAGCCCACTTTGCACACCAGAGAAGATTATTTACAACTTGTCAGAATTTGAAAAACAGTTTATCGATGTCTCTCTGGAAGAGAATCAAGTGGATGCACAGCAGCAAGCAACACAGCACTGACAATCAGCTACACCCCGTGAGAAAAACAAACTGCAAAATAAAGGCAGTGAGTGAGAGATAAATTCTTCAAGACTTCATTCAGGGCCTGTGATTGAAGCTGTTTTGAGCATATATTAACACACAGAAGGGTGGGACCTCACGGAGGACACTCGTGGCTCTGAGAGTCTTCATGAGCATGAGTCAGCAAATGCAGCCCTTCTAGAATAACACTGCCTTGCCCTGATTCCATGGACCCGAAATCACCAAATGCAGACGACCCTTCCTACAGCGAACACATGCATGGGACAGCCGCAGGATGCTACCCCATTGGACAGGGAAAAAACATGAAAAGCCACCTCATCTTCTCATATCCTGGTGCTCGGGTTCAAGCTTCCAGCCGCTTTCCTGAAAATATCCCCACTTGGGGAAGTCGGCACTTTCAAAACCCTCTTTCTTATAGCTTGGAATTCGTTTCATGGATGAACTGCAATGGGGAAGAATAAGACACGATGCCTATATATTTGGACAGGCACTTGGCGCTCTAATTTCGAATGCTGATCTAGAATTGACCCAAATCTAAGCTTGCTCTCAGAAGGAGAATAGGGCTTGAAAATTTCCTGCTGCTTTGTGACCAGTTCCGAAAGTGGGAAGTTGAGCAGGGCATCTCAGGGAGCCTATAATTCATGGCCCTGCAGGATGGGCAAAGACACCTAATGTGGAAAAATGACTTGGATTGAACCACGGAAAATAACTTGAGAGCAAGGCAGAATTGCAGAAATGGGAATTCAAGAGGGAGATGGGTCTCGCCTGGTAAGGAGCTAGAATGCGGCAGTACTTCTTCAACCATGCCTTTGTCGAAAAAGGGTTGTATGCCTTTATCCTGAATATATTCAGGATAAAGGCATAGACCGTTTTGGGGCAACCAGGCAGGGGCTCGGTGCAAATCAACACTACATAGTGCTATCACTTCCCATCCAATCAAAGGGTCATCTATGAAAAGTGTAAAGACCAGAAATGCAGGGTAGCGTGGAGGTAAACCGTACCCACATTTTGCGGAATGTGGGATGGCAAATTGAAATCAGCACTCTGGCGAACTCTATGCTGTATTCGAAAATAATGTAAGAAACAAAGCTATAGCGCCTAGGACATTTCCACTCAAGGACGTATATTTTCAGGAAAAACAAAGATCCTCAAGACACAGGCAACCCAACGTTTACTTCGGCTTTCTTTATAAAAGCCTCGACTAGGATACAAAATAAATTTCCTTGGACGGAAAACGTGGATGAAGAATATGTGATTCTTATCTACAATGATATATTAGTGAGCCAGGAAATGAGTGAAATAACGTCCCTTGCCACCACCGGAGTGTTCTTAGTTACACTCATTCTCAGCGAATTTAGTCACATAGAAAATAGTGGTTTATCAAAGAAATGAGGTACAGGTGGAATATAAAATTGCATCCCATGAACGAAATGGCAGACGACAGAAAGAATTACAGATTTAGCAAACACACTTATGCCTGTAGGAGCGGTAAGGTCAATTGAGGTGAGTAAAAGCCAGGTGTTTTCAATGAGCACAGAAACTATTCTATATAGACCAAAGAGGGAATGAACACAACTTACTCTAAAACTCAAAGGACTGAACTCAGCCCAATTTGCACACCAGAAAAGATTATTTACAACTGGTCAGAATTTGAAAAACAGTTTATCGATGTCTCTCTGGAAGAGAATCATGTGGATGCACAGCAGCAAGCAACACAGCACTGACAATCAGCTACACGCCGTGAGAAAAACAAACTGCAAAATAAGGGCAGTGAGTGAGAGATAAATTCTTCGAGACTTCGTTCAGGGGCTGTGATTGAAGTTGTTTTGAGCATATATTAACACACAGAAGGATGGGACCTCAGGGAGGACACTCGTTGCTCTGATAGTCTTCGTGAGCATGACTCAGCAAATGCAGCCCTTCTAGAATAACACTGCTTTGCCCTGATTCCATGGACCCGAAATCACCAAATGCAGACGACCCTTGCTACTGTGAACACATGCATGGGACAGCCGCAGGATGCTACACCATTGGATAGGGAAAAAACATGAAAAGCCACCTCATCTTCTCATAGCCTGGTGCTCGGGTTCAAGCTACCAGCCGCTTTCCTGAAAATATCCCCACTTGGGGAAGTCAGCACTTTCAAAACCCTCTTTCTTATAGCTTGGAATTCGTTCCATGGATGAACTGCAATGGGGAAGAATAAGACAAGATGCCTATATATTTGGACAAGCACTTGGCGCTCTAATTTCCAATGCTGATCTAGAATTGACCCAAGCCTAACCTTGCTCTCAGAAGGAGAATAGGGCTTGGAAATTTCTTGCTGTTTTGTGACCAGTTCCGAAAGTGGGAAGTTGAGCAGGGCATCTCAGGGAGCCTATAATTCATGGCCCTGCAGGATGGGCAAAGACACCTAATGTGGAAAAATGACTTGGGTTGAACCACGGAAAATATCTTGAGAGCAAGGCAGAATTGCAGAAACGGGATTTCAAGAGGGAGATGGGTCTCGCCTGGTAAGGATTTAGAATGCGGCAGTACTTCTTCAAACATGCCTTTCTCGAAAAAGGGGTGTATACCTTCATCCTGAATATATTCAGGATAAAGGCATAGACCGTTTTGGGGCAACCAGGCAGGGGCTCGGTGCAAATCAACACTACATAGTTCTATCACTTCGAATCCAAACAAAGGCTCATCTACGAAAAGTGTAAAGACCAGAAATGCAGAGTAGCGTGGAGGTAAACCGTACCCACATTTTGTGGAATGTGGGATGTCAAATTGAAATCAGCACTCTGGCGAAATCTATGCTGTATTCGAAAGTAATGTAAGAAACAAAGCTATAGCGCATAGGACACTTCCACTCAAGCAAGTATATTTTCAGGAAAACCAAAGATCCTCAGGACACAGGCAACCCAACGTTTACTTCTGCTCTCTTTACAAAAGCCTCGACTAGGATACAATCTAAATTTCCTTGGACGGAAAACGTGGATGAAGAATATGTGATTCTTATCTACAATGATATATTAGTGAGCCAGGAAATGAGTGAAATAACGTCCCTTGCCACCACCGGAGTGTTTTAGTTACACTCATTCTCAGCGAATTTAGTCACATAGAAAATAGTGGTTTATCAAAGAGATGAGGTACAGGTGGAATATAAAATTGCATCCCATGAACGAAATGGCAGACGACAGAAAGAATTAGAGATTTAGCAAACACACTTATGCCTGTAGGAGCGCAAAGGTCCCTTGAGGTGAGTAAAAGCCAGGTGTTTTCAATGAGCACAGATACTATTCTATATAGACCAAAGAGGGAATGAACACAACTTACTCTAAAACTCAAAGGACTGAACTCAGCCCACTTTGCACACCAGAAAAGATTATTTACAACTGGTCAGAATTTGAAAAACAGTTTATCGATGTCTCTCTGAAAGAGAATCAAGTGGATGCACAGCAGCAAGCAACACAGCACTGACAATCAGCTACACCCCGAGAGAAAAACAAACTGCAAAATAAAGGCAGTGAGTGAGAGATAAATTCTTCGAGACTTCATTCAGGGGCTGTGATTGAAGTTGTTTTGAGCATATATTAACACACAGAAGGATGGGACCTCAGGGAGGACACTCGTGGCTCTGAGAGTCTTCGTGAGCATGAGTCAGCAAATGCAGCCCTTCTAGAATAACACTGCATTGCCCTGATTCCATGGACCCGAAATCACCAAACGCAGACGACCCTTCCTACAGCGAACACATGCATGGGACAGCCGCAGGATGCTACCCCATTGGACAGGGAAAAAACATGAAAAGCCACCTCATCTTCTAATATCCTGGTGCTCGGGTTCAAGCTTCCAGCCGCTTTCCTGAAAATATCCCAACTTGGGGAAGTCAGCACTTTCAA
Organism: Kogia breviceps; assembly: GCF_026419965.1. Taxonomy (NCBI): domain Eukaryota; kingdom Metazoa; phylum Chordata; class Mammalia; order Artiodactyla; family Physeteridae; genus Kogia; species Kogia breviceps. The sequence goes on along the minus strand of NC_081329.1, from coordinate 45,246,110 downwards.
AACCCTCTTTCTTATAGCTTGGATTTCGTTCCATGGATGAAATGCAATGGGGAAGAGTAAGACACGATGCCTATATATTTGGACAGGCACTTGGCGCTCTAATTTCCAATGCTGATCTAGAATTGTCCCAAATGTAAGTTGCTCTCAGAAGGAGAATAGGGCTTGAAAATTCCCTGCTGCTTTTTGACCAGTTCCGAAAGTGGGAAGTTGAGCAGGGCATCTCAGGGAGCCTATAATTCATGGCCCTGCAGGATGGGCAAAGACACCTAATGTGGAAAAATGACTTGGGTTGAACCACGGAAAATATCTTGAGAGCAAGGCAGAATTGCAGAAATGGGATTTCAAGATGGAGATGGGTCTCGCCTGGTAAGGAGCAAGAATGCAGCAGTACTTCTTCAACCATGCCTTTGTCGAAAAAGGGGTGTATGCCTTCATTCTGAATATATTCAGGATAAAGTAATAGACCGTTTTGGGGCAACCAGGCAGGGGCTCGGTGAAAATCAACACTACATAGTTCTATCACTTCGAATCCAAACAAAGGGTCATCTACGAAAAGTGTAAAGACCAGAAATGCAGGGTAGCGTGGAGGTAAACCGTACCCACATTTTGTGGAAGGTGGGATGTCAAATTGAAATCAGCACTCTGGCGAAATCTATGCTGTATTCGAAAGTAATGTAAGAAACAAAGCTGTAGCGCATAGGACACTTCCACTCAAGCAAGTATATTTTCAGGAAAACCAAAGATCCTCAGGACACAGGCAACCCAACCTTTACTTCTGCTCTCTTTACAAAAGCCTCGACTAGGATACAATCTAAATTTCCTTGGACGGAAAACGTGGATGAAGAATATGTGATTCTTATCTACAATGATATATTAGTGAGCCAGGAAATGAGTGAAATAACGTCCCTTGCCACCACCGGAGTGTTCTTAGTTACACTCATTCTCAGCGAATTTAGTCACATAGAAAATAGTGGTTTATCAAAGAGATGAGGTACAGGTGGAATATAAAATTGCATCCCATGAACGAAATGGCAGACGACAGAAAGAATTAGAGATTTAGCAAACACACTTATGCCTGTAGGAGCACAAAGGTCCCTTGAGGTGAGTAAAAGCCAGGTGTTTTCAATGAGCACAGATACTATTCTATATAGACCAAAGAGGGAATGAACAGAACTTACTCTAAAACTCAAAGGACTGAACTCAGCCCACTTTGCACACCAGAAAAGATTATTTACAACTGGTCAGAATTTGAAAAACAGTTTATCGATGTCTCTCTGGAAGAGAATCAAGTGGATGCACAGCAGCAAGCAACACAGCACTGACAATCAGCTACACCCCGTGAGAAAAACAAACTGCAAAATAAAGGCAGTGAGTGAGAGATAAATTCTTCGAGACTTCCTTCAGGGGCTGTGATTGAAGTTGTTTTGAGCATATATTAACACACAGAAGGATGAGACCTCAGGGAGGACACTCGTGGCTCTGAGAGTCTTCGTGAGCATGAGTCAGCAAATGCAGCCCTTCTAGAATAACACTGCCTTGCCCTGATTCCATGGACCCGAAATCACCAAATGCAGATGACCCTTCCTACAGCGAACACATGCATGGGACAGCCGAAGGATGCTACCCCATTGGACAGGGAAAAAACATGAAAAGCCACCTCATCTTCTCATATCCTGGTGCTCGGGTTCAAGCTTCTAGCCGCTTTCCTGAAAATATCCCCACTTGGGGAAGTCAGCACTTTCAAAACCCTCTTTCTTATAGCTTGGAATTCGTTCCATGGATGAACTGCAATGGGGAAGAATAAGACAAGATGCCTATATATTTGGACAGGCACTTGGCGCTCTAATTTCCAATGCTGATCTAGAATTGACCCAAGCCTAACCTTGCTCTCAGAAGGAGAATAGGGCTTGAAAATTTCCTGCTGTTTGTGACCAGTTCCGAAAGTGGGAAGTTGAGCAGGGCATCTCAGGGAGCCTATAATTCATGGCCCTGCAGGATGGGCAAAGACACCTAATGTGGAAAAATGACTTGGGTTGAACCACGGAAAATAACTTGAGAGCAAGGCAGAATTGCAGAAATGGGATTTCAAGAGGGAGATGGGTCTCGCCTGGTAAGGAGCTAGAATGTGGCAGTATTTCTTCAACCATGCCTGTGTCGAAAAAGGGTTGTATGCCTTTATCCTGAATATATTCAGGATAGAGGCATAGACCGTTTTGGGGCAACCAGGCAGGGGCTCGGTGCAAATCAACACTACATAGTTCTATCACTTCGAATCAAAACAAAGGGTCATCTACGAAAAGTGTAAAGACCAGAAATGCAGGGTAGCGTGGAGGTAAACCGTACCCACATTTTGTGGAATGTGGGATGTCAAATTGAAATCAGCACTCTGGCGAACTCTATGCTGTATTCGAAAGTAATGTAAGAAACAAAGCTATAGCGCATAGGACACTTCCACTCAAGGACGTATATTTTCAGAAAAACCAAAGATCCTCAGGACACAGGCAACCCAACGTTTACTTCTGCTCTCTTTACAAAAGCCTCGACTAGGATACAATCTAAATTTCCTTGGACGGAAAACGTGGATGAAGAATATGTGAGTCTTATCTACAATGATATATTAGTGGGCCAGGAAATGAGTGAAATAACGTCCCTTGCCACCACCGGAGTGTTCTTAGTTACACTCATTCTCAGCGAATTTAGTCACATAGAAAATAGTGGTTTATCAAAGAGATGAGGTACAGGTGGAATATAAAATTGCATCCCATGAACGAAATGGCAGACGACAGAAAGAATTACAGATTTAACAAACACACTTATGCCTCTAGGAGGGCAAAGGTCCCTTGAGGTGAGTAAAAGCCAGGTGTTTTCAATGAGCACAGATACTCTTCTATATAGACCAAAGAGGGAATGAACACAACTTACTCTAAAACTCAAAGGACTGAACTCAGCCCACTTTGCACACCAGAAAAGATTATTTACAACTGGTCAGAATTTGAAAAACAGTTTATCGATGTCTCTCTGGAAGAGAATCAAGTGGATGCACAGCAGCAAGCAACACAGCACTGACAATCAGCTACACCCCGTGAGAAAAACAAACTGCAAAATAAAGGCAGTGAGTGAGAGATAAATTCTTCGAGACTTCTTTCAGGGGCTGTGATTGAAGTTGTTTTGAGCATATATTAACACACAGAAGGATGGGACCTCAGGGAGGACACTCGTGGCTCTGAGAGTCTTCGTGAGCATGAGTCAGCAAATGCAGCCCTTCTAGAATAACACTGCCTTGCCCTGATTCCATGGACCCGAAATCACCAAATGCAGACGACCCTTCCTACAGCGAACACATGCATGGGACAGCCGCAGGATGCTACCCCATTGGACAGGGAAAAAACCTGAAAAGCCACCTCATCTTCTCATATCCTGGTGCTCGGGTTCAAGCTTCCAGCCGCTTTCCTGAAAATATCCCCACTTGGGGAATTCAGCACTTTCAAAACCCTCTTTCTTATAGCTTGGAATTCGATTCATGGATGAACTGCAATGGGGAAGAATAAGACACGATGCCTATATATTTGGACAGGCACTTGGTGCTCTAATTTCCAATGCTGATCTAGAATTGACCCAAATCTAAGCTTGCTCTCAGAAGGAGAATAGGGCTTGAAAATTTCCTGCTGCTTTGTGACCAGTTCTGAAAGTGGGAAGTTGAGCAGGGCATCTCAGGGAGCCTATAATTCATGGCCCTGCAGGATGGGCAAAGACACCTAATGTGGAAAAATGACTTGGGTTGAACCACGGAAAATAACTTGAGAGCAAGGCAGAATTGCAGAAATGGGATTTCAAGAGGGAGATGGGTCTCGCCTGGTAAGGAGCTAGAATGTGGCAGTATTTCTTCAACCATGCCTGTGTCGAAAAAGGGTTGTATGCCTTTATCCTGAATATATTCAGGATAGAGGCATAGACCGTTTTGGGGCAACCAGGCAGGGGCTCGGTGCAAATCAACACTACATAGTTCTATCACTTCGAATCAAAACAAAGGGTCATCTACGAAAAGTGTAAAGACCAGAAATGCAGGGTAGCGTGGAGGTAAACCGTACCCACATTTTGTGGAATGTGGGATGTCAAATTGAAATCAGCACTCTGGCGAACTCTATGCTGTATTCGAAAGTAATGTAAGAAACAAAGCTATAGCGCATAGGACACTTCCACTCAAGGACGTATATTTTCAGAAAAACCAAAGATCCTCAGGACACAGGCAACCCAACGTTTACTTCTGCTCTCTTTACAAAAGCCTCGACTAGGATACAATCTAAATTTCCTTGGACGGAAAACGTGGATGAAGAATATGTGAGTCTTATCTACAATGATATATTAGTGAGCCAGGAAATGAGTGAAATAACGTCCCTTGCCACCACCGGAGTGTTCTTAGTTACACTCATTCTCAGCGAATTTAGTCACATAGAAAATAGTGGTTTATCAAAGAGATGAGGTACAGGTGGAATATAAAATTGCATCCCATGAACGAAATGGCAGACGACAGAAAGAATTACAGATTTAACAAACACACTTATGCCTCTAGGAGGGCAAAGGTCCCTTGAGGTGAGTAAAAGCCAGGTGTTTTCAATGAGCACAGATACTCTTCTATATAGACCAAAGAGGGAATGAACACAACTTACTCTAAAACTCAAAGGACTGAACTCAGCCCACTTTGCACACCAGAAAAGATTATTTACAACTGGTCAGAATTTGAAAAACAGTTTATCGATGTCTCTCTGGAAGAGAATCAAGTGGATGCACAGCAGCAAGCAACACAGCACTGACAATCAGCTACACCCCGTGAGAAAAACAAACTGCAAAATAAAGGCAGTGAGTGAGAGATAAATTCTTCGAGACTTCTTTCAGGGGCTGTGATTGAAGTTGTTTTGAGCATATATTAACACACAGAAGGATGGGACCTCAGGGAGGACACTCGTGGCTCTGAGAGTCTTCGTGAGCATGAGTCAGCAAATGCAGCCCTTCTAGAATAACACTGCCTTGCCCTGATTCCATGGACCCGAAATCACCAAATGCAGACGACCCTTCCTACAGCGAACACATGCATGGGACAGCCGCAGGATGCTACCCCATTGGACAGGGAAAAAACCTGAAAAGCCACCTCATCTTCTCATATCCTGGTGCTCGGGTTCAAGCTTCCAGCCGCTTTCCTGAAAATATCCCCACTTGGGGAATTCAGCACTTTCAAAACCCTCTTTCTTATAGCTTGGAATTCGATTCATGGATGAACTGCAATGGGGAAGAATAAGACACGATGCCTATATATTTGGACAGGCACTTGGTGCTCTAATTTCCAATGCTGATCTAGAATTGACCCAAATCTAAGCTTGCCCTCAGAAGGAGAATAGGGCTTGAAAATTTCCTGCTGCTTTGTGACCAGTTCTGAAAGTGGGAAGTTGAGCAGGGCATCTCAGGGAGCCTATAATTCATGGCCCTGCAGGATGGGCAAAGACACCTAATGTGGAAAAATGACTTGGGTTGAACCACGGAAAATAACTTGAGAGCAAGGCAGAATTGCAGAAATGGGATTTCAAGAGGGAGATGGGTCTCGCCTGGTAAGGAGCTAGAATGTGGCAGTATTTCTTCAACCATGCCTGTGTCGAAAAAGGGTTGTATGCCTTTATCCTGAATATATTCAGGATAGAGGCATAGACCGTTTTGGGGCAACCAGGCAGGGGCTCGGTGCAAATCAACACTACATAGTTCTATCACTTCGAATCAAAACAAAGGGTCATCTACGAAAAGTGTAAAGACCAGAAATGCAGGGTAGCGTGGAGGTAAACCGTACCCACATTTTGTGGAATGTGGGATGTCAAATTGAAATCAGCACTCTGGCGAACTCTATGCTGTATTCGAAAGTAATGTAAGAAACAAAGCTATAGCGCATAGGACACTTCCACTCAAGGACGTATATTTTCAGAAAAACCAAAGATCCTCAGGACACAGGCAACCCAACGTTTACTTCTGCTCTCTTTACAAAAGCCTCGACTAGGATACAATCTAAATTTCCTTGGACGGAAAACGTGGATGAAGAATATGTGAGTCTTATCTACAATGATATATTAGTGAGCCAGGAAATGAGTGAAATAACGTCCCTTGCCACCACCGGAGTGTTCTTAGTTACACTCATTCTCAGCGAATTTAGTCACATAGAAAATAGTGGTTTATCAAAGAGATGAGGTACAGGTGGAATATAAAATTGCATCCCATGAACGAAATGGCAGACGACAGAAAGAATTACAGATTTAACAAACACACTTATGCCTCTAGGAGGGCAAAGGTCCCTTGAGGTGAGTAAAAGCCAGGTGTTTTCAATGAGCACAGATACTCTTCTATATAGACCAAAGAGGGAATGAACACAACTTACTCTAAAACTCAAAGGACTGAACTCAGCCCACTTTGCACACCAGAAAAGATTATGTACAACTGGTCAGAATTTGAAAAACAGTTTATCGATGTCTCTCTGGAAGAGAATCAAGTGGATGCACAGCAGCAAGCAACACAGCACTGACAATCAGCTACACCCCGTGAGAAAAACAAACTGCAAAATAAAGGCAGTGAGTGAGAGATAAATTCTTCGAGACTTCTTTCAGGGGCTGTGATTGAAGTTGTTTTGAGCATATATTAACACACAGAAGGATGGGACCTCAGGGAGGACACTCGTGGCTCTGAGAGTCTTCGTGAGCATGAGTCAGCAAATGCAGCCCTTCTAGAATAACACTGCCTTGCCCTGATTCCATGGACCCGAAATCACCAAATGCAGACGACCCTTCCTACAGCGAACACATGCATGGGACAGCCGCAGGATGCTACCCCATTGGACAGGGAAAAAACCTGAAAAGCCACCTCATCTTCTCATATCCTGGTGCTCGGGTTCAAGCTTCCAGCCGCTTTCCTGAAAATATCCCCACTTGGGGAATTCAGCACTTTCAAAACCCTCTTTCTTATAGCTTGGAATTCGATTCATGGATGAACTGCAATGGGGAAGAATAAGACACGATGCCTATATATTTGGACAGGCACTTGGTGCTCTAATTTCCAATGCTGATCTAGAATTGACCCAAATCTAAGCTTGCTCTCAGAAGGAGAATAGGGCTTGAAAATTTCCTGCTGCTTTGTGACCAGTTCTGAAAGTGGGAAGTTGAGCAGGGCATCTCAGGGAGCCTATAATTCATGGCCCTGCAGGATGGGCAAAGACACCTAATGTGGAAAAATGACTTGGGTTGAACCACGGAAAATAACTTGAGAGCAAGGCAGAATTGCAGAAATGTGATTTCAAGATGGAGATGGGTCTCGCCTGGTAAGGAGCTAGAATGCGGCAGTACTTCTTCAACCATGCCTTTGTCGAAAAAGGGGTGTATGCCTTTATCCTGAATATATTCAGGATAAAGGCATAGACCGTTTTTGGGCAACCAGGCAGGGGCTCGGTTCAAATCAACACTACATAGTTCTATCACTTCCCATCCAAACAAAGGGTCATCTATGAAAAGTGTAAAGACCAGAAATGCAGGGTAGCGTGGAGATAAACCGTACCCACATTTTGTGGAATGTGGGATGGCAAATTGAAATCAGCACTCTGGCGAACTCTATGCTGTATTCGAAAGTAATGTAAGAAACAAAGCTATAGCGCATAGGACACTTCCACTCAAGGACGTATATTTTCAGGAAAACTAAAGATCCCCAGGACACAGGCAACCCAACCTATACTTCTGGTCTCTTTAAAAAAGCCTCGACTAGGATAGAATCTAAATTTCCTTGGACGGAAAACGTGGATGAAGAATATGTGATTCTTATCTACAATGATATATTAGTGAGCCAGGAAATGAGTGAAATAACGTCCCTTGCCACCACCGGAGTGTTCTTAGTTACACTCATTCTCAGCGAATTTAGTCACATAGAAAATAGTGGTTTATCAAAGAGATGAGGTACAGGTGGAATATAAAATTGCATCCCATGAACGAAATGGCAGACGACAGAAAGAATTACAGATTTAGCAAACACACTTATGCCTGTAGGAGCGCAAAGGTCCCTTGAGGTGAGTAAAAGCCAGGTGTTTTCAATGAGCACAGATACTATTCTATATAGACCAAGGAGGGAATGAACACAACTTACTCTAAAACTCAAAGGACTGAACTCAGCCCACTTTGCACACCAGAAAAGATTATTTACAACTGGTCAGAATTTGAAAAACAGTTTATCGATGTCTCTCTGGAAGAGAATCAAGTGGATGCACAGCAGCAAGCAACACAGCACTGACAATCAGCTACACCCCGTGAGAAAAACAAACTGCAAAATAAAGGCAGTGAGTGAGAGATAAATTCTTCGAGACTTCTTTCAGGGGCTGTGATTGATGTTGTTTTGAGCATATATTAACACACAGAAGGATGGGACCTCAGGGAGGACACTCGTGGCTCTGAGAGTCTTCGTGAGCATGAGTCAGCAAATGCAGCCCTTCTAGAATAACACTGCCTTGCCCTGATTCCATGGCCCCGAAATCACCAAATGCAGACGACCCTTCCTACAGCGAACACATGCATGGGACAGCCGCAGGATGCTACCCCATTGGACAGGGAAAAAACATGAAAAGCCACCTCATCTTCTCATATCCTGGTGCTCGGGTTCAAGCTTCCAGCCGCTTTCCTGAAAATATCCCCACTTGGAGAAGTCAGCACTTTCAAAACCCTCTTTCTTATAGCTTGGAATTCGTTCCATGGATGAACTGCAATGGGGAAGAATAAGACACGATGCCTATATATTTGGACAGGCACTTGGTGCTCTAATTTCCAATGCTGATCTAGAATTGACCCAAATCTAAGCTTGCTCTCAGAAGGAGAATAGGGCTTGAAAATTTCCTGGTGCTTTGTGACCAGTTCCGAAAGTGGGAAGTTGAGCAGGGCATCTCAGGGAGCCTATTATTCATGGCCCTGCAGGATGGGCAAAGACACCTAATGTGGAAAAATGACTTGGGTTGAACCACGGAAAATAACTTGAGAGCAAGGCAGAATTGCAGAAATGGGATTTCAAGAGGGAGATGGGTCTCGCCTGCTAAGGAGCTAGAATGCGGCAGTACTTCTTCAACCATGCCTTTGTCGAAAAAGGGGTGTATGCCTTTATCCTGAATATATTCAGGATAAAGGCATAGACCGTTTTTGGGCAACCAGGCAGGGGCTCAGTGCAAATCAACACTACATAGTGCTATCACTTCCCATCCAAACAAAGGGTCATCTACGAAAAGTGTAAAGACCAGAAATGCAGGGTAGCGTGGAGGTAAACCGTACCCACATTTTGTGGAATGTGGGATGGCAAATTGAAATCAGCACTCTGGCGAACTCTATGCTGTATTCGAAAGTAATGTAAGAAACAAAGCTATAGCGCATAGGACACTTCCACTCAAGGACGTATATTTTCAGGAAAACTAAAGATCCCCAGGACACAGGCAACCCAACGTTTACTTCTGGTCTCTTTACAAAAGCCTCGACTAGGATACAATCTAAATTTCCTTGGACGGAAAACGTGGATGAAGAATATGTGATTCTTATCTACAATGATATATTAGTGAGCCAGGAAATGAGTGAAATAACGTCCCTTGCCACCACCGGAGTGTTCTTAGTTACACTCATTCTCAGCGAATTTAGTCACATAGAAAATAGTGGTTTATCAAAGAGATGAGGTACAGGTGGAATATAAAATTGCATCCCATGAACGAAATGGCAGACGACAGAAAGAATTACAGATTTAGCAAACACACTTATGCCTGTAGGAGCGCAAAGGTCCCTTGAGGTGAGTAAAAGCCAGGTGTTTTCAATGAGCACAGATACTATTCTATATAGACCAAGGAGAGAATGAACACAACTTACTCTAAAACTCAAAGGACTGAACTCAGCCCACTTTGCACACCAGAAAAGATTATTTAAAACTAGTCAGAATTTGAAAAACAGTTTATCGATGTCTCTCTGGAAGAGAATCAAGTGGATGCTCAGCAGCAAGCAACACAGCACTGACAATCAGCTACACCCCGTGAGAAAAACAAACTGCAAAATAAAGGCAGTGAGTGAGAGATAAATTCTTCGAGACTTCTTTCAGGGGCTGTGATTGAAGTTGTTTTGAGAATATATTAACACACAGAAGGATGGGACCTCAGGGAGGACACTCGTGGCTCTGAGAGTCTTCGTGAGCATGAGTCAGCAAATGCAGCCCTTCTAGAATAACACTGCCTTGCCCTGATTCCATGGACCCGAAATCACCAAATGCTGACGACCCTTCCTACAGCGAACACATGCATGGTACAGCCGCAGGATGCTACCCCATTGGACAGGGAAAAAACATGAAAAGCCACCTCATCTTCTCATATCCTGGTGCTCGGGTTCAAGCTTCCAGCCGCTTTCCTGAAAATATCCCCACTTGGGGAATTCAGCACTTTCAAAACCCTCTTTCTTATAGCTTGGAATTCGATTCATGGATGAACTGCAATGGGGAAGAATAAGACACGATGCCTATATATTTGGACAGGCACTTGGTGCTCTAATTTCCAATGCTGATCTAGAATTGACCCAAATCTAAGCTTGCTCTCAGAAGGAGAATAGGGCTTGAAAATTTCCTGGTGCTTTGTGACCAGTTCCGAAAGTGGGAAGTTGAGCAGGGCATCTCAGGGAGCCTATAATTCATGGCCCTGCAGGATGGGCAAAGACACCTAATGTGGAAAAATGACTTGGGTTGAACCACGGAAAATAACTTGAGAGCAAGGCAGAATTGCAGAAATGGGATTTCAAGAGGGAGATGGGTCTCGCCTGGTAAGGAGCTAGAATGCGGCAGTACTTCTTCAACCATGCCTTTGTCGAAAAAGGGGTGTATGCCTTTATCCTGAATATATTCAGGATAAAGGCATAGACCGTTTTGGGGCAACCACGCAGGGGCTCGGTGCAAATCAACACTACATAGTTCTATCACTTCCCATCCAAACAAAGGGTCATCTATGAAAAGTGTAAAGACCAGAAATGCAGGGTAGCGTGGAGGTAAACCGTACCCACATTTTGTGGAATGTGGGATGGCAAATTGAAATCAGCACTCTGGCGAACTCTATGCTGTATTCGAAAGTAATGTAAGAAACAAAGCTATAGCGCATAGGACACTTCCACTCAAGGACGTATATTTTCAGGAAAACCAAAGATCCTCAGGACACAGGCAACCCAACGTTGACTTCTGCTCTCTTTACAAAAGCCTCGACTAGGATACAATCTAAATTTCCTTGGACGGAAAACGTGGATGAAGAATATGTGATTCTTATCTACAATGATATATTAGTGAGCCAGGAAATGAGTGAAATAACGTCCCTTGCCACCACCGGAGTGTTCTTAGTTACACTCATTCTCAGCGAATTTAATCACATAGAAAATAGTGGTTTATCAAAGAGATGAGGTACAGGTGGAATATAAAATTGCATCCCATGAATGAAATGGCAGACGACAGAAAGAATTACAGATTTAGCAAACACACTTATGCCTGTAGGAGCGCAAAGGTCCCTTGAGGTGAGTAAAAGCCAGGTGTTTTCAATGAGCACAGATACTATTCTATATAGACCAAAGAGGGAATGAAAACAACTTACTCTAAAACTCAAAGGACTGAACTCAGCCCACTTTGCACACCAGAAAAGATTATTTACAACTGGTCAGAATTTGAAAAACAGTTTATCGATGTCTCTCTGGAAGAGCATCAAGTGGATGCACAGCAGCAAGCAACACAGCACTGACAATCAGCTACACCCCGTGAGAAAAACAAACTGCAAAATAAAGGCAGTGAGTGAGAGATAAATTCTTCGCGACTTCGTTCAGGGGCTGTGATTGAAGTTGTTTTGAGCATATATTAACACACAGAAGGATGGGACCTCAGGGAGGACACTCGTGGCTCTGAGAGTCTTCGTGAGCATGAGTCAGCAAATGCAGCCCTTCTAGAATAACACTGCCTTGCCCTGATTCCATGGCCCCGAAATCACCAAATGCAGACGACCCTTCCTACAGCGAACACATGCATGGGACAGCCGCAGGATGCTACCCCATTGGACAGGGAAAAAACATGAAAAGCCACCTCATCTCCTCATATCCTGGTGCTTGGGTTCAAGCTTCCAGCCGCATTTCTGAAAATATCCACACTTGGGGAAGTCAGCACTTTCAAAACCCTCTTTCTTATAGCTTGGAATTCGTTCCATGGTTGAACTGCAATGGGGAAGAATAAGACACGATGCCTATATATTTGGACAGGCACTTGGTGCTCTAATTTCCAATGCTGATCTAGAATTGACCCAAATCTAAGCTTGCTCTCAGAAGGAGAATAGGGCTTGAAAATTTCCTGCTGCTTTGTGACCAGTTCCGAAAGTGGGAAGTTGAGCAGGGCATCTCAGGGAGCCTATAATTCATGGCCCTGCAGGATGGGCAAAGACACCTAATGTGGAAAAATGACTTGGGTTGAACCACGGAAAATAACTTGAGAGCAAGGCAGAATTGCAGAAATGTGATTTCAAGATGGAGATGGGTCTCGCCTGGTAAGGAGCTAGAATGCGGCAGTACTTCTTCAACCATGCCTTTGTCGAAAAAGGGGTGTATGCCTTTATCCTGAATATATTCAGGATAAAGGCATAGACCGTTTTTGGGCCACCAGGCAGGGGCTCGGTTCAAATCAACACTACATAGTTCTATCACTTCCCATCCAAAAAAAGGGTCATCTATGAAAAGTGTAAAGACCAGAAATGCAGGGTAGCGTGGAGATAAACCGTACCCACATTTTGTGGAATGTGGGATGGCATATTGAAATCAGCACTCTGGCGAACTCTATGCTGTATTCGAAAGTAATGTAAGAAACAAAGCTATAGCGCATAGGACACTTCCACTCAAGGACGTATATTTTCAGGAAAACTAAAGATCCCCAGGACACAGGCAACCCAACCTATACTTCTGGTCTCTTTAAAAAAGCCTCGACTAGGATAGAATCTAAATTTCCTTGGACGGAAAACGTGGATGAAGAATATGTGATTCTTATCTACAATGATATATTAGTGAGCCAGGAAATGAGTGAAATAACGTCCCTTGCCACCACCGGAGTGTTCTTAGTTACACTCATTCTCAGCGAATTTAGTCACATAGAAAATAGTGGTTTATCAAAGAGATGAGGTACAGGTGGAATATAAAATTGCATCCCATGAACGAAATGGCAGACGACAGAAAGAATTACAGATTTAGCAAACACACTTATGCCTGTAGGAGCGCAAAGGTCCCTTGAGGTGAGTAAAAGCCAGGTGTTTTCAATGAGCACAGATACTATTCTATATAGACCAAGGAGGGAATGAACACAACTTACTCTAAAACTCAAAGGACTGAACTCAGCCCACTTTGCACACCAGAAAAGATTATTTACAACTGGTCAGAATTTGAAAAACAGTTTATCGATGTCTCTCTGGAAGAGAATCAAGTGGATGCACAGCAGCAAGCAACACAGCACTGACAATCAGCTACACCCCGTGAGAAAAACAAACTGCAAACTAAAGGCAGTGAGTGAGAGATAAATTCTTCGAGACTTCTTTCAGGGGCTGTGATTGAAGTTGTTTTGAGCATATATTAACACACAGAAGGGTGGGACCTCAGGGAGGACACTCGTGGCTCTGAGAGTCTTCGTGAGCATGAGTCAGCAAATGCAGCCCTTCTAGAATAACACTGCCTTGCCCTGATTCCATGGCCCCGAAATCACCAAATGCAGACGACCCTTCCTACAGCGAACACATGCATGGGACAGCCGCAGGATGCTACCCCATTGGACAGGGAAAAAACATGAAAAGCCACCTCATCTTCTCATATCCTGGTGCTCGGGTTCAAGCTTCCAGCCGCTTTCCTGAAAATATCCCCACTTGGAGAAGTCAGCACTTTCAAAACCCTCTTTCTTATAGCTTGGAATTCGTTCCATGGATGAACTGCAATGGGGAAGAATAAGACACGATGCCTATATATTTGGACAGGCACTTGGTGCTCTAATTTCCAATGCTGATCTAGAATTGACCCAAATCTAAGCTTGCTCTCAGAAGGAGAATAGGGCTTGACAATTTCCTGCTGCTTTGTGACCAGTTCCGAAAGTGGGAAGTTGAGCAGGGCATCTCAGGGAGCCTATAATTCATGGCCCTGCAGGATGGGCAAAGACACCTAATGTGGAAAAATGACTTGGGTTGAACCACGGAAAATAACTTGAGAGCAAGGCAGAATTGCAGAAATGGGATTTCAAGAGGGAGATGGGTCTCGCCTGCTAAGGAGCTAGAATGCAGCAGTACTTCTTCAACCATGCCTTTGTCGAAAAAGGGGTGTATGCCTTTATCCTGAATATATTCAGGATAAAGGCATAGACCGTTTTGGGGCAACAAGGCAGGGGCTCGGTGCAAATCAACACTACATAGTGCTATCACTTCCCATCCAAACAAAGGGTCATCTACGTAAAGTGTAAAGACCAGAAATGCAGGGTAGCGTGGAGGTAAACCGTACCCACATTTTGTGGAATGTGGGATGCCAAATTGAAATCAGCACTCTGGCGAACTCTATGCTGTATTCGAAAGTAATGTAAGAAACAAAGCTATAGCGCATAGGACACTTCCACTCAAGGACGTATATTTTCAGGAAAACTAAAGATCCCCAGGACACAGGCAACCCAACCTATACTTCTGGTCTCTTTAAAAAAGCAGCGACTAGGATACAATCTAAATTTCCTTGGACGGAAAACGTGGATGAAGAATATGTGATTCTTATCTACAATGATATATTAGTGAGCCAGGAAATGAGTGAAATAACGTCCCTTGCCACCACCGGAGTGTTCTTAGTTACACTCATTCTCAGCGAATTTAGTCACATAGAAAATAGTGGTTTATCAAAGAGATGAGGTACAGGTGGAATATAAAATTGCATCCCATGAACGAAATGGCAGACGACAGAAAGAATTACAGATTTAGCAAACACACTTATGCCTGTAGGAGCGCAAAGGTCCCTTGAGGTGAGTAAAAGCCATGTGTTTTCAATGAGCACAGATACTATTTTATATAGACCAAGGAGAGAATGAACACAACTTACTCTAAAACTCAAAGGACTGAACTCAGCCCACTTTGCACACCAGAAAAGATTATTTACAACTGGTCAGAATTTGAAAAACAGTTTATCGATGTCTCTCTGGAAGAGAATCAAGTGGATGCTCAGCAGCAAGCAACACAGCACTGACAATCAGCTACACCCCGTGAGAAAAACAAACTGCAAACTAAAGGCAGTGAGTGAGAGATAAATTCTTCGAGACTTCTTTCAGGGGCTGTGATTGAAGTTGTTTTGAGCATATATTAACACACAGAAGGATGGGACCTCAGGGAGGACACTCGTGGCTCTGAGAGTCTTCGTGAGCATGAGTCAGCAAATGCAGCCCTTCTAGAATAACACTGCCTTGCCCTGATTCCATGGCCCCGAAATCACCAAATGCTGACGAGCCTTCCTACAGCGAACACATGCATGGGACAGCCGCAGGATGCTACCCCATTGGACAGGGAAAAAACATGAAAAGCCACCTCATCTTCTCATATCCTGGTGCTCGGGTTCAAGCTTCCAGCCGCTTTCCTGAAAATATCCCCACTTGGAGAAGTCAGCACTTTCAAAACCCTCTTTCTTATAGCTTGGAATTCGTTCCATGGATGAACTGCAATGGGGAAGAATAAGACACGATGCCTATATATTTGGACAGGCACTTGGTGCTCTAATTTCCAATGCTGATCTAGAATTGACCCAAATCTAAGCTTCCTCTCAGAAGGAGAATAGGGCTTGAAAATTTCCTGGTGCTTTGTAACCAGTTCCGAAAGTGGGAAGTTGAGCAGGGCATCTCAGGGAGCCTATTATTCATGGCCCTGCAGGATGGGCAAAGACACCTAATGTGGAAAAATGACTTGGGTTGAACCACGGAAAATAACTTGAGAGCAAGGCAGAATTGCAGAAATGGGATTTCAAGAGGGAGATGGGTCTCACCTGCTAAGGAGCTAGAATGCGGCAGTACTTCTTCAACCATGCCTTTGTCGAAAAAGGGGTGTATGCCTTTATCCTGAATACATTCAGGATAAAGGCATAGACCGTTTTTGGGCAACCAGGCAGGGGCTCAGTGCAAATCAACACTACATAGTGCTATCACTTCCCATCCAAACAAAGGGTCATCTACGAAAAGTGTAAAGACCAGAAATGCAGGGTAGCGTGGAGGTAACCCGTACCCACATTTTGTGGAATGTGGGATGGCAAATTGAAATCAGCACTCTGGCGAACTCTATGCTGTATTCGAAAGTAATGTAAGAAACAAAGCTATAGCGCATAGGACACTTCCACTCAAGGACGTATATTTTCAGGAAAACTAAAGATCCCCAGGACACAGGCAACCCAACCTATACTTCTGGTCTCTTTAAAAAAGCAGCGACTAGGATACAATCTAAATTTCCTTGGACGGAAAACGTGGATGAAGAATATGTGATTCTTATCTACAATGATATATTAGTGAGCCAGGAAATGAGTGAAATAACGTCCCTTGCCACCACCGGAGTGTTCTTAGTTACACTCATTCTCAGCGAATTTAGTCACATAGAAAATAGTGGTTTATCAAAGAGATGAGGTACAGGTGGAATATAAAATTGCATCCCATGAACGAAATGGCAGACGACAGAAAGAATTACAGATTTAGCAAACACACTTATGCCTGTAGGAGCGCAAAGGTCCCTTGAGGTGAGTAAAAGCCATGTGTTTTCAATGAGCACAGATACTATTTTATATAGACCAAGGAGAGAATGAACACAACTTACTCTAAAACTCAAAGGACTGAACTCAGCCCACTTTGCACACCAGAAAAGATTATTTACAACTGGTCAGAATTTGAAAAACAGTTTATCGATGTCTCTCTGGAAGAGAATCAAGTGGATGCTCAGCAGCAAGCAACACAGCACTGACAATCAGCTACACCCCGTGAGAAAAACAAACGGCAAAATAAAGGCAGTGAGTGAGAGATAAATTCTTCGAGACTTCTTTCAGGGGCTGTGATTGAAGTTGTTTTGAGCATATATTAACACACAGAAGGATGGGACCTCAGGGAGGACACTCGTGGCTCTGAGAGTCTTCGTGAGCATGAGTCAGCAAATGCAGCCCTTCTAGAATAACACTGCCTTGCCCTGATTCCATGGACCCGAAATCACCAAATGCAGACGACCCTTCCTACAGCGAACACATGCATGGGACAGCCGCAGGATGCTACCCCATTGGACAGGGAAAAAACCTGAAAAGCCACCTCATCTTCTCATATCCTGGTGCTCGGGTTCAAGCTTCCAGCCGCTTTCCTGAAAATATCCCCACTTGGGGAATTCAGCACTTGCAAAACCCTCTTTCTTATAGCTTGGAATTCGATTCATGGATGAACTGCAATGGGGAAGAATAAGACACGATGCCTATATATTTGGACAGGCACTTGGTGCTCTAATTTCCAATGCTGATCTAGAATTGACCCAAATCTAAGCTTGCTCTCAGAAGGAGAATAGGGCTTGAAAATTTCCTGCTGCTTTGTGACCAGTTCTGAAAGTGGGAAGTTGAGCAGGGCATCTCAGGGAGCCTATAATTCATGGCCCTGCAGGATGGGCAAAGACACCTAATGTGGAAAAATGACTTGGGTTGAACCACGGAAAATAACTTGAGAGCAAGGCAGAATTGCAGAAATGTGATTTCAAGATGGAGATGGGTCTCGCCTGGTAAGGAGCTAGAATGCGGCAGTACTTCTTCAACCATGCCTTTGTCGAAAAAGGGGTGTATGCCTTTATCCTGAATATATTCAGGATAAAGGCATAGACCGTTTTTGGGCAACCAGGCAGGGGATCGGTTCAAATCAACACTACATAGTTCTATCACTTCCCATCCAAACAAAGGGTCATCTATGAAAAGTGTAAAGACCAGAAATGCAGGGTAGCGTGGAGATAAACCGTACCCACATTTTGTGGAATGTGGGATGGCAAATTGAAATCAGCACTCTGGCGAACTCTATGCTGTATTCGAAAGTAATGTAAGAAACAAAGCTATAGCGCATAGGACACTTCCACTCAAGGACGTATATTTTCAGGAAAACTAAAGATCCCCAGGACACAGGCAACCCAACCTATACTTCTGGTCTCTTTAAAAAAGCCTCGACTAGGATAGAATCTAAATTTCCTTGGACGGAAAACGTGGATGAAGAATATGTGATTCTTATCTACAATGATATATTAGTGAGCCAGGAAATGAGTGAAATAACGTCCCTTGCCACCACCGGAGTGTTCTTAGTTACACTCATTCTCAGCGAATTTAGTCACATAGAAAATAGTGGTTTATCAAAGAGATGAGGTACAGGTGGAATATAAAATTGCATCCCATGAACGAAATGGCAGACGACAGAAAGAATTACAGATTTAGCAAACACACTTATGCCTGTAGGAGCGCAAAGGTCCCTTGAGGTGAGTAAAAGCCAGGTGTTTTCAATGAGCACAGATACTATTCTATATAGACCAAGGAGGGAATGAACACAACTTACTCTAAAACTCAAAGGACTGAACTCAGCCCACTTTGCACACCAGAAAAGATTATTTACAACTGGTCAGAATTTGAAAAACAGTTTATCGATGTCTCTCTGGAAGAGAATCAAGTGGATGCACAGCAGCAAGCAACACAGCACTGACAATCAGCTACACCCCGTGAGAAAAACAAACTGCAAAATAAAGGCAGTGAGTGAGAGATAAATTCTTCGAGACTTCTTTCAGGGGCTGTGATTGAAGTTGTTTTGAGCATATATTAACACACAGAAGGATGGGACCTCAGGGAGGACACTCGTGGCTCTGAGAGTCTTCGTGAGCATGAGTCAGCAAATGCAGCCCTTCTAGAATAACACTGCCTTGCCCTGATTCCATGGCCCCGAAATCACCAAATGCAGACGACCCTTCCTACAGCGAACACATGCATGGGACAGCCGCAGGATGCTACCCCATTGGACAGGGAAAAAACATGAAAAGCCACCTCATCTTCTCATATCCTGGTGCTCGGGTTCAAGCTTCCAGCCGCTTTCCTGAAAATATCCCCACTTGGAGAAGTCAGCACTTTCAAAACCCTCTTTCTTATAGCTTGGAATTCGTTCCATGGATGAACTGCAATGGGGAAGAATAAGACACGATGCCTATATATTTGGACAGGCACTTGGTGCTCTAATTTCCAATGCTGATCTAGAATTGACCCAAATCTAAGCTTGCTCTCAGAAGGAGAATAGGGCTTGAAAATTTCCTGGTGCTTTGTGACCAGTTCCGAAAGTGGGAAGTTGAGCAGGGCATCTCAGGGAGCCTATTATTCATGGCCCTGCAGGATGGGCAAAGACACCTAATGTGGAAAAATGACTTGGGTTGAACCACGGAAAATAACTTGAGAGCAAGGCAGAATTGCAGAAATGGGATTTCAAGAGGGAGATGGGTCTCGCCTGCTAAGGAGCTAGAATGCGGCAGTACTTCTTCAACCATGCCTTTGTCGAAAAAGGGGTGTATGCCTTTATCCTGAATATATTCAGGATAAAGGCATAGACCGTTTTTGGGCAACCAGGCAGGGGCTCAGTGCAAATCAACACTACATAGTGCTATCACTTCCCATCCAAACAAAGGGTCATCTACGAAAAGTGTAAAGACCAGAAATGCAGGGTAGCGTGGAGGTAAACCGTACCCACATTTTGTGGAATGTGGGATGGCAAATTGAAATCAGCACTCTGGCGAACTCTATGCTGTATTCGAAAGTAATGTAAGAAACAAAGCTATAGCGCATAGGACACTTCCACTCAAGGACGTATATTTTCAGGAAAACTAAAGATCCCCAGGACACAGGCAACCCAACGTTTACTTCTGGTCTCTTTACAAAAGCCTCGACTAGGATACAATCTAAATTTCCTTGGACGGAAAACGTGGATGAAGAATATGTGATTCTTATCTACAATGATATATTAGTGAGCCAGGAAATGAGTGAAATAACGTCCCTTGCCAGCACCGGAGTGTTCTTAGTTACACTCATTCTCAGCGAATTTAGTCACATAGAAAATAGTGGTTTATCAAAGAGATGAGGTACAGGTGGAATATAAAATTGCATCCCATGAACGAAATGGCAGACGACAGAAAGAATTACAGATTTAGCAAACACACTTATGCCTGTAGGAGCGCAAAGGTCCCTTGAGGTGAGTAAAAGCCAGGTGTTTTCAATGAGCACAGATACTATTCTATATAGACCAAGGAGAGAATGAACACAACTTACTCTAAAACTCAAAGGACTGAACTCAGCCCACTTTGCACACCAGAAAAGATTATTTAAAACTAGTCAGAATTTGAAAAACAGTTTATCGATGTCTCTCTGGAAGAGAATCAAGTGGATGCTCAGCAGCAAGCAACACAGCACTGACAATCAGCTACACCCCGTGAGAAAAACAAACTGCAAAATAAAGGCAGTGAGTGAGAGATAAATTCTTCGAGACTTCTTTCAGGGGCTGTGATTGAAGTTGTTTTGAGAATATATTAACACACAGAAGGATGGGACCTCAGGGAGGACACTCGTGGCTCTGAGAGTCTTCGTGAGCATGAGTCAGCAAATGCAGCCCTTCTAGAATAACACTGCCTTGCCCTGATTCCATGGACCCGAAATCACCAAATGCTGACGACCCTTCCTACAGCGAACACATGCATGGGACAGCCGCAGGATGCTACCCCATTGGACAGGGAAAAAACATGAAAAGCCACCTCATCTTCTCATATCCTGGTGCTCGGGTTCAAGCTTCCAGCCGCTTTCCTGAAAATATCCCCACTTGGGGAATTCAGCACTTTCAAAACCCTCTTTCTTATAGCTTGGAATTCGATTCATGGATGAACTGCAATGGGGAAGAATAAGACACGATGCCTATATATTTGGACAGGCATTTGGTGCTCTAATTTCCAATGCTGATCTAGAATTGACCCAAATCTAAGCTTGCTCTCAGAAGGAGAATAGGGCTTGAAAATTTCCTGGTGCTTTGGGACCAGTTCCGAAAGTGGGAAGTTGAGCAGGGCATCTCAGGGAGCCTATAATTCATGGCCCTGCAGGATGGGCAAAGACACCTAATGTGGAAAAATGACTTGGGTTGAACCACGGAAAATAACTTGAGAGCAAGGCAGAATTGCAGAAATGTGATTTCAAGATGGAGATGGGTCTCGCCTGGTAAGGAGCTAGAATGCGGCAGTACTTCTTCAACCATGCCTTTGTCGAAAAAGGGGTGTATGCCTTTATCCTGAATATATTCAGGATAAAGGCATAGACCGTTTTGGGGCAACCACGCAGGGGCTCGGTGCAAATCAACACTACATAGTTCTATCACTTCCCATCCAAACAAAGGGTCATCTATGAAAAGTGTAAAGACCAGAAATGCAGGGTAGCGTGGAGGTAAACCGTACCCACATTTTGTGGAATGTGGGATGGCAAATTGAAATCAGCACTCTGGCGAACTCTATGCTGTATTCGAAAGTAATGTAAGAAACAAAGCTATAGCGCATAGGACACTTCCACTCAAGGACGTATATTTTCAGGAAAACCAAAGATCCTCAGGACACAGGCAACCCAACGTTGACTTCTGCTCTCTTTACAAAAGCCTCGACTAGGATACAATCTAAATTTCCTTGGACGGAAAACGTGGATGAAGAATATGTGATTCTTATCTACAATGATATATTAGTGAGCCAGGAAATGAGTGAAATAACGTCCCTTGCCACCACCGGAGTGTTCTTAGTTACACTCATTCTCAGCGAATTTAATCACATAGAAAATAGTGGTTTATCAAAGAGATGAGGTACAGGTGGAATATAAAATTGCATCCCATGAATGAAATGGCAGACGACAGAAAGAATTACAGATTTAGCAAACACACTTATGCCTGTAGGAGCGCAAAGGTCCCTTGAGGTGAGTAAAAGCCAGGTGTTTTCAATGAGCACAGATACTATTCTATATAGACCAAAGAGGGAATGAACACAACTTACTCTAAAACTCAAAGGACTGAACTCAGCCCACTTTGCACACCAGAAAAGATTATTTACAACTGGTCAGAATTTGAAAAACAGTTTATCGATGTCTCTCTGGAAGAGCATCAAGTGGATGCACAGCAGCAAGCAACACAGCACTGACAATCAGCTACACCCCGTGAGAAAAACAAACTGCAAAATAAAGGCAGTGAGTGAGAGATAAATTCTTCGTGACTTCGTTCAGGGGCTGTGATTGAAGTTGTTTTGAGCATATATTAACACACAGAAGGAT
This sequence comes from Kogia breviceps, assembly GCF_026419965.1. Lineage (NCBI taxonomy): Eukaryota > Metazoa > Chordata > Mammalia > Artiodactyla > Physeteridae > Kogia > Kogia breviceps. The sequence continues at coordinate 45,223,719 of NC_081329.1, read as the reverse complement.
GGGACCTCAGGGAGGACACTCGTGGCTCTGAGAGTCTTCGTGAGCATGAGTCAGCAAATGCAGCCCTTCTAGAATAACACTGCCTTGCCCTGATTCCATGGCCCCGAAATCACCAAATGCAGACGACCCTTCCTACAGCGAACACATGCATGGGACAGCCGCAGGATGCTACCCCATTGGACAGGGAAAAAACATGAAAAGCCACCTCATCTCCTCATATCCTGGTGCTTGGGTTCAAGCTTCCAGCCGCATTCCTGAAAATATCCACACTTGGGGAAGTCAGCACTTTCAAAACCCTCTTTCTTATAGCTTGGAATTCGTTCCATGGTTGAACTGCAATGGGGAAGAATAAGACACGATGCCTATATATTTGGACAGGCACTTGGTGCTCTAATTTCCAATGCTGATCTAGAATTGACCCAAATCTAAGCTTGCTCTCAGAAGGAGAATAGGGCTTGAAAATTTCCTGCTGCTTTGTGACCAGTTCCGAAAGTGGGAAGTTGAGCAGGGCATCTCAGGGAGCCTATAATTCATGGCCCTGCAGGATGGGCAAAGACACCTAATGTGGAAAAATGACTTGGGTTGAACCACGGAAAATAACTTGAGAGCAAGGCAGAATTGCAGAAATGTGATTTCAAGATGGAGATGGGTCTCGCCTGGTAAGGAGCTAGAATGCGGCAGTACTTCTTCAACCATGCCTTTGTCGAAAAAGGGGTGTATGCCTTTATCCTGAATATATTCAGGATAAAGGCATAGACCGTTTTTGGGCCACCAGGCAGGGGCTCGGTTCAAATCAACACTACATAGTTCTATCACTTCCCATCCAAAAAAAGGGTCATCTATGAAAAGTGTAAAGACCAGTAATGCAGGGTAGCGTGGAGATAAACCGTACCCACATTTTGTGGAATGTGGGATGGCATATTGAAATCAGCACTCTGGCGAACTCTATGCTGTATTCGAAAGTAATGTAAGAAACAAAGCTATAGCGCATAGGACACTTCCACTCAAGGACGTATATTTTCAGGAAAACTAAAGATCCCCAGGACACAGGCAACCCAACCTATACTTCTGGTCTCTTTAAAAAAGCCTCGACTAGGATAGAATCTAAATTTCCTTGGACGGAAAACGTGGATGAAGAATATGTGATTCTTATCTACAATGATATATTAGTGAGCCAGGAAATGAGTGAAATAACGTCCCTTGCCACCACCGGAGTGTTCTTAGTTACACTCATTCTCAGCGAATTTAGTCACATAGAAAATAGTGGTTTATCAAAGAGATGAGGTACAGGTGGAATATAAAATTGCATCCCATGAACGAAATGGCAGACGACAGAAAGAATTACAGATTTAGCAAACACACTTATGCCTGTAGGAGCGCAAAGGTCCCTTGAGGTGAGTAAAAGCCAGGTGTTTTCAATGAGCACAGATACTATTCTATATAGACCAAGGAGGGAATGAACACAACTTACTCTAAAACTCAAAGGACTGAACTCAGCCCACTTTGCACACCAGAAAAGATTATTTACAACTGGTCAGAATTTGAAAAACAGTTTATCGATGTCTCTCTGGAAGAGAATCAAGTGGATGCACAGCAGCAAGCAACACAGCACTGACAATCAGCTACACCCCGTGAGAAAAACAAACTGCAAACTAAAGGCAGTGAGTGAGAGATAAATTCTTCGAGACTTCTTTCAGGGGCTGTGATTGAAGTTGTTTTGAGCATATATTAACACACAGAAGGGTGGGACCTCAGGGAGGACACTCGTGGCTCTGAGAGTCTTCGTGAGCATGAGTCAGCAAATGCAGCCCTTCTAGAATAACACTGCCTTGCCCTGATTCCATGGCCCCGAAATCACCAAATGCAGACGACCCTTCCTACAGCGAACACATGCATGGGACAGCCGCAGGATGCTACCCCATTGGACAGGGAAAAAACATGAAAAGCCACCTCATCTCCTCATATCCTGGTGCTTGGGTTCAAGCTTCCAGCCGCATTCCTGAAAATATCCACACTTGGGGAAGTCAGCACTTTCAAAACCCTCTTTCTTATAGCTTGGAATTCGTTCCATGGTTGAACTGCAATGGGGAAGAATAAGACACGATGCCTATATATTTGGACAGGCACTTGGTGCTCTAATTTCCAATGCTGATCTAGAATTGACCCAAATCTAAGCTTGCTCTCAGAAGGAGAATAGGGCTTGAAAATTTCCTGCTGCTTTGTGACCAGTTCCGAAAGTGGGAAGTTGAGCAGGGCATCTCAGGGAGCCTATAATTCATGGCCCTGCAGGATGGGCAAAGACACCTAATGTGGAAAAATGACTTGGGTTGAACCACGGAAAATAACTTGAGAGCAAGGCAGAATTGCAGAAATGTGATTTCAAGATGGAGATGGGTCTCGCCTGGTAAGGAGCTAGAATGCGGCAGTACTTCTTCAACCATGCCTTTGTCGAAAAAGGGGTGTATGCCTTTATCCTGAATATATTCAGGATAAAGGCATAGACCGTTTTTGGGCCACCAGGCAGGGGCTCGGTTCAAATCAACACTACATAGTTCTATCACTTCCCATCCAAAAAAAGGGTCATCTATGAAAAGTGTAAAGACCAGTAATGCAGGGTAGCGTGGAGATAAACCGTACCCACATTTTGTGGAATGTGGGATGGCATATTGAAATCAGCACTCTGGCGAACTCTATGCTGTATTCGAAAGTAATGTAAGAAACAAAGCTATAGCGCATAGGACACTTCCACTCAAGGACGTATATTTTCAGGAAAACTAAAGATCCCCAGGACACAGGCAACCCAACCTATACTTCTGGTCTCTTTAAAAAAGCCTCGACTAGGATAGAATCTAAATTTCCTTGGACGGAAAACGTGGATGAAGAATATGTGATTCTTATCTACAATGATATATTAGTGAGCCAGGAAATGAGTGAAATAACGTCCCTTGCCACCACCGGAGTGTTCTTAGTTACACTCATTCTCAGCGAATTTAGTCACATAGAAAATAGTGGTTTATCAAAGAGATGAGGTACAGGTGGAATATAAAATTGCATCCCATGAACGAAATGGCAGACGACAGAAAGAATTACAGATTTAGCAAACACACTTATGCCTGTAGGAGCGCAAAGGTCCCTTGAGGTGAGTAAAAGCCAGGTGTTTTCAATGAGCACAGATACTATTCTATATAGACCAAGGAGGGAATGAACACAACTTACTCTAAAACTCAAAGGACTGAACTCAGCCCACTTTGCACACCAGAAAAGATTATTTACAACTGGTCAGAATTTGAAAAACAGTTTATCGATGTCTCTCTGGAAGAGAATCAAGTGGATGCACAGCAGCAAGCAACACAGCACTGACAATCAGCTACACCCCGTGAGAAAAACAAACTGCAAACTAAAGGCAGTGAGTGAGAGATAAATTCTTCGAGACTTCTTTCAGGGGCTGTGATTGAAGTTGTTTTGAGCATATATTAACACACAGAAGGGTGGGACCTCAGGGAGGACACTCGTGGCTCTGAGAGTCTTCGTGAGCATGAGTCAGCAAATGCAGCCCTTCTAGAATAACACTGCCTTGCCCTGATTCCATGGCCCCGAAATCACCAAATGCAGACGACCCTTCCTACAGCGAACACATGCATGGGACAGCCGCAGGATGCTACCCCATTGGACAGGGAAAAAACATGAAAAGCCACCTCATCTTCTCATATCCTGGTGCTCGGGTTCAAGCTTCCAGCCGCTTTCCTGAAAATATCCCCACTTGGAGAAGTCAGCACTTTCAAAACCCTCTTTCTTATAGCTTGGAATTCGTTCCATGGATGAACTGCAATGGGGAAGAATAAGACACGATGCCTATATATTTGGACAGGCACTTGGTGCTCTAATTTCCAATGCTGATCTAGAATTGACCCAAATCTAAGCTTGCTCTCAGAAGGAGAATAGGGCTTGAAATTTTCCTGGTGCTTTGTGACCAGTTCCGAAAGTGGGAAGTTGAGCAGGGCATCTCAGGGAGCCTATTATTCATGGCCCTGCAGGATGGGCAAAGACACCTAATGTGGAAAAATGACTTGGGTTGAACCACGGAAAATAACTTGAGAGCAAGGCAGAATTGCAGAAATGGGATTTCAAGAGGGAGATGGGTCTCGCCTGCTAAGGAGCTAGAATGCGGCAGTACTTCTTCAACCATGCCTTTGTCGAAAAAGGGGTGTATGCCTTTATCCTGAATATATTCAGGATAAAGGCATAGACCGTTTTTGGGCAACCAGGCAGGGGCTCAGTGCAAATCAACACTACATAGTGCTATCACTTCCCATCCAAACAAAGGGTCATCTACGAAAAGTGTAAAGACCAGAAATGCAGGGTAGCGTGGAGGTAAACCGTACCCACATTTTGTGGAATGTGGGATGGCAAATTGAAATCAGCACTCTGGCGAACTCTATGCTGTATTCGAAAGTAATGTAAGAAACAAAGCTATAGCGCATAGGACACTTCCACTCAAGGACGTATATTTTCAGGAAAACTAAAGATCCCCAGGACACAGGCAACCCAACGTTTACTTCTGGTCTCTTTACAAAAGCCTCGACTAGGATACAATCTAAATTTCCTTGGACGGAAAACGTGGATGAAGAATATGTGATTCTTATCTACAATGATATATTAGTGAGCCAGGAAATGAGTGAAATAACGTCCCTTGCCACCACCGGAGTGTTCTTAGTTACACTCATTCTCAACGAATTTAGTCACATAGAAAATAGTGGTTTATCAAAGAGGTGAGGTACAGGTGGAATATAAAATTGCATCCCATGAACGTAATGGCAGACGACAGAAAGAATTACAGATTTAGCAAACACACTTATGCCTGTAGGAGCGCAAAGGTCCCTTGAGGTGAGTAAAAGCCAGGTGTTTTCAATGAGCACAGATACTATTTTATATAGACCAAGGAGAGAATGAACACAACTTACTCTAAAACTCAAAGGACTGAACTCAGCCCACTTTGCACACCAGAAAAGATTATTTACAACTGGTCAGAATTTGAAAAACAGTTTATCGATGTCTCTCTGGAAGAGAATCAAGTGGATGCTCAGCAGCAAGCAACACAGCACTGACAATCAGCTACACCCCATGAGAAAAACAAACTGCAAACTAAAGGCAGTGAGTGAGAGATAAATTCTTCGAGACTTCTTTCAGGGGCTGTGATTGAAGTTGTTTTGAGCATATATTAACACACAGAAGGATGGGACCTCAGGGAGGACACTCGTGGCTCTGAGAGTCTTCGTGAGCATGAGTCAGCAAATGCAGCCCTTCTAGAATAACACTGCCTTGCCCTGATTCCATGGCCCCGAAATCACCAAATGCAGACGACCCTTCCTACAGCGAACACATGCATGGCACAGCCGCAGGATGCTACACCATTGGACAGGGAAAAAACATGAAAAGCCACCTCATCTTCTCATATCCTGGTGCTCGGGTTCAAGCTTCCAGCCGCTTTCCTGAAAATATCCCCACTTGGGGAAGTCAGCACTTTCAAAACCCTCTTTCTTATAGCTTGGAATTCGTTCCATGGTTGAACTGCAATGGGGAAGAATAAGACACGATGCCTATATATTTGGACAGGCACTTGGTGCTCTAATTTCCAATGCTGATCTAGAATTGACCCAAATCTAAGCTTGCTCTCAGAAGGAGAATAGGGCTTGACAATTTCCTGCTGCTTTGTGACCAGTTCCGAAAGTGGGAAGTTGAGCAGGGCATCTCAGGGAGCCTATAATTCATGGCCCTGCAGGATGGGCAAAGACACCTAATGTGGAAAAATGACTTGGGTTGAACCACGGAAAATAACTTGAGAGCAAGGCAGAATTGCAGAAATGGGATTTCAAGAGGGAGATGGGTCTCGCCTGCTAAGGAGCTAGAATGCAGCAGTACTTCTTCAACCATGCCTTTGTCGAAAAAGGGGTGTATGCCTTTATCCTGAATATATTCAGGATAAAGGCATAGACCGTTTTGGGGCAACAAGGCAGGGGCTCGGTGCAAATCAACACTACATAGTGCTATCACTTCCCATCCAAACAAAGGGTCATCTACGTAAAGTGTAAAGACCAGAAATGCAGGGTAGCGTGGAGGTAAACCGTACCCACATTTTGTGGAATGTGGGATGCCAAATTGAAATCAGCACTCTGGCGAACTCTATGCTGTATTCGAAAGTAATGTAAGAAACAAAGCTATAGCGCATAGGACACTTCCACTCAAGGACGTATATTTTCAGGAAAACTAAAGATCCCCAGGACACAGGCAACCCAACCTATACTTCTGGTCTCTTTAAAAAAGCAGCGACTAGGATACAATCTAAATTTCCTTGGACGGAAAACGTGGATGAAGAATATGTGATTCTTATCTACAATGATATATTAGTGAGCCAGGAAATGAGTGAAATAACGTCCCTTGCCACCACCGGAGTGTTCTTAGTTACACTCATTCTCAGCGAATTTAGTCACATAGAAAATAGTGGTTTATCAAAGAGATGAGGTACAGGTGGAATATAAAATTGCATCCCATGAACAAAATGGCAGACGACAGAAAGAATTACAGATTTAGCAAACACACTTATGCCTGTAGGAGCGCAAAGGTCCCTTGAGGTGAGTAAAAGCCATGTGTTTTCAATGAGCACAGATACTATTTTATATAGACCAAGGAGAGAATGAACACAACTTACTCTAAAACTCAAAGGACTGAACTCAGCCCACTTTGCACACCAGAAAAGATTATTTAAAACTGGTCAGAATTTGAAAAACAGTTTATCGATGTCTCTCTGGAAGAGAATCAAGTGGATGCTCAGCAGCAAGCAACACAGCACTGACAATCAGCTACACCCCGTGAGAAAAACAAACTGCAAACTAAAGCCAGTGAGTGAGAGATAAATTCTTCGAGACTTCTTTCAGGGGCTGTGATTGAAGTTGTTTTGAGCATATATTAACACACAGAAGGATGGGACCTCAGGGAGGACACTCGTGGCTCAGAGAGTCTTCGTGAGCATGAGTCAGCAAATGCAGCCCTTCTAGAATAACACTGCCTTGCCCTGATTCCATGGCCCCGAAATCACCAAATGCAGACGACCCTTCCTACAGCGAACACATGCATGGCACAGCCGCAGGATGCTACACCATTGGACAGGGAAAAAACATGAAAAGCCACCTCATCTTCTCATATCCTGGTGCTCGGGTTCAAGCTTCCAGCCGCTTTCCTGAAAATATCCCCACTTGGGGAAGTCAGCACTTTCAAAACCCTCTTTCTTATAGCTTGGAATTCGTTCCATGGTTGAACTGCAATGGGGAAGAATAAGACACGATGCCTATATATTTGGACAGGCACTTGGTGCTCTAATTTCCAATGCTGATCTAGAATTGACCCAAATCTAAGCTTGCTCTCAGAAGGAGAATAGGGCTTGACAATTTCCTGCTGCTTTGTGACCAGTTCCGAAAGTGGGAAGTTGAGCAGGGCATCTCAGGGAGCCTATAATTCATGGCCCTGCAGGATGGGCAAAGACACCTAATGTGGAAAAATGACTTGGGTTGAACCACGGAAAATAACTTGAGAGCAAGGCAGAATTGCAGAAATGGGATTTCAAGAGGGAGATGGGTCTCGCCTGCTAAGGAGCTAGAATGCAGCAGTACTTCTTCAACCATGCCTTTGTCGAAAAAGGGGTGTATGCCTTTATCCTGAATATATTCAGGATAAAGGCATAGACCGTTTTGGGGCAACAAGGCAGGGGCTCGGTGCAAATCAACACTACATAGTGCTATCACTTCCCATCCAAACAAAGGGTCATCTACGTAAAGTGTAAAGACCAGAAATGCAGGGTAGCGTGGAGGTAAACCGTACCCACATTTTGTGGAATGTGGGATGCCAAATTGAAATCAGCACTCTGGCGAACTCTATGCTGTATTCGAAAGTAATGTAAGAAACAAAGCTATAGCGCATAGGACACTTCCACTCAAGGACGTATATTTTCAGGAAAACTAAAGATCCCCAGGACACAGGCAACCCAACCTATACTTCTGGTCTCTTTAAAAAAGCAGCGACTAGGATACAATCTAAATTTCCTTGGACGGAAAACGTGGATGAAGAATATGTGATTCTTATCTACAATGATATATTAGTGAGCCAGGAAATGAGTGAAATAACGTCCCTTGCCACCACCGGAGTGTTCTTAGTTACACTCATTCTCAGCGAATTTAGTCACATAGAAAATAGTGGTTTATCAAAGAGATGAGGTACAGGTGGAATATAAAATTGCATCCCATGAACGAAATGGCAGACGACAGAAAGAATTACAGATTTAGCAAACACACTTATGCCTGTAGGAGCGCAAAGGTCCCTTGAGGTGAGTAAAAGCCATGTGTTTTCAATGAGCACAGATACTATTTTATATAGACCAAGGAGAGAATGAACACAACTTACTCTAAAACTCAAAGGACTGAACTCAGCCCACTTTGCACACCAGAAAAGATTATTTAAAACTGGTCAGAATTTGAAAAACAGTTTATCGATGTCTCTCTGGAAGAGAATCAAGTGGATGCTCAGCAGCAAGCAACACAGCACTGACAATCAGCTACACCCCGTGAGAAAAACAAACTGCAAACTAAAGCCAGTGAGTGAGAGATAAATTCTTCGAGACTTCTTTCAGGGGCTGTGATTGAAGTTGTTTTGAGCATATATTAACACACAGAAGGATGGGACCTCAGGGAGGACACTCGTGGCTCTGAGAGTCTTCGTGAGCATGAGTCAGCAAATGCAGCCCTTCTAGAATAACACTGCCTTGCCCTGATTCCATGGCCCCGAAATCACCAAATGCTGACGAGCCTTCCTACAGCGAACACATGCATGGGACAGCCGCAGGATGCTACCCCATTGGACAGGGAAAAAACATGAAAAGCCACCTCATCTTCTCATATCCTGGTGCTCGGGTTCAAGCTTCCAGCCGCTTTCCTGAAAATATCCCCACTTGGAGAAGTCAGCACTTTCAAAACCCTCTTTCTTATAGCTTGGAATTCGTTCCATGGATGAACTGCAATGGGGAAGAATAAGACACGATGCCTATATATTTGGACAGGCACTTGGTGCTCTAATTTCCAATGCTGATCTAGAATTGACCCAAATCTAAGCTTCCTCTCAGAAGGAGAATAGGGCTTGAAAATTTCCTGGTGCTTTGTAACCAGTTCCGAAAGTGGGAAGTTGAGCAGGGCATCTCAGGGAGCCTATTATTCATGGCCCTGCAGGATGGGCAAAGACACCTAATGTGGAAAAATGACTTGGGTTGAACCACGGAAAATAACTTGAGAGCAAGGCAGAATTGCAGAAATGGGATTTCAAGAGGGAGATGGGTCTCACCTGCTAAGGAGCTAGAATGCGGCAGTACTTCTTCAACCATGCCTTTGTCGAAAAAGGGGTGTATGCCTTTATCCTGAATACATTCAGGATAAAGGCATAGACCGTTTTTGGGCAACCAGGCAGGGGCTCAGTGCAAATCAACACTACATAGTGCTATCACTTCCCATCCAAACAAAGGGTCATCTACGAAAAGTGTAAAGACCAGAAATGCAGGGTAGCGTGGAGGTAACCCGTACCCACATTTTGTGGAATGTGGGATGGCAAATTGAAATCAGCACTCTGGCGAACTCTATGCTGTATTCGAAAGTAATGTAAGAAACAAAGCTATAGCGCATAGGACACTTCCACTCAAGGACGTATATTTTCAGGAAAACTAAAGATCCCCAGGACACAGGCAACCCAACGTTTACTTCTGGTCTCTTTACAAAAGCCTCGACTAGGATACAATCTAAATTTCCTTGGACGGAAAACGTGGATGAAGAATATGTGATTCTTATCTACAATGATATATTAGTGAGCCAGGAAATGAGTGAAATAACGTCCCTTGCCACCACCGGAGTGTTCTTAGTTACACTCATTCTCAGCGAATTAAGTCACATAGAAAATAGTGGTTTATCAAAGAGGTGAGGTACAGGTGGAATATAAAATTGCATCCCATGAACGAAATGGCAGACGACAGAAAGAATTACAGATTTAGCAAACACACTTATGCCTGTAGCAGCGCAAAGGTCCCTTGAGGTGAGTAAAAGCCAGGTGTTTTCAATGAGCACAGATACTATTTTATATAGACAAAGGAGAGAATGAACACAACTTACTCTAAAACTCAAAGGACTGAACTCAGCCCACTTTGCACACCAGAAAAGATTATTTACAACTGGTCAGAATTTGAAAAACAGTTTATCGATGTCTCTCTGGAAGAGAATCAAGTGGATGCTCAGCAGCAAGCAACACAGCACTGACAATCAGCTACACCCCGTGAGAAAAACAAACTGCAAAATAAAGGCAGTGAGTGAGAGATAAATTCTTCGAGACTTCTTTCAGGGGCTGTGATTGAAGTTGTTTTGAGCATATATTAACACACAGAAGGATGGGAGCTCAGGGAGGACACTCGTGGCTCTGAGAGTCTTCGTGAGCATGAGTCAGCAAATGCAGCCCTTCTAGAATAACACTGCCTTGCCCTGATTCAATGGCCCCGAAATCACCAAATGCTGATGACCCTTCCTACAGCGAACACATGCATGGGACAGCCGCAGGATGCTACCCCATTGGACAGGGAAAAAACATGAAAAGCCACCTCATCTTCTCATATCCTGGTGCTCGGGTTCAAGCTTCCAGCCGCTTTCCTGAAAATATCCCCACTTGGGGAAGTCAGCACTTTCAAAACCCTCTTTCTTATAGCTTGGAATTCCTTCCATTGATGAACTGCAATGGGGAAGAATAAGACACGATGCCTATATATTTGGACAGGCACTTAGTGCTCTAATTTCCAATGCTGATCTAGAATTGACCCAAATCTAAGCTTGCTCTCAGAAGGAGAATAGGGCTTGACAATTTCCTGCTGCTTTGTGACCAGTTCCGAAAGTGGGAAGTTGAGCAGGGCATCTCAGGGAGCCTATAATTCATGGCCCTGCAGGATGGGCAAAGACACCTAATGTGGAAAAATGACTTGGGTTGAACCACGGAAAATAACTTGAGAGCAAGGCAGAATTGCAGAAATGGGATTTCAAGAGGGAGATGGGTCTCGCCTGGTAAGGAGCTAGAATGTGGCAGTACTTCTTCAACCATGCCTTTGTCGAAAAAGGGGTGTATGCCTTTATCCTGAATATATTCAGGATAAAGGCATAGACCGTTTTGGGGCAACCAGGCAGGGGCTCGGTGCAAATCAACACTACATAGTGCTATCACTTCCCATCCAAACAAAGGGTCATCTACGAAAAGTGTAAAGACCCGAAATGCAGGGTAGCGTGGAGGTAAACCGTACCCACATTTTGTGGAATGTGGGATGCCAAATTGAAATCAGCACTCTGGCGAACTCTATGCTGTATTCAAAAGTAAGGTAAGAAACAAAGCTATAGCGCATAGGACACTTCCACTCAAGGACGTATATTTTCAGGAAAACTAAAGATCCCCAGGACACAGGCAACCCAACCTATACTCCTGGTCTCCTTAAAAAAGCAGCGACTAGGATACAATCTAAATTTCCTTGGACGGAAAACGTGGATGAAGAATATGTGATTCTTATCTACAATGATATATTAGTGAGCCAGGAAATGAGTGAAATAACGTCCGTTGCCACCACCGGAGTGTTCTTAGTTACATTCATTCTCAGCGAATTTAGTCACATAGAAAATAGTGGTTTATTAAAGAGATGAGGTACAGGTGGAATATAAAATTGCATCCCATGAACGAAATGGCAGACGACAGAAAGAATTACAGATTTAGCAAACACACTTATGCCTGTAGGAGCGCAAAGGTCCCTTGAGGTGAGTAAAAGCCAGGTGTTTTCAATGAGCACAGATACTATTCTATATAGACCAAGGAGAGAATGAACACAACTTACTCTAAAACTCAAAGGACTGAACTCAGCCCACTTTGCACACCAGAAAAGATTATTTACAACTGGTCAGAATTTGAAAAAGAGTTTATCGATGTCTCTCTGGAAGAGAATCAAGTGGATGCTCAGCAGCAAGCAACACAGCACTGACAATCAGCTACACCCCGTGAGAAAAACAAACTGCAAAATAAAGGCAGTGAGTGAGAGATAAATTCTTCGAGACTTCTTTCAGGGGCTGTGATTGAAGTTGTTTTGAGCATATATTAACACACAGAAGGATGGGAGCTCAGGGAGGACACTCGTGGCTCTGAGAGTCTTCGTGAGCATGAGTCAGCAAATGCAGCCCTTCTAGAATAACACTGCCTTGCCCTGATTCCATGGACCCGAAATCACCAAATGCAGACGACCCTTCCTACAGCGAACACATGCATGGGACAGCCGCAGGATGCTACCCCATTGGACAGGGAAAACACATGAAAAGCCACCTCATCTTCTCATATCCTGGTGCTCGGGTTCAAGCTTCCAGCCGCTTTCCTGAAAATATCCCCACTTGGGGAAGTCAGCACTTTCAAAACCCTCTTTCTTATAGCTTGGAATGCGTTCCATGGAAGAACTGCAATGGGGAAGAATAAGACACGATGCCTATATATTTGGACAGGCACTTGGTGCTCTAATTTCCAATGCTGATCTAGAATTGACCCAAATCTAAACTTGCTCTCAGAAGGAGAATAGGGCTTGAAAATTTCCTGCTGCTTTGTGACCAGTTCCGAAAGTGGGAAGTTGAGCAGGGCATCTCAGGGAGCCTATAATTCATGGCCCTGCAGGATGGGGAAAGACACCTAATGTGGAAAAATGACTTGGGTTGAACCACGGAAAATAACTTGAGAGCAAGGCAGAATTGCAGAAATGGGATTTCAAGAGGGAGATGGGTCTCACCGGGTAAGGAGCTAGAATGCGGCAGTACTTCTTCAACCATGCCTTTGTCGAAAAAGGGGCGTATGCCTTTATCCTGAATATATTCAGGATAAAGGCATAGACCGTTTTGGGGCAACCAGGCAGGGGCTTGGTGCAAATCAACACTACATAGTTCTATCACTTCGAATCAAAACAAACCGTCATCTACAAAAAGTGTAAAGACCAGAAATGCAGCGTAGCGTGGAGGTAAACCGTACCCACATTTTATGGAATGTGGGATGGCATATTGAAATCAGCACTCTGGCGAACTCTATGCTGTATTCGAAAGTAATGTAAGAAACAAAGCTATAGCGCATAGGACACTTCCACTCAAGGACGTATATTTTCAGGAAAACCAAAGATCCTCAGGACACAGGCAACCCAACGTTGACTTCTGCTCTCTTTACAAAAGCCTCGACTAGGATACAAACTAAATTTCCTTGGACGGAAAACGTGGATGAAGAATATGTGATTCTTATCTACAATGATATATTAGTGAGGCAGGAAATGAGTGAAATAACGTCCCTTGCCACCACTGGAGTGTTCTTAGTTACACTCATTCTCAGCGAATTTAGTCACATAGAAAATAGTGGTTTATCAAAGAGATGAGGTACAGGTGGAATATAAAATTGCATCCCATGAACGATATGGCAGACGACAGAAAGAATTACAGATTTAGCAAACACACTTATGCCTGTAGCAGCGCAAAGGTCCCTTGAGGTGAGTAAAAGCCAGGCGTTTTCAATGCGCACAGATACTATTCTCTATATACCAAAGACGGAATGAACACAACTTACTCTAAAACTCAAAGGACTAAACTCAGCCCACTTTGCACACCAGAAAAGATTATTTACAACTGGTCAGAATTTGAAAAACAGTTTATCGATGTCTCTCTTGAAGAGAATCAAGTGGATGCACAGCAGCAAGCAACACAGCACTGACAATCAGCTACACCCCGTGAGAAAAACAAACTGCAAACTAAAGGCAGTGAGTGAGAGATAAATTCTTCGAGACTTCGTTCAGGGGCTGTGATTGAAGTTGTTTTGAGCATATATTAACACACAGAAGGATGGGACCTCAGGGAGGACACTCGTGGCTCTGAGAGTCTTCGTGAGCATGAGTCAGCAAATGCAGCCCTTCTAGAATAACACTGCCTTGCCCTGATTCCTTGGCACCGAAATCACCAAATGCAGACGACCCTTCCTACAGCGAACACATGCATGGGACAGCCGCAGGATGCTACCCCATTGGACAGGGAAAAAACATGAAAAGCCACTTCATCTTCTCATATCCTGGTGCTCGGGTTCAAGCTCCCAGCCGCTTTCCTGAAAATATCCCCACTTGGGGAAGTCAGCACTTTCAAAACCCTCTTTCTTATAGCTTGGAATTCGTTCCATGGATGAACTGCAATGGGGAAGAATAAGACAAGATGCCTATATATTTGGACAAGCACTTGGCGCTCTAATTTCCAATGCTGATCTAGAATTGACCCAAGCCTAACCTTGCTCTCAGAAGGAGAATAGGGCTTGGAAATTTCCTGCTGTTTTGTGACCAGTTCCGAAAGTGGGAAGTTGAGCAGGGCATCTCAGGGAGCCTATAATTCATGGCCCTGCAGGATGGGCAAAGACACCTAATGTGGAAAAATGACTTGGGTTGAACCACGGAAAATAACTTGAGAGCAAGGCAGAATTGCAGAAATGGGATTTCAAGAGGGAGATGGGTCTCGCCTGGTAAGGAGCTAGAATGTGGCAGTACTTCTTCAACCATGCCTGTTTTTCGAAAAAGGGGTGTATGCCTTTATCCTGAATATATTCAGGATAAAGGCATAGACCGTTTTGGGGCAACCAGGCAGGAGCTCGGTGCAAATCAACACTACATAGTTCTATCACTTCGAATCAAAACAAAGGGTCATCTACGAAAAGTGTAAAGACCAGAAATGCAGGGTAGCGTGGAGGTAAACCGTACCCACATTTTGTGGAATGTGGGATGGCAAATTGAAATCAGCACTCTGGCGAACTCTATGCAGTATTCGAAAATAATGTAGGAAACAAAGCTACAGCACATAGGACACTTCTACTCAAGGACGTATATTTTCAGGAAAACGAAAGATCCCCAGGACACAGGCAACCCAACGTTGACTTCTGCTTTCTTTACAAAAGCCTCGACTAGGATACAATCTAAATTTCCTTGGACGGAAAACGTGGATGAAGAATATGTGATTCTTATCTACAATGATATATTAGTGAGCCAGGAAATGAGTGAAATAACGTCCGTTGCCACCACCGGAGTGTTCTTAGTTACACTCATTCTCAGCGAATTTAGTCACATAGAAAATAGTGCTTTATCAAAGAGATGAGGTACAGGTGGAATATAAAATTGCATCCCATGAACGAAATGGCAGACGACAGAAAGAATTACAGATTTAGCAAACACACTTATGCCTGTAGGAGCGCAAAGGTCCCTTGAGGTGAGTAAAAGCCAGGTGTTTTCAATGAGCACAGATACTATTCTATATAGACCAAAGAGGGAATGAACACAACTTACTCTAAAACTCAAAGGACTGAACTCAGCCCACTTTGCACACCAGAAAAGATTATTTACAACTGGTCAGAATTTGAAAAACAGTTTATCGATGTCTCTCTGGAAGAGAATCAAGTGGATGCACAGCAGCAAGCAACACAGCACTGACAATCAGCTACACCCCGTGAGAAAAACAAACTGTAAAATAAAGGCAGTGAGTGAGAGAGAAATTCTTCGAGACTTCGTTCAGGGGCTGTGATTGAAGTTGTTTTGAGCATATATTAACACACAGAAGGATGGGACCTCAGGGCGGACACTCGTGGCTCTGAGAGTCTTCGTGAGCATGAGTCAGCAAATGCAGCCCTTCTAGAATAACACTGCCTTGCCCTGATTCCATGGCCCTGAAATCACCAAATGCAGACGACCCTTCCTACAGCGAACACATGCATGGCACAGCCGCAGGATGCTACACCATTGGACAGGGAAAAAACATGAAAAGCCACCTCATCTTCTCATATCCTGGTGCTCGGGTTCAAGCTTCCAGCCGCTTTCCTGAAAACATCCCCACTTGGGGAAGTCAGCACTTTCAAAACCCTCTTTCTTATAGCTTGGAATTCGTTCCATGGATGAACTGCAATGGGGAAGAATAAGACACGATGCCTATATATTTGGACAGGCACTTGGCGCTCTAATTTCCAATGCTGATCTAGAATTGTCCCAAGTCTAAGTTGCTCTCAGAAGGAGAATAGGGCTTGAAAATTTCCTGCTGCTTTTTGACCAGTTCCGAAAGTGGGAAGTTGAGCAGGGCATCTCAGGGAGCCTATAATTCATGGCCCTGCAGGATGGGCAAAGACACCTAATGTGGAAAAATGACTTGGGTTGAACCACGGAAAATAACTTGAGAGCAAGGCAGAATTGCAGAAATGGGATTTCAAGAGGGAGATGGGTCTCGCCTGGTAAGGAGCTAGAATGTGGCAGTACTTCTTCAACCATGCCTGTGTCGAAAAAGGGTTGTATGCCTTTATCCTGAATATATTCAGGATAGAGGCATAGACCGTTTTGGGGCAACCAGGCAGGGGCTCGGTGCAAATCAACACTACATAGTTCTATCACTTCGAATCAAAACAAAGGGTCATCTACGAAAAGTGTAAAGACCAGAAATGCAGGGTAGCGTGGAGGTAAACCGTACCCACATTTTGTGGAATGTGGGATGTCAAATTGAAATCAGCACTCTGGCGAACTCTATGCTGTATTCGAAAATAATGTAAGAAACAAAGCTATAGCGCATAGGACACTTCCACTCAAGGACGTATATTTTCAGGAAAACGAAAGATCCCCAGGACACAGGCAACCCAACGTTGACTTCTGCTTTCTTTACAAAAGCCTCGACTAGGATACAATCTAAATTTCCTTGGACGGAAAACGTGGATGAAGAATATGTGATTCTTATCTACAATGATATATTAGTGAGCCAGGAAATGAGTGAAATAACGTCCCTTGCCACCACCGGAGTGTTCTTAGTTACACTCATTCTCAACGAATTTAGTCACATAGAAAATAGTGGTTTATCAAAGAGATGAGGTACAGGTGGAATATAAAATTGCATCCCATGAACGAAATGGCAGACGACAGAAAGAATTACAGATTTAGCAAACACACTTATGCCTGTAGGAGCGCAAAGGTCCCTTGAGGTGAGTAAAAGCCAGGTGTTTTCAATGAGCACAGATACTATTCTATATAGACCAAAGAGGGAATGAACACAACTTACTCTAAAACTCAAAGGACTGAACTCAGCCCACTTTGCACACCAGAGAGTATTATTTACAACTGGTCAGAATTTGGAAAACAGTTTATCGATGTCTCTCTAGAAGAGAATCAAGTGGATGCACAGCAGCAAGCAACACAGCACTGACAATCAGCTACACCCCGAGAGAAAAACAAACTGCAAAATAAAGGCAGTGAGTGAGAGAGAAATTCTTCGAGACTTCGTTCAGGGGCTGTGATTGAAGTTGTTTTGAGCATATATTAACACACAGAAGGATGGGACCTCAGGGAGGACACTCGTGGCTCTGAGAGTCTTCGTGAGCATGAGTCAGCAAATGCAGCCCTTCTAGAATAACACTGCCTTGCCCTGATTCCATGGATCCGAAATCACAAAATCAGACGACCCTTCCTTCAGCGAACATATGCATGGGACAGCCGCAGGATGCTACCCCATTGGACAGGGAAAAAACATGAAAAGCCACTTCATCTTCTCATATCCTGGTGCTCGGGTTCAAGCTTCCAGCCGCTTTCCTGAAAATATCTCCACTTGGGGAAGTCAGCACTTTCAAAACCCTCTTTCTTATAGCTTGGAATTCGTTCCATGGATGAACTGCAATGGGGAAGAATAAGACATGATGCCTATATATTTGGACAAGCACTTGGCGCTCTAATTTCCAATGGTGATCTAGAATTGACCTAAGCCTAAGCTTGCTCTCAGAAGGAGAATAGGGCTTGACAATTTCCTGCTGTTTGTGACCAGTTCCCAAAGTGGGAAGTTGAGCAGGGCATCTCAGGGAGCCTATAATTCATGGCCCTGCAGGATGGGCAAGACACCTAATGTGGAAAAATGACTTGGGTTGAACCACGGAAAATAACTTGAGAGCAAGGCAGAATTGCAGAAATGGGATTTCAAGAGGGAGATGGGTCTCGCCTGGTAAGGAGCTAGAATGTGGCAGTACTTCTTCAACCATGCCTGTTTCGAAAAAGGGGTGTATGCCTTTATCCTGAATATATTCAGGATAAAGGCATAGACCGTTTTGGGGCAACCAGGCAGGAGCTCGGTGCAAATCAACACTACATAGTTCTATCACTTCGAATCAAAACAAAGGGTCATCTACGAAAAGTGTAAAGACCAGAAATGCAGGGTAGCGTGGAGGTAAACCGTCCCCACATTTTGTGGAATGTGGGATGTCAAATTGAAATCAGCACTCTGGCGAACTCTATGCAGTATTCGAAAATAATGTAGGAAACAAAGCTACAGCACATAGGACACTTCTACTCAAGGACGTATATTTTCAGGAAAACGAAAGATCCCCAGGACACAGGCAACCCAACGTTGACTTCTGCTTTCTTTACAAAAGCCTCGACTAGGATACAATCTAAATTTCCTTGGACGGAAAACGTGGATGAAGAATATGTGATTCTTATCTACAATGATATATTAGTGAGCCAGGAAATGAGTGAAATAACGTCCCTTGCCACCACCGGAGTGTTCTTAGTTACACTCATTCTCAACGAATTTAGTCACATAGAAAATAGTGGTTTATCAAAGAGATGAGGTACAGGTGGAATATAAAATTGCATCCCATGAACGAAATGGCAGACGACAGAAAGAATTACAGATTTAGCAAACACACTTATGCCTGTAGCAGCGCAAAGGTCCCTTGAGGTGAGTAAAAGCCAGGCGTTTTCAATGCGCACAGATACTATTCTCTATATACCAAAGACGGAATGAACACAACTTACTCTAAAACTCAAAGGACTAAACTCAGCCCACTTTGCACACCAGAAAAGATTATTTACAACTGGTCAGAATTTGAAAAACAGTTTATCGATGTCTCTCTTGAAGAGAATCAAGTGGATGCACAGCAGCAAGCAACACAGCACTGACAATCAGCTACACCCCGTGAGAAAAACAAACTGCAAACTAAAGGCAGTGAGTGAGAGATAAATTCTTCGAGACTTCGTTCAGGGGCTGTGATTGAAGTTGTTTTGAGCATATATTAACACACAGAAGGATGGGACCTCAGGGAGGACACTCGTGGCTCTGAGAGTCTTCGTGAGCATGAGTCAGCAAATGCAGCCCTTCTAGAATAACACTGCCTTGCCCTGATTCCTTGGCACCGAAATCACCAAATGCAGACGACCCTTCCTACAGCGAACACATGCATGGGACAGCCGCAGGATGCTACCCCATTGGACAGGGAAAAAACATGAAAAGCCACTTCATCTTCTCATATCCTGGTGCTCGGGTTCAAGCTCCCAGCCGCTTTCCTGAAAATATCCCCACTTGGGGAAGTCAGCACTTTCAAAACCCTCTTTCTTATAGCTTGGAATTCGTTCCATGGATGAACTGCAATGGGGAAGAATAAGACAAGATGCCTATATATTTGGACAAGCACTTGGCGCTCTAATTTCCAATGCTGATCTAGAATTGACCCAAGCCTAACCTTGCTCTCAGAAGGAGAATAGGGCTTGGAAATTTCCTGCTGTTTTGTGACCAGTTCCGAAAGTGGGAAGTTGAGCAGGGCATCTCAGGGAGCCTATAATTCATGGCCCTGCAGGATGGGCAAAGACACCTAATGTGGAAAAATGACTTGGGTTGAACCACGGAAAATAACTTGAGAGCAAGGCAGAATTGCAGAAATGGGATTTCAAGAGGGAGATGGGTCTCGCCTGGTAAGGAGCTAGAATGTGGCAGTACTTCTTCAACCATGCCTGTTTCGAAAAAGGGGTGTATGCCTTTATCCTGAATATATTCAGGATAAAGGCATAGACCGTTTTGGGGCAACCAGGCAGGAGCTCGGTGCAAATCAACACTACATAGTTCTATCACTTCGAATCAAAACAAAGGGTCATCTACGAAAAGTGTAAAGACCAGAAATGCAGGGTAGCGTGGAGGTAAACCGTACCCACATTTTGTGGAATGTGGGATGGCAAATTGAAATCAGCACTCTGGCGAACTCTATGCAGTATTCGAAAATAATGTAGGAAACAAAGCTACAGCACATAGGACACTTCTACTCAAGGACGTATATTTTCAGGAAAACGAAAGATCCCCAGGACACAGGCAACCCAACGTTGACTTCTGCTTTCTTTACAAAAGCCTCGACTAGGATACAATCTAAATTTCCTTGGACGGAAAACGTGGATGAAGAATATGTGATTCTTATCTACAATGATATATTAGTGAGCCAGGAAATGAGTGAAATAACGTCCGTTGCCACCACCGGAGTGTTCTTAGTTACACTCATTCTCAGCGAATTTAGTCACATAGAAAATAGTGCTTTATCAAAGAGATGAGGTACAGGTGGAATATAAAATTGCATCCCATGAACGAAATGGCAGACGACAGAAAGAATTACAGATTTAGCAAACACACTTATGCCTGTAGGAGCGCAAAGGTCCCTTGAGGTGAGTAAAAGCCAGGTGTTTTCAATGAGCACAGATACTATTCTATATAGACCAAAGAGGGAATGAACACAACTTACTCTAAAACTCAAAGGACTGAACTCAGCCCACTTTGCACACCAGAAAAGATTATTTACAACTGGTCAGAATTTGAAAAACAGTTTATCGATGTCTCTCTGGAAGAGAATCAAGTGGATGCACAGCAGCAAGCAACACAGCACTGACAATCAGCTACACCCCGTGAGAAAAACAAACTGTAAAATAAAGGCAGTGAGTGAGAGAGAAATTCTTCGAGACTTCGTTCAGGGGCTGTGATTGAAGTTGTTTTGAGCATATATTAACACACAGAAGGATGGGACCTCAGGGCGGACACTCGTGGCTCTGAGAGTCTTCGTGAGCATGAGTCAGCAAATGCAGCCCTTCTAGAATAACACTGCCTTGCCCTGATTCCATGGCCCTGAAATCACCAAATGCAGACGACCCTTCCTACAGCGAACACATGCATGGCACAGCCGCAGGATGCTACACCATTGGACAGGGAAAAAACATGAAAAGCCACCTTATCTTCTCATATCCTGGTGCTCGGGTTCAAGCTTCCAGCCGCTTTCCTGAAAACATCCCCACTTGGGGAAGTCAGCACTTTCAAAACCCTCTTTCTTATAGCTTGGAATTCGTTCCATGGATGAACTGCAATGGGGAAGAATAAGACACGATGCCTATATATTTGGACAGGCACTTGGCGCTCTAATTTCCAATGCTGATCTAGAATTGTCCCAAGTCTAAGTTGCTCTCAGAAGGAGAATAGGGCTTGAAAATTTCCTGCTGCTTTTTGACCAGTTCCGAAAGTGGGAAGTTGAGCAGGGCATCTGAGGGAGCCTATAATTCATGGCCCTGCAGGATGGGCAAAGACACCTAATGTGGAAAAATGACTTGGGTTGAACCACGGAAAATAACTTGAGAGCAAGGCAGAATTGCAGAAATGGGATTTCAAGAGGGAGATGGGTCTCGCCTGGTAAGGAGCTAGAATGTGGCAGTACTTCTTCAACCATGCCTGTGTCGAAAAAGGGTTGTATGCCTTTATCCTGAATATATTCAGGATAGAGGCATAGACCGTTTTGGGGCAACCAGGCAGGGGCTCGGTGCAAATCAACACTACATAGTTCTATCACTTCGAATCAAAACAAAGGGTCATCTACGAAAAGTGTAAAGACCAGAAATGCAGGGTAGCGTGGAGGTAAACCGTACCCACATTTTGTGGAATGTGGGATGTCAAATTGAAATCAGCACTCTGGCGAACTCTATGCTGTATTCGAAAATAATGTAAGAAACAAAGCTATAGGGCATAGGACACTTCCACTCAAGGACGTATATTTTCAGGAAAACGAAAGATCCCCAGGACACAGGCAACCCAACGTTGACTTCTGCTTTCTTTACAAAAGCCTCGACTAGGATACAATCTAAATTTCCTTGGACGGAAAACGTGGATGAAGAATATGTGATTCTTATCTACAATGATATATTAGTGAGCCAGGAAATGAGTGAAATAACGTCCCTTGCCACCACCGGAGTGTTCTTAGTTACACTCATTCTCAACGAATTTAGTCACATAGAAAATAGTGGTTTATCAAAGAGATGAGGTACAGGTGGAATATAAAATTGCATCCCATGAACGAAATGGCAGACGACAGAAAGAATTACAGATTTAGCAAACACACTTATGCCTGTAGGAGCGCAAAGGTCCCTTGAGGTGAGTAAAAGCCAGGTGTTTTCAATGAGCACAGATACTATTCTATATAGACCAAAGAGGGAATGAACACAACTTACTCTAAAACTCAAAGGACTGAACTCAGCCCACTTTGCACACCAGAGAGTATTATTTACAACTGGTCAGAATTTGGAAAACAGTTTATCGATGTCTCTCTAGAAGAGAATCAAGTGGATGCACAGCAGCAAGCAACACAGCACTGACAATCAGCTACACCCCGAGAGAAAAACAAACTGCAAAATAAAGGCAGTGAGTGAGAGAGAAATTCTTCGAGACTTCGTTCAGGGGCTGTGATTGAAGTTGTTTTGAGCATATATTAACACACAGAAGGATGGGACCTCAGGGAGGACACTCGTGGCTCTGAGAGTCTTCGTGAGCATGAGTCAGCAAATGCAGCCCTTCTAGAATAACACTGCCTTGCCCTGATTCCATGGATCCGAAATCACAAAATCAGACGACCCTTCCTTCAGCGAACATATGCATGGGACAGCCGCAGGATGCTACCCCATTGGACAGGGAAAAAACATGAAAAGCCACTTCATCTTCTCATATCCTGGTGCTCGGGTTCAAGCTTCCAGCCGCTTTCCTGAAAATATCTCCACTTGGGGAAGTCAGCACTTTCAAAACCCTCTTTCTTATAGCTTGGAATTCGTTCCATGGATGAACTGCAATGGGGAAGAATAAGACATGATGCCTATATATTTGGACAAGCACTTGGCGCTCTAATTTCCAATGGTGATCTAGAATTGACCCAAGCCTAAGCTTGCTCTCAGAAGGAGAATAGGGCTTGACAATTTCCTGCTGTTTGTGACCAGTTCCCAAAGTGGGAAGTTGAGCAGGGCATCTCAGGGAGCCTATAATTCATGGCCCTGCAGGATGGGCAAGACACCTAATGTGGAAAAATGACTTGGGTTGAACCACGGAAAATAACTTGAGAGCAAGGCAGAATTGCAGAAATGGGATTTCAAGAGGGAGATGGGTCTCGCCTGGTAAGGAGCTAGAATGTGGCAGTACTTCTTCAACCATGCCTGTTTCGAAAAAGGGGTGTATGCCTTTATCCTGAATATATTCAGGATAAAGGCATAGACCGTTTTGGGGCAACCAGGCAGGAGCTCGGTGCAAATCAACACTACATAGTTCTATCACTTCGAATCAAAACAAAGGGTCATCTACGAAAAGTGTAAAGACCAGAAATGCAGGGTAGCGTGGAGGTAAACCGTCCCCACATTTTGTGGAATGTGGGATGTCAAATTGAAATCAGCACTCTGGCGAACTCTATGCAGTATTCGAAAATAATGTAGGAAACAAAGCTACAGCACATAGGACACTTCTACTCAAGGACGTATATTTTCAGGAAAACGAAAGATCCCCAGGACACAGGCAACCCAACGTTGACTTCTGCTTTCTTTACAAAAGCCTCGACTAGGATACAATCTAAATTTCCTTGGACGGAAAACGTGGATGAAGAATATGTGATTCTTATCTACAATGATATATTAGTGAGCCAGGAAATGAGTGAAATAACGTCCCTTGCCACCACCGGAGTGTTCTTAGTTACACTCATTCTCAACGAATTTAGTCACATAGAAAATAGTGGTTTATCAAAGAGATGAGGTACAGGTGGAATATAAAATTGCATCCCATGAACGAAATGGCAGACGACAGAAAGAATTACAGATTTAGCAAACACACTTATGCCTGTAGGAGCGCAAAGGTCCCTTGAGGTGAGTAAAAGCCAGGTGTTTTCAATGAGCACAGATACTATTCTATATAGACCAAAGAGGGAATGAACACAACTTACTCTAAAACTCAAAGGACTGAACTCAGCCCACTTTTCACACAAGAGAAGATTATTTACAACAGGTCAGAATTTGAAAAACAGTTTATCGATGTCTCTCTGGAAGAGAATCAAGTGGATGCTCAGCCGCAAGCAACACAGCACTGACAATCAGCTACACCCCGTGAGAAAAACAAACTGTAAAATAAAGGCAGTGAGTGAGAGAGAAATTCTTCGAGACTTCGTTCAGGGGCTGTGATTGAAGTTGTTTTGAGCATATATTAACACACAGAAGGATGGGACCTCAGGGAGGACACTCGTGGCTCTGAGAGTCTTCGTGAGCATGAGTCAGCAAATGCAGCCCTTCTAGAATAACACTGCCTTGCCCTGATTAAATGGCCCTGAAATCACCAAATGCAGACGACCCTTCCTACAGCGAACACATGCATGGCACAGCCGCAGGATGCTACACCATTGGACAGGGAAAAAACATGAAAAGCCACCTCATCTTCTCATATCCTGGTGCTCGGGTTCAAGCTTCCAGCCGCTTTCCTGAAAACATCCCCACTTGGGGAAGTCAACACTTTCAAAACCCTCTTTCTTATAGCTTGGAATTCGTTCCATGGATGAACTGCAATGGGGAAGAATAAGACACGATGCCTATATATTTGGACAGGCACTTGGAGCTCTAATTTCCAATGCTGATCTAGAATTGTCCCAAGTCTAAGTTGCTCTCAGAAGGAGAATAGGGCTTGAAAATTTCCTGCTGCTTTTTGACCAGTTCCGAAAGTGGGAAGTTGAGCAGGGCATCTCAGGGAGCCTATAATTCATGGCCCTGCAGGATGGGCAAAGACACCTAATGTGGAAAAATGACTTGGGTTGAACCACGGAAAATAACTTGAGAGCAAGGCAGAATTGCAGAAATGGGATTTCAAGAGGGAGATGGGTCTCGCCTGGTAAGGAGCTAGAATGTGGCAGTACTTCTTCAACCATGCCTGTGTCGAAAAAGGGTTGTATGCCTTTATCCTGAATATATTCAGGATAGAGGCATAGACCGTTTTGGGGCAACCAGGCAGGGGCTCGGTGGAAATCAACACTACATAGTTCTATCACTTCGAATCAAAACAAAGGGTCATCTACGAAAAGTGTAAAGACCAGAAATGCAGGGTAGCGTGGAGGTAAACCGTACCCACATTTTGTGGAATGTGGGATGTCAAATTGAAATCAGCACTCTGGCGAACTCTATGCTGTATTCGAAAATAATGTAAGAAACAAAGCTATAGCGCATAGGACACTTCCACTCAAGGACGTATATTTTCAGGAAAACGAAAGATCCCCAGGACACAGGCAAGCCAACGTTGACTTCTGCTTTCTTTACAAAAGCCTCGACTAGGATACAATCTAAATTTCCTTGGACGGAAAACGTGGATGAAGAATATGTGATTCTTATCTACAATGATATATTAGTGAGCCAGGAAATGAGTGAAATAACGTCCCTTGCCACCACCGGAGTGTTCTTAGTTACACTCATTCTCAACGAATTTAGTCACATAGAAAATAGTGGTTTATCAAAGAGATGAGGTACAGGTGGAATATAAAATTGCATCCCATGAACGAAATGGCAGACGACAGAAAGAATTACAGATTTAGCAAACACACTTATGCCTGTAGGAGCGCAAAGGTCCCTTGAGGTGAGTAAAAGCCAGGTGTTTTCAATGAGCACAGATACTATTCTATATAGACCAAAGAGGGAATGAACACAACTTACTCTAAAACTCAAAGGACTGAACTCAGCCCACTTTGCACACCAGAGAATATTATTTACAACTGGTCAGAATTTGGAAAACAGTTTATCGATGTCTCTCTAGAAGAGAATCAAGTGGATGCACAGCAGCAAGCAACACAGCACTGACAATCAGCTACACCCCGAGAGAAAAACAAACTGCAAAATAAAGGCAGTGAGTGAGAGAGAAATTCTTCGAGACTTCGTTCAGGGGCTGTGATTGAAGTTGTTTTGAGCATATATTAACACACAGAAGGATGGGACCTCAGGGAGGACACTCGTGGCTCTGAGAGTCTTCGTGAGCATGAGTCAGCAAATGCAGCCCTTCTAGAATAACACTGCCTTGCCCTGATTCCATGGACCCGAAATCACAAAATGCAGACGACCCTTCCTTCAGTGAACACATGCATGGGACAGCCGCAGGATGCTACCCCATTGGACAGGGAAAAAACATGAAAAGCCACTTTATCTTCTCATATCCCGGTGCTCGGGTTCAAGCTTCCAGCCGCTTACCTGAAAATATCCCCACTTGCGGAAGTCAGCACTTTCAAAACCCTCTTTCTTATAGCTTGGAATTCGTTCCATGGATGAACTGCAATGGGGAAGAATAAGACACGATGCCTATATATTTGGACAAGCACTTGGCGCTCTAATTTCCAATGGTGATCTAGAAATGACCCAAGCCTAAGCTTGCTCTCAGAAGGAGAATAGGGCTTGACAATTTCCTGCTGCTTTGTGACCAGTTCCCAAAGTGGGAAGTTGAGCAGGGCATCTCAGGGAGCCTATAATTCATGGCCCTGCCGGATGGGCAAGACACCTAATGTGGAAAAATGACTTGGGTTGAACCACGGAAAATAACTTGAGAGCAAGGCAGAATTGCAGAAATGGGATTTCAAGAGGGAGATGGGTCTCGCCTGGTAAGGAGCTAGAATGTGGCAGTACTTCTTCAACCATGCCTGTTTCGAAAAAGGGGTGTATGCCTTTATCCTGAATATATTCAGGATAAAGGCATAGACCGTTTTGGGGCAACCAGGCAGGGGCTCGGTGCAAATCAACACTACATAGTTCTATCCCTTCGAATCAAAACAAAGGGTCATCTACGAAAAGTGTAAAGACCAGAAATGCAGGGTAGCGTGGAGGTAAACCGTACCCACATTTTGTGGAATGTGGGATGGCAAATTGAAATCAGCACTCTGGCGAACTCTATGCAGTATTCGAAAATAATGTAGGAAACAAAGCTACAGCACATAGGACACTTCTACTCAAGGACGTATATTTTCAGGAAAACGAAAGATCCCCAGGACACAGGCAACCCAACGTTGACTTCTGCTTTCTTTACAAAAGCCTCGACTAGGATACAATCTAAATTTCCTTGGACGGAAAACGTGGATGAAGAATATGTGATTCTTATCTACAATGATATATTAGTGAGCCAGGAAATGAGTGAAATAACGTCCGTTGCCACCACCGGAGTGTTCTTAGTTACACTCATTCTCAGCGAATTTAGTCACATAGAAAATAGTGGTTTATCAAAGAGATGAGGTACAGGTGGAATATAAAATTGCGTCCCATGAACGAAATGGCAGACGACAGAAAGAATTACAGATTTAGCAAACACACTTATGCCTGTAGGAGCGCAAAGGTCCCTTGAGGTGAGTAAAAGCCAGGTGTTTTCAATGAGCACAGATACTATTCTATATAGACCAAAGAGGGAATGAACACAACTTACTCTAAAACTCAAAGGACTGAACTCAGCCCACTTTTCACACAAGAGAAGATTATTTACAACTGGTCAGAATTTGAAAAACAGTTTATCGATGTCTCTCTGGAAGAGAATCAAGTGGATGCACAGCAGCAAGCAACACAGCACTGACAATCAGCTACACCCCGTGAGAAAAACAAACTGTAAAATAAAGGCAGTGAGTGAGAGAGAAATTCTTCGAGACTTCGTTCAGGGGCTGTGATTGAAGTTGTTTTGAGCATATATTAACACACAGAAGGATGGGACCTCAGGGAGGACACTCGTGGCTCTGAGAGTCTTCGTGAGCATGAGTCAGCAAATGCAGCCCTTCTAGAATAACACTGCCTTGCCCTGATTCCATGGCCCCGAAATCACCAAATGCAGACGACCCTTCCTACAGCGAACACATGCATGGCACAGCCGCAGGATGCTACCCCATTGGACAGGGAAAAAACATGAAAAGCCACCTCATCTTCTCATATCCTGGTGCTCGGGTTCAAGCTTCCAGCCGCTTTCCTGAAAACATCCCCACTTGGGGAAGTCAGCACTTTCAAAACCCTCTTTCTTATAGCTTGGAATTCGTTCCATGGATGAACTGCAATGGGGAAGAATAAGACACGATGCCTATATATTTGGACAGGCACTTGGCGCTCTAATTTCCAATGCTGATCTAGAATTGTCGCAAGTCTAAGTTGCTCTCAGAAGGAGAATAGGGCTTGAAAATTTCCTGCTGCTTTTTGACCAGTTCCGAAAGTGGGAAGTTGAGCAGGGCATCTCAGGGAGCCTATAATTCATGGCCCTGCAGGATGGGCAAAGACACCTAATGTGGAAAAATGACTTGTGTTGAACCACGGAAAATAACTTGAGAGCAAGGCAGAATTGCAGAAATGGGATTTCAAGAGGGAGATGGGTCTCGCCTGGTAAGGAGCTAGAATGTGGCAGTACTTCTTCAACCATGCCTGTGTCGAAAAAGGGTTGTATGCCTTTATCCTGAATATATTCAGGATAGAGGCATAGACCGTTTTGGGGCAACCAGGCAGGGGCTCGGTGCAAATCAACACTACATAGTTCTATCACTTCGAATCAAAACAAAGGGTCATCTACGAAAAGTGTAAAGACCAGAAATGCAGGGTAGCGTGGAGGTAAACCGTACCCACATTTTGTGGAATGTGGGATGTCAAATTGAAATCAGCACTCTGGCGAACTCTATGCTGTATTCGAAAATAATGTAAGAAACAAAGCTATAGCGCATAGGACACTTCCACTCAAGGACGTATATTTTCAGGAAAACGAAAGATCCCCAGGACACAGGCAACCCAACGTTGACTTCTGCTTTCTTTACAAAAGCCTCGACTAGGATAAAATCTAAATTTCCTTGGACGGAAAACGTGGATGAAGAATATGTGATTCTTATCTACAATGATATATTAGTGAGCCAGGAAATGAGTGAAATAACGTCCCTTGCCACCACCGGAGTGTTCTTAGTTACACTCATTCTCAACGAATTTAGTCACATAGAAAATAGTGGTTTATCAAAGAGATGAGGTACAGGTGGAATATAAAATTGCATCCCATGAACGAAATGGCAGACGACAGAAAGAATTACAGATTTAGCAAACACACTTATGCCTGTAGGAGCGCAAAGGTCCCTTGAGGTGAGTAAAAGCCAGGTGTTTTCAATGAGCACAGATACTATTCTATATAGACCAAAGAGGGAATGAACACAACTTAGTCTAAAACTCAAAGGACTGAACTCAGCCCACTTCGCACACAAGAGAATATTATTTACAACTGGTCAGAATTTGGAAAACAGTTTATCGATGTCTCTCTAGAAGAGAATCAAGTGGATGCACAGCAGCAAGCAACACAGCACTGACAATCAGCTACACCCCGAGAGAAAAACAAACTGCAAACTAAAGGCAGTGAGTGAGAGAGAAATTCTTCGAGACTTCGTTCAGGGGCTGTGATTGAAGTTGTTTTGAGCATATATTAACACACAGAAGGATGGGACCTCAGGGAGGACACTCGTGGCTCTGAGAGTCTTCGTGAGCATGAGTCAGCAAATGCAGCCCTTCTAGAATAACACTGCCTTGCCCTGATTCCATGGACCCGAAATCACAAAATGCAGACGACCCTTCCTTCAGCGAACACATGCATGGGACAGCCGCAGGATGCTACCCCATTGGACAGGGAAAAAACATGAAAAGCCACTTCATCTTCTCATATCCTGGTGCTCGGGTTCAAGCTTCCAGCCGCTTTCCTGAAAATATCCCCACTTGGGGAAGTCAGCACTTTCAAAACCCTCTTTCTTATAGCTTGGAATTCGTTCCATGGATGAACTGCAATGGGGAAGAATAAGACACGATGCCTATATATTTGGACAGGCACTTGGCGCTCTAATTTCCAATGGTGATCTAGAATTGACCCAAGCCTAAGCTTGCTCTCAGAAGGAGAATAGGGCTTGACAATTTCCTGCTGCTTTGTGACCAGTTCCCAAAGTGGGAAGTTGAGCAGGGCATCTCAGGGAGCCTATAATTCATGGCCCTGCAGGATGGGCAAAGACACCTAATGTGGAAAAATGACTTGGGTTGAACCACGGAAAATAACTTGAGAGCAAGGCAGAATTGCAGAAATGGGATTTCAAGAGGGAGATGGGTCTCGCCTGGTAAGGAGCTAGAATGTGGCAGTACTTCTTCAACCATGCCTGTTTCGAAAAAGGGTTGTATGCCTTTATCCTGAATATATTCAGGATAGAGGCATAGACCGTTTTGGGGCAACCAGGCAGGGGCTCGGTGCAAATCAACACTACATAGTTCTATCACTTCGAATCAAAACAAAGGGTCATCTACGAAAAGTGTAAAGACCAGAAATGCAGGGTAGCGTGGAGGTAAACCGTACCCACATTTTGTGGAATGTGGGATGGCAAATTGAAATCAGCACTCTGGCGAACTCTATGCAGTATTCGAAAATAATGTAGGAAACAAAGCTACAGCACATAGGACACTTCTACTCAAGGACGTATATTTTCAGGAAAACGAAAGATCCCCAGGACACAGGCAACCCAACGTTGACTTCTGCTTTCTTTACAAAAGCCTCGACTAGGAGACAATCTAAATTTCCTTGGACGGAAAACGTGGATGAAGAATATGTGATTCTTATCTACAATGATATATTAGTGAGCCAGGAAATGAGTGAAATAACGTCCCTTGCCACCACCGGAGTGTTCTTAGTTACACTCATTCTCAACGAATTTAGTCACATAGAAAATAGTGGTTTATCAAAGAGATGAGGTACAGGTGGAATATAAAATTGCATCCCATGAACGAAATGGCAGACGACAGAAAGAATTACAGATTTAGCAAACACACTTATGCCTGTAGGAGCGCAAAGGTCCCTTGAGGTGAGTAAAAGCCAGGTGTTTTCAATGAGCACAGATACTATTCTATATAGACCAAAGAGGGAATGAACACAACTTACTCTAAAACTCAAAGGACTGAACTCAGCCCACTTTTCACACAAGAGAAGATTATTTACAACTGGTCAGAATTTGGAAAACAGTTTATCGATGTCTCTCTAGAAGAGAATCAAGTGGATGCACAGCAGCAAGCAACACAGCACTGACAATCAGCTACACCCCGAGAGAAAAACAAACTGCAAAATAAAGGCAGTGAGTGAGAGAGAAATTCTTCGAGACTTCATTCAGGGGCTGTGATTGAAGTTGTTTTGAGCATATATTAACACACAGACGGATGGGACCTCAGGGAGGACACTCGTGGCTCTGAGAGTCTTCGTGAGCATGAGTCAGCAAATGCAGCCCTTCTTGAATAACACTGCCTTGCCCTGATTCCATGGACCCGAAATCACAAAATGCAGACGACCCTTCCTTCAGCGAACACATGCATGGGACAGCCGAAGGATGCTACCCCATTGGACAGGGAAAAAACATGAAAAGCCACCTCATCTTCTCATATCCTGGTGCTCGGGTTCAAGCTTCCAGCCGCTTTCCTGAAAACATCCCCACTTGGGGAAATCAGCACTTTCAAAACCCTCTTTCTTATAGCTTGGAATTCGTTCCATGGATGAACTGCAATGGGGAAGAATAAGACACGATGCCTATATATTTGGACAGGCACTTGGCGCTCTAATTTCCAATGCTGATCTAGAATTGTCCCAAGTCTAAGTTGCTCTCAGAAGGAGAATAGGGCTTGAAAATTTCCTGCTGCTTTTTGACCAGTTCCGAAAGTGGGAAGTTGAGCAGGGCATCTCAGGGAGCCTATAATTCATGGCCCTGCAGGATGGGCAAAGACACCTAATGTGGAAAAATGACTTGGGTTGAACCACGGAAAATAACTTGAGAGCAAGGCAGAATTGCAGAAATGGGATTTCAAGAGGGAGATGGGTCTCGCCTGGTAAGGAGCTAGAATGTGGCAGTACTTCTTCAACCATGCCTGTGTCGAAAAAGGGTTGTATGCCTTTATCCTGAATATATTCAGGATAGAGGCATAGACCGTTTTGGGGCAACCAGGCAGGGGCTCGGTGCAAATCAACACTACATAGTTCTATCACTTCGAATCAAAACAAAGGGTCATCTACGAAAAGTGTAAAGACCAGAAATGCAGGGTAGCGTGGAGGTAAACCGTACCCACATTTTGTGGAATGTGGGATGTCAAATTGAAATCAGCACTCTGGCGAACTCTATGCTGTATTCGAAAATAATGTAAGAAACAAAGCTATAGCTCATAGGACACTTCCACTCAAGGACGTATATTTTCAGGAAAACGAAAGATCCCCAGGACACAGGCAACCCAACGTTGACTTCTGCTTTCTTTACAAAAGCCTCGACTAGGATACAATCTAAATTTCCTTGGACGGAAAACGTGGATGAAGAATATGTGATTCTTATCTACAATGATACATTAGTGAGCCAGGAAATGAGTGAAATAACGTCCCTTGCCACCACCGGAGTGTTCTTAGTTACACTCATTCTCAGCGAATTTAGTCACATAGAATATAGTGGTTTATCAAAGAGATGAGGTACAGGTGGAATATAAAATTGCATCCCATGAACGAAATGGCAGACGACAGAAAGAATTACAGATTTAGCAAACACACTTATGCCTGTAGGAGCGCAAAGGTCCCTTGAGGTGAGTAAAAGCCAGGTGTTTTCAATGAGCACAGATACTATTCTATATAGACCAAAGAGGGAATGAACACAACTTACTCTAAAACTCAAAGGACTGAACTCAGCCCACTTTTCACACAAGAGAAGATTATTTACAACTGGTCAGAATTTGGAAAACAGTTTATCGATGTCTCTCTAGAAGAGAATCAAGTGGATGCACAGCAGCAAGCAACACAGCACTGACAATCACCTACACCCCGAGAGAAAAACAAACTGCAAACTAAAGGCAGTGAGTGAGAGAGAAATTCTTCGAGACTTCGTTCAGGGGCTGTGATTGAAGTTGTTTTGAGCATATATTAATACACAGAAGGATGGGACCTCAGGGAGGACACTCGTGGCTCTGAGAGTCTTCGTGAGCATGAGTCAGCAAATGAAGCCCTTCTTGAATAACACTGCCTTGCCCTGATTCCATGGACCCGAAATCACAAAATGCAGACGACCCTTCCTTCAGCGAACACATGCATGGGACAGCCGCAGGATGCTACCCCATTGGACAGGGAAAAAACATGAAAAGCCACTTCATCTTCTCATATCCTGGTGCTCGGGTTCAAGCTTCCAGCCGCTTTCCTGAAAATATCCCCACTTGGGGAAGTCAGCACTTTCAAAACCCTCTTTCTTATAGCTTGGAATTCGTTCCATGGATGAACTGCAATGGGGAAGAATAAGACACGATGCCTATATATTTGGACAGGCACTTGGCGATCTAATTTCCAATGCTGATCTAGAATTGTCCCAAGTCTAAGTTGCTCTCAGAAGGAGAATAGGGCTTGAAAATTTCCTGCTGCTTTTTGACCAGTTCCGAAAGTGGGAAGTTGAGCAGGGCATCTCAGGGAGCCTATAATTCATGGCCCTGCAGGATGGGCAAAGACACCTAATGTGGAAAAATGACTTGGGTTGAACCACGGAAAATAACTTGAGAGCAAGGCAGAATTGCAGAAATGGGATTTCAAGAGGGAGATGGGTCACGCCTGGTAAGGAGCTAGAATGTGGCAGTACTTCTTAAACCATGCCTGTGTCGAAAAAGGGTTGTATGCCTTTATCCTGAATATATTCAGGATAGAGGCATAGACCGTTTTGGGGCAACCAGGCAGGGGCTCGGTGCAAATCAACACTACATAGTTCTATCACTTCGAATCAAAACAAAGGGTCATCTACGAAAAGTGTAAAGACCAGAAATGCAGGGTAGCGTGGAGGTAAACCGTACCCACATTTTGTGGAATGTGGGATGTCAAATTGAAATCAGCACTCTGGCGAACTCTATGCTGTATTCGAAAATAATGTAAGAAACAAAGCTATAGCGCATAGGACACTTCCACTCAAGGACGTATATTTTCAGGAAAACGAAAGATCCCCAGGACACAGGCAACCCAACGTTGACTTCTGCTTTCTTTACAAAAGCCTCGACTAGGATACAATCTAAATTTCCTTGGACGGAAAACGTGGATGAAGAATATGTGATTCTTATCTACAATGATATATTAGTGAGCCAGGAAATGAGTGAAATAACGTCCCTTGCCACCACCGGAGTGTTCTTAGTTACACTCATTCTCAGCGAATTTAGTCACATAGAAAATAGTGGTTTATCAAAGAGATGAGGTACAGGTGGAATATAAAATTGCATCCCATGAACGAAATGGCAGACGACAGAAAGAATTACAGATTTAGCAAACACACTTATGCCTGTAGGAGCGCAAAGGTCCCTTGAGGTGAGTAAAAGCCAGGTGTTTTCAATGAGCACAGATACTATTCTATATAGACCAAAGAGGGAATGAACACAACTTACTCTAAAACTCAAAGGACTGAACTCAGCCCACTTTGCACACCAGAGAATATTATTTACAACTGGTCAGAATTTGGAAAACAGTTTATCGATGTCTCTCTAGAAGAGAATCAAGTGGATGCACAGCAGCAAGCAACACAGCACTGACAATCAGCTACACCCCGAGAGAAAAACAAACTGCAAACTAAAGGCAGTGAGTGAGAGATAAATTCTTCGAGACTTCGTTCAGGGGCTGTGATTGAAGTTGTTTTGAGCATATATTAACACACAGAAGGATGGGACCTCAGGGAGGACACTCGTGGCTCTGAGAGTCTTCGTGAGCATGAGTCAGCAAATGCAGCCCTTCTAGAATAACACTGCCTTGCCCTGATTCCATGGCCCCAAAATCACCAAATGCAGACGACCCTTCCTACAGCGAACACATGCATGGCACAGCCGCAGGATGCTACCCCATTGGACAGGGAAAAAACATGAAAAGCCACCTCATCTTCTCATATCCTGGTGCTCGGGTTCAAGCTTCCAGCCGCTTTCCTGAAAACATCCCCACTTGGGGAAGTCAGCACTTTCAAAACACTCTTTCTTATAGCTTGGAATTCGTTCCATGGATGAACTGCAATGGGGAAGAATAAGACACGATGCCTATATATTTGGACAGGCACTTGGCGCTCTAATTTCCAATGCTGATCTAGAATTGTCCCAAGTCTAAGTTGCTCTCAGAAGGAGAATAGGGCTTGAAAATTTCCTGCTGCTTTTTGACCAGTTCCGAAAGTGGGAAGTTGAGCAGGTCATCTCAGGGAGCCTATAATTCATGGCCCTGCAGGATGGGCAAAGACACCTAATGTGGAAAAATGACTTGGGTTGAACCACGGAAAATAACTTGAGAGCAAGGCAGAATTGCAGAAATGGGATTTCAAGAGGGAGATGGGTCTCGCCTGGTAAGGAGCTAGAATGTGGCAGTACTTCTTCAACCATGCCTGTGTCGAAAAAGGGTTGTATGCCTTTATCCTGAATATATTCAGGATAGAGGCATAGACCGTTTTGGGGCAACCAGGCAGGGGCTCGGTGCAAATCAACACTACATAGTTCTATCACTTCGAATCAAAACAAAGGGTCATCTACGAAAAGTGTAAAGACCAGAAATGCAAGGTAGCGTGGAGGTAAACCGTACCCACATTTTGTGGAATGTGGGATGTCAAATTGAAATCAGCACTCTGGCGAACTCTATGCTGTATTCGAAAATAATGTAAGAAACAAAGCTATAGCGCATAGGACACTTCCACTCAAGGACGTATATTTTCAGGAAAACGAAAGATCCCCAGGACACAGGCAAGCCAACGTTGACTTCTGCTTTCTTTACAAAAGCCTCGACTAGGATACAATCTAAATTTCCTTGGACGGAAAACGTGGATGAAGAATATGTGATTCTTATCTACAATGATATATTAGTGAGCCAGGAAATGAGTGAAATAACGTCCCTTGCCACCACCGGAGTGTTCTTAGTTACACTCATTCTCAACGAATTTAGTCACATAGAAAATAGTGGTTTATCAAAGAGATGAGGTACAGGTGGAATATAAAATTGCATCCCATGAACGAAATGGCAGACGACAGAAAGAATTACAGATTTAGCAAACACACTTATGCCTGTAGGAGCGCAAAGGTCCCTTGAGGTGAGTAAAAGCCAGGTGTTTTCAATGAGCACAGATACTATTCTAAATAGACCAAAGAGGGAATGAACACAGCTTACTCTAAAACTCAAAGGACTGAACTCAGCCCACTTTGCACACCAGAAAAGATTATTTACAACTGGTCAGAATTTGAAAAACAGTTTATCGATGTCTCTCTGGAAGAGAATCAAGTGGAGGCACAGCAGCAAGCAACACAGCACTGACAATCAGCTACACCCCGTGAGAAAAACAAACTGCAAACTAAAGGCAGTGAGTGAGAGATAAATTCTTTGAGACTTCGTTCAGGGGCTGGGATTGAAGTTGTTTTGAGCATATATTAACACACAGAAGGATGGGACCTCAGGGAGGACACTCGTGGCTCTGAGAGTCTTCGTGAGCATGAGTCAGCAAATGCAGCCCTTCTAGAATAACACTGCCTTACCCTGATTCCATGGCCCTGAAATCACCAAATGCAGACGACCCTTCCTACAGCGAACACATGCATGGGACAGCCGCAGGATGCTACGCCATTGGACAGGGAAAAAACATGAAAAGCCACCTCATCTTCTCATATCCTGGTGCTCGGGTTCAAGCTTCCAGCCGCTTTCCTGAACATATCCCCACTTGGGGAAGTCAGCACTTTCAAAACCCTCTTTCTTATAGCTTGGAAATCGTTCCATGGATGAACTGCAATGGGGAAGAATAAGACACGATGCCTATATATTTGGACAGGCTCTTGGTGCTCTAATTTCCAATGCTGATCTAGAATTGACCCAAATCTAAGCTTGCTCTCAGAAGGAGAATAGGGCTTGAAAATTTCCTGCTGCTTTGTGACCAGTTCCAAAAGTGGGAAGTTGAGCAGGGCATCTCAGGGAGCCTATAATTCATGGCCCTGCAGGATGGGCAAAGACACCTAATGTGGAAAAATGACTTGGGTTGAACCACGGAAAATAACTTGAGAGCAAGGCAGAATTGCAGAAATGGGATTTCAAGAGGGAGATTGGTCTCGCCTGGTAAGGAGCTAGAATGCGGCAGTACTTCTTCAACCATGCCTTTGTCTAAAAAGGGGTGTATGCCTTTATCCTGAATATATTCAGGATAAAGGCATAGACCGTTTTGGGGCAACGAGGCAGGGGCTCGGTGCAAATCAACACTACATAGTTCTATCACTGCCCATCCAAACCAAGGGTCATCTACGGAAAGTGTAAAGACAAGAAATGCAGGGTAGCGTGGAGGTAAACCGTACCCACATTTTGTGGAATGTGGCATGGCAAATTGAAATCAGCACTCTGGCGAACTCTATGCTGTATTCGAAAGTAATGTAAGAAACAAAGCTATAGCGCATCGGACACTTCCACTCAAGGACGTATATTTTCAGGAAAACCAAAGATCCTCAGGACACAGGCAACCCAACGTTTACTTCTGCTCTCTTTACAAAAGCCTCGAATAGGATACAATATAAATTTCCTTGGACGGAAAACGTGGATGAAGAATATGTGATTCTTATCTACAATGATATATTAGTGAGCCAGGAAATGAGTGAAATAACGTCCCTTGCCACCACCGGAGTGTTCTTAG
The DNA here is from genome assembly GCF_026419965.1 of Kogia breviceps. NCBI lineage: Eukaryota > Metazoa > Chordata > Mammalia > Artiodactyla > Physeteridae > Kogia > Kogia breviceps. The sequence continues at coordinate 45,185,862 of NC_081329.1, read as the reverse complement.
TTACACTCATTCTCAGCGAATTTAGTCACATAGAAAATAGTGGTTTATCAAACAGATGAGGTACAGGTGGAATATAAAATTGCATCCCATGAACGAAATGGCAGACGACAGAAAGAATTACAGATTTAGCAAACGCACTTATGCCTGTAGGAGCGCAAAGGTCCCTTGAGGTGAGTAAAAGCCAGGTGTTTTCAATGAGCACAGATACTATTCTATATAGACCAAAGAGGGAATGAACACAACTTACTCTAAAACTCAAAGGACTGAACTCAGCCCACTTTTCACACCAGAAAAGATTATTTACAACTGGTCAGAATTTGAAAAACAGTTTATCGATGTCTCTCTGGAAGAGAATCAAGTGGATGCACAGCAGCAAGCAACACAGCACTGACAATCAGCTACACCCCGTGAGAAAAACAAACTGCAAACTAAAGGCAGTGAGTGAGAGATAAATTCTTCGAGACTTCGTTCAGGGGCTGTGATTGAAGTTGTTTTGAGCATATATTAACACACAGAAGGATGGGACCTCAGGGAGGACACTCGTGGCTCTGAGAGTCTTCGTGAGCATGAGTCAGCAAATGCAGCCCTTCTAGAATAACACTGCCTTCCCTGATTCCATGGAACCGAAATCACCAAATGCAGACGACACTTCCGACAGTGAACACATGCATGGGACAGCCGCAGGATGCTACCCCATTGGACAGGGAAAAAACATGAAAAGCCACTTCATCTTCTCATATCCTGGTGCTCGGGTTCAAGCTTCCAGCCGCCTTCCTGAAAATATCCCCACTTGGGGAAGTCAGCACTTTCAAAACTCTCTTTCTTACAGCTTGGAATTCGTTCCATGGATGAACTGCAATGGGGAAGAATAAGACACGATGCCTGTATATTTGGACAGCCACTTGGCCCTCTAATTTCCAATGCTGATCTAGAATTGACCCAAGTCTAAGCTTGCTCTCAGAAGGAGAATAGGGGATGAAAATTTCCTGCTGCTTTGTGACCAGTTCCGAAATTGGGAAGTTGAGCAGGGCATCTCAGGGAGCCTATAATTCATGGCCCTGCAGGGTGGGCAAAGACACCTAATGTGGAAAAATGACTTGGGTTGAACCACGTAAAATAACTTGAGAGCAAGGCAGAATTGCAGAAATGGGATTTCAAGAGGGAGATGGGTCTCGCCTGGTAAGGAGCTAGTATGCGGCAGTAGTTCTTCAACCATGCCTTTGTCGAAAAAGGGGTGTATGCCTTTATCCTGAATATATTCAGGATAAAGGCATAGACCGTTTTGGGGCAACCAGGCAGAGGCTCGGTGCAAATCAACACTACATAATTCTATCACTTTGAATCAAAACAAAGGGTCATCTACGAAAAGTGTAAAGACCAGAAATGCAGGGTAGCGTGTAGGTAAACCGTACCCAAATTTTGTGGAATGTGGGATGGCAAATTGAAATCAGCACTCTGGCGAACTCTATGCTGTATTCGAAAGTAATGTAAGAAACAAAGCTATAGCACATAGGACACTTCCACTCAAGGACGTATATTTTCAGGAAAACCAAAGATCCTCAGGACACAGGCAACCCAACTTTTACTTCTGCTCTCTGTACAAAAGCCTCGACTAGGATACAGTCTAAATTTCCTTGGACGGAAAACGTGGATGAAGAATATGTGATTCTTATCTACAATGATATATTAGTGAGCCAGGAAATGAGTGAAATAACGTCCCTTGCCACCACCGGAGTGTTCTTAGTTACACTCATTCTCAGCGAATTTAGTCACATAGAAAATAGTGTTTTATCAAAGAGATGAGGTACAGGTGGAATATAAAATTGCATCCCATGAACGAAATGGCAGACGACAGAAAGAATTACAGATTTAGCAAACACACTTATGCCTGTAGGAGCGCAAAGGTCCCTTGAGGTGAGTAAAAGCCAGGTGTTTTCAATGAGCACAGATACTATTCTATATAGACCAAAGAGGGAATGAACACAACTTACTCTAAAACTCAAAGGACTGAACTCAGCCCACTTTGCACACCAGAAAAGATTATTTACAACTGGTCAGAATTTGAAAAACAGTTTATCGATGTCTCTCTGGAAGAGAATCAAGTGGATGCACAGCAGCAAGCAACACAGCACTGACAATCAGCTACACCCCGAGAGAAAAACAAACTGCAAAATAAAGGCAGTGAGTGAGAGATAAATTCTTCAAGACTTCATTCAGGGGCTTTGATTGAAGCTGTTTGAGCATATATTAACACACAGAAGGATGGGACCTCAGGGAGGACACTCGTGGCTCTGAGAGTCTTCGTGAGCATGAGTCAGCAAATGCAGCCCTTCTAGAATAACACTGCCTTGCCCTGATTCCATGGACCCGAAATCACCAAATGCAGACGACCCTTCCTACAGTGAAAACATTCATGGGAGAGCCGCAGGATGCTACCCCATTGGACAGGGAAAAAACATGAAAAGCCACCTCATCTTCTCATATCCTGGTGCTCGGGTTCAAGCTTGCAGCCGCTTTCCTGAAAATATCCCCACTTGGGGAAGTCAGCACTTTCAAAACCCTCTTTCTTATAGCTTGGAATTCGTTCCATGAATAAACTGCAATGGGGAAGAATAAGACACGATGCCTATATATTTGGACAGGCACTTGGCGCTCTAATTTCCAATGCTGATCTAGAATTGACCCAAGCCTAAGCTTGCTGTCAGAAGGAGAATAGTGCTTGAAAATTTCCTGCTGCTTTGTGACCAGTTCCGAAATTGGGAAGTTGAGCAGGGCATCGAAGGGAGCCTATAATTCATGGCCCTGCAGGATGGGCAAAGACACCTAATGTGGAAAAATGACTTGGGTTGAACCACAGAAAATAACTTGAGAGCAAGGCAGAATTGCAGAAATGGGATTTCAAGAGGGAGATGGGTCTCGCCTGATAAGGAGCTAGAATGTGGCAGTACTTCTTCAACCATGCCTTTGTCGAAAAAGGGTTGTATGCCTTTATCCTGAATATATTCAGGATAGAGGCATAGCCCGTTTTGGGGCAACCAGGCAGGGGCTCGGTGCAAATCAACACTACATAGTTCTATCACTTCGAATCAAAGGAAAGGGTCATTTACAAAAAGTGTAATGACCAGAAATGCAGGGTAGCGTGGAGGTAAACCGTACCCACATTTTGTGGAATGTGGGATGGTAAAATGAAATTAGCACTCTGGCGAACTCTATTCGAAAGTAATGTAAGTAACAAAGCTATGGCACATAGGACACTTCCACACAAGGACGTATATTTTCAGGAAAACCAAAGATCCTCAGGAAACAGGCAACCCAACGTTGACTTCTGCTCTCTTTACAAAAGCCTCGACTAGGATACAATCAAAATTTCCTTGGACGGAAAACGTGGATGAAGAATATGTGATTCTTATCTACAATGATATATTAGTGAGCCAGGAAATGAGTGAAATAACGTCCCTTGCCACCACCGGAGTGTTCTTAGTTACACTCATTCTCAGCGAATTTAGTCACATAGAAAATAGTGGTTTATCAAAGAGATGAGGTACAGGTGGAATATAAAATTGCATCCCATGAAAGAAATGGCAGACGACAGAAAGAATTACAGATTTAGCAAACACACTTATGCCTGGAGGAGCGCAAAGGTCCCTTGAGGTGAGTAAAAGCCTGGTGTTTTCAATGAGCACAGATACTACTCTATATAGACCAAAGAGGGAATGAAGACAACTTACTCTAAAACTCAAAGGACTGAACTCAGCCCACTTTGCACACCAGAAAAGATTATTTACAACTGGTCAGAATTTGAAAAACAGTTTATCGATGTCTCTCTGGAAGAGAATCAAGTGGATGCACAGCAGCAAGCAACACAGCACTGACAATCAGCTACACCCCGTGAGAAAAACAAACTGCAAAATAAAGGCAGTGAGTGAGAGATAAATTCTTCGAGACTTCGTTCAGGGGCTGTGATTGAAGTTGTTTTGAGCATATATTAATACACAGAAGGATGGGACCTCAGGGAGGACCCTCGTGGCTCTGAGAGTCTTCGTGAGCATGAGTCAGCAAATGCAGCCCTTCTAGAATAACACTGCCTTGCCCTGATTCCATGGACCCGAAATCACCAAATGCAGATGACCCTTCCTACAGCGAACACATGCATGGGACAGCCGCAGGATGCTACCCCATTGGACAGGGAAAAATCATGAAAAGCCACCTCATCTTCTCATATCCTGGTGCTCGGGTTCAAGCTTCCAGCCGCTTTCCTGAAAATATCCCCACTTGGGGAAGTCAGCACTTTCAAATCCCTCTTTCTTATAGATTGGAATTCGTTCCATGGATGAACTGCAATGGGGAAGAATAAGACACGATGCCTATATGTTTGGACAGGCACTTGGCGCTCTAATTTCCAATGCTGATCTAGAATTGACCCAAATCTAAGCTTGCTCTCAGAAGGAGAATAGGGCTTGAAAATTTCCTGCTGCTTTGTGACCAGTTCCGAAAGTGGGAAGTTGAGCAGGGCATCTCAGGGAGCCTATAATTCATGGCCCTGCAGGATGGGCAAAGACACCTAATATGGAAAAATGACTTGGGTTGAACCACGGAAAATAACTTGAGAGCAAGGCAGAATTGCAGAAATGGGATTTCAAGAGGGTGATGGGTCTCGCCTGGTAAGGAGCTGGAATGCGTCAGTACTTCTTCAAACATGCCTGTGTCGAAAAAGGGGTGTATGCCTTTATCCTGAATATATTCGGGATAAAGGCAGAGACCGTTTTGGGGCAACCAGGCAGGGGCTCGGTGCAAATCAACACTACATAGTTCTATCACTTCCCATCCAAACAAACGGTCATCTACGAAAAGTGTAAAGACAAGAAATGCAGGGTAGCGTGGAGGTAAACAGTACCCACATTTTGTGGAATATGGGATGGCAAATTGAAATCAGCACTCTGGCGAACTCTATGCTGTATTCGAAAGTAATGTAAGAAACAAAGCTATAGCACATAGGACACTTCCACTGAAGGACGTATATTTTCAGGAAAACCAAAGATCCTCAGGACACAGGCAACCCAACGTTGACTTCTGCTCTCTTTACAGAAGCCTCGACTAGGATACAATCTAAATTTCCTTGGCCGGAAAACGTGGATGAAGAATATGTGATTCTTGTCTACAATGATATATTAGTGAGCCAGGAAATGAGTGAAATAACGTCCCTTGCCACCACCGGAGTGTTCTTAGTTACACTCATTCTCAGCGAATTTAGTCACATAGAAAATAGTGGTTTATCAAAGAGATGAGGTACAGGTGGAATATAAAATTGCATCCCATGAACGAAATGGCAGACGACAGAAAGAATTACAGATTTAGCAAACACACATATGCCTGTAGGAGCGCAAAGTTCCCTTGAGGTGAGTAAAAGCCAGGTGTTTTCAATGAGCACAGATACTATTCTATATAGACCAAAGAGGGAATGAACACAACTTACTCTAAAACTCAAAGGACTGAACTCAGCCCACTTTGCACACCAGAAAAGATTATTTACAACTGGTCAGAATTTGAAAAACAGTTTATCGATGTCTGTCTGGAAGAGAATCAAGTGGATGCACAGCAGCAAGCAAAACAGCACTGACAATCAGCTACACCCCGTGAGAAAAACAAACTGCAAACTAAAGGCAGTGAGTGAGAGATAAATTCTTCGCGACTTCATTCAGGGGCTGTGATTGAAGTTGTTTTGAGCATATATTAACACAGAGAAGGATGGGACCTCAGGGAGGACACTCGTGGCTCTGAGAGTCTTCGTGAGCATGAGTCAGCAAATGCAGCCCTTCTAGAATAACACTTCCTTTCCCTGATACCATGGCCCCGAAATCACCAAATGCAGACGACCCTTCCTACAGCGAACACATGCATGGGACAGCCGCAGGATGCTACGCCATTGGACAGGGAAAAAACATGAAAAGCCACCTCATCTTCTCATATCCTGGTGCTCGGGTTCAAGCTTCCAGCCGCTTTCCTGAACATATCCCCACTTGGGGAAGTCAGCACTTTCAAAACCCTCTTTCTTATAGCTTGGAATTCGTTCCATGGATGAACTGCAATGGGGAAGAATAAGACACGATGCCTATATATTTGGACAGGCACTTGGTGCTCTAATTTCCAATGCTGATCTAGAATTGACCCAAATCTAAGCTTGCTCTCAGAAGGAGAATAGGGCTTGAAAATTTCCTGCTGCTTTGTGACCAGTTCCAAAAGTGGAAGTTGAGCAGGGCATTTCAGGGAGCCTATAATTCATGGCCCTGCAGGATGGGCAAAGACACCTAATGTGGAAAAATGACTTGGGTTGAACCACGGAAAATAACTTGAGAGCAAGGCAGAATTGCAGAAATGGGATTTCAAGAGGGAGATGGGTCTCGCCTGGTAAGGAGCTAGAATGCGGCAGTACTTCTTCAACCATGCCTTTGTCGAAAAAGGGGTGTATGCCTTTATCCTGAATATATTCAGGATAAAGGCATAGACCGTTTTGGGGCAACCAGGCAGGGGCTTGATGCAAATCAACACTACATAGTTCTATCACTTCGAATCAAAACAAAGGGTCATCTACGAAAAGTGTAAAGACCAGAAATGCAGGGTAGCGTGGAGGTAAAACGTACCCACATTTTGTGGAATGTGGGATGGCAAATTGAAATCAGCACTCTGGCGAACTCTATGCTGTATTCGAAAATATTGTAAGAAACAAAGCTATAGCGCATAGGACACTTCCACTCAAGGACGTATATTTTCAGGAAAACCAAAGATCCTCAGGACACAGGCAACCCAACGTTGACTTCTGCTCTCTTTACAAAAGCCTCGACTAGGATACAATATAAATTTCCTTGGACGGAAAACGTGGATGAAGAATATGTGATTCTTATCTACAATGATATATTAGTGAGCCAGGAAATGAGTGAAATAACGTCCCTTGCCACCACCGGAGTGTTCTTAGTTACACTCATTCTCAGCGAATTTAGTCACATAGAAAATAGTGGTTTATCAAAGAGATGAGGTACAGGTGGAATATAAAATTGCATCCCATGAACGAAATGGCAGACAACAGAAAGAATTACAGATTTAGCAAACACACTTATGCCTGTAGGAGCGCAAAGGTCCCTTGAGGTGAGTAAAAGCCAGGTGTTTTCAATGAGCACAGATACTATTCTATATAGACCAAAGAGGGAATGAACACAACTTACTCTAAAACTCAAAGGACTGAACTCAGCCCACTTTGCACACCAGAAAAGATTATTTACAACTGGTCAGAATTTGAAAAACAGTTTATCGATGTCTCTCTGGAAGAGAATCAAGTGGATGCACAGCAGCAAGCAACACAGCACTGACAATCATCTACACTCCGTGAGAAAAACAAACTGCAAAATAAAGGCAGTGAGTGAGAGATAAATTCTTCGAGACTTCGTTCAGGGGCTGTGATTGAAGTTGTTTTGAGCATATATTAACACACAGAAGGATGGGACCTCATGGAGGACACTCGTGGCTCTGAGAGTCTTCGTGAGCATGAGTCAGCAAATGCAGCCCTTCTAGAATAACACTGCCTTGCCCTGATTCCATGGACCCGAAATCACCAAATGCAGACGACCCTTCCTACAGCAAACACATGCATGGGGCAGCCGCAGGATGCTACCCCATTGGACAGGGAAAAAACATGAAAAGCCACCTCATCTTCTCATATCCTGGTGCTCGGGTTCAAGCTTCCAGCCGCTTTCCTGAAAATATCCCCACTTGGGTAAGTCAGCACTTTCAAATCCCTCTTTCTTATAGATTGGAATTCGTTCCATGGATGAACTGCAATGGGGAAGAATAAGACACGATGCCTATATATTTGGACAGGCACTTGGTGCTCTAATTTCCAATGCTGATCTAGAATTGACCCAAATCTAAGCTTGCTCTCAGAAGGAGAATAGGGCTTGAAAATTTCCTGCTGCTTTGTGACCAGTTCCAAAAGTGGAAGTTGAGCAGGGCATTTCAGGGAGCCTATAATTCATGGCCCTGCAGGATGGGCAAAGACACCTAATGTGGAAAAATGACTTGGGTTGAACCACGGAAAATAACTTGAGAGCAAGGCAGAATTGCAGAAATGGGATTTCAAGAGGGAGATGGGTCTCGCCTGGTAAGGAGCTAGAATGCGGCAGTACTTCTTCAACCATGCCTTTGTCGAAAAAGGGGTGTATGCCTTTATCCTGAATATATTCAGGATAAAGGCATAGACCGTTTTGGGGCAACCAGGCAGGGGCTTGGTGCAAATCAACACTACATAGTTCTATCACTTCGAATCAAAACAAAGGGTCATCTACGAAAAGTGTAAAGACCAGAAATGCAGGGTAGCGTGGAGGTAAAACGTACCCACATTTTGTGGAATGTGGGATGGCAAATTGAAATCAGCACTCTGGCGAACTCTATGCTGTATTCGAAAATATTGTAAGAAACAAAGCTATAGCGCATAGGACACTTCCACTCAAGGACGTATATTTTCAGGAAAACCAAAGATCCTCAGGACACAGGCAACCCAACGTTGACTTCTGCTCTCTTTACAAAAGCCTCGACTAGGATACAATATAAATTTCCTTGGACGGAAAACGTGGATGAAGAATATGTGATTCTTATCTACAATGATATATTAGTGAGCCAGGAAAGGAGTGAAATAACGTCCCTTGCCACCACCGGAGTGTTCTTAGTTACACTCATTCTCAGCGAATTTAGTCACATAGAAAATAGTGGTTTATCAAAGAGATGAGGTACAGGTGGAATATAAAATTGCATCCCATGAACGAAATGGCAGACAACAGAAAGAATTACAGATTTAGCAAACACACTTATGCCTGTAGGAGCGCAAAGGTCCCTTGAGGTGAGTAAAAGCCAGGTGTTTTCAATGAGCACAGATACTATTCTATATAGACCAAAGAGGGAATGAACACAACTTACTCTAAAACTCAAAGGACTGAACTCAGCCCACTTTGCACACCAGAAAAGATTATTTACAACTGGTCAGAATTTGAAAAACAGTTTATCGATGTCTCTCTGGAAGAGAATCAAGTGGATGCACAGCAGCAAGCAACACAGCACTGACAATCAGCTACACTCCGTGAGAAAAACAAACTGCAAAATAAAGGCAGTGAGTGAGAGATAAATTCTTCGAGACTTCGTTCAGGGGCTGTGATTGAAGTTGTTTTGAGCATATATTAACACACAGAAGGATGGGACCTCATGGAGGACACTCGTGGCTCTGAGAGTCTTCGTGAGCATGAGTCAGCAAATGCAGCCCTTCTAGAATAACACTGCCTTGCCCTGATTCCATGGACCCGAAATCACCAAATGCAGACGACCCTTCCTACAGCGAACACATGCATGGGACAGCCGCAGGATGCTACCCCATTGGACAGGGAAAAAACATGAAAAGCCACCTCATCTTCTCATATCCTGGTGCTCGGGTTCAAGCTTCCAGCCGCTTTCCTGAAAATATCCCCACTTGGGTAAGTCAGCACTTTCAAATCCCTCTTTCTTATAGATTGGAATTCGTTCCATGGATGAACTGCAATGGGGAAGAATAAGACACGATGCCTATATATTTGGACAGGCACTTGGTGCTCTAATTTCCAATGCTGAGGTAGAATTGACCCAAATCTTAGCTTGCTCTCAGAAGGAGAAGAGGGCTTGAAAATTTCCGGCTGCTTTGTGACCAATTCCGAAAGTGGGAAGTTGAGCAGGGCATCTCAGGGAGCCTATAATTCATGGCCCTGCAGGATGGGCAAAGACACCTAATGTGGAAAAATGACTTGGGTTGAACCACGGAAAATAACTTGAGAGCAAGGCAGAATTGCAGAAATGGGATTTCAAGAGGGAGAAGGGTCTCGCCTGGTAAGGAGCTAGAATGGGGCAGTACTTCTTCAACCATGCCTTTGTCTTAAAAGGGGTGTATGCCTTTATCCTGAATATATTCAGGATAAAGGCATAGACCGTTTTGGGGTAACCAGGCAGGGGCTCAGTGCAAATCAACACTAGATAGTTCTATCACTTCCCATCCAAACAAAGGGTCATCTACGAAAAGTGTAAAGACCAGAAATGCAGGGTAGCGTGGAGGTAAACCGTACCCACATTTTGTGGAATGTGGCATGGCAAATTGAAATTAGCACTCTGGCGAACTCTATGCTGTATTCGAAAGTAATGTAAGAAACAAAGCTATAGCGCATCGGACACTTCCACTCAAGGACGTATATTTTCAGGAAAACCAAAGATCCTCAGGACACAGGCAACCCAACGTTTACTTGTGCTCTCTTTACAAAACCTCGACTAGGATACAATCTAAATTTCCTTGGACGGAAAACGTGGATGAAGAATATGTGATTCTTATCTACAATGATATATTAGTGAGCCAGGAAATGAGTGAAATAACGTCCCTTGCCACCACCGGAGTGTTCTTAGTTACACTCATTCTCAGCGAATTTAGTCACATAGAAAATAGTGGTTTATCAAAGAGATGAGGTACAGGTGGAATATAAAATTGCATCCCATGAACGAAATGGCAGACGACAGAAAGAATTACAGATTTAGCAAACACACTTATGCCTGTAGGAGCGCAAAGGTCCCTTGAGGTGAGTAAAAGCCAGGTGTTTTCAATGAGCACAGATACTATTCTAAATAGACCAAAGAGGGAATGAACACAGCTTACTCTAAAACTCAAAGGACTGAACTCAGCCCACTTTGCACACCAGAAAAGATTATTTACAACTGGTCAGAATTTGAAAAACAGTTTATCGATGTCTCTCTGGAAGACAATCAAGTGGATGCACAGCAGCAAGCAACACAGCACTGACAATCAGCTACACCCCGTGAGAAAAACAAACTGCAAAATAAAGGCAGTGAGTGAGAGATAAATTCTTCGAGATTTCGTTCAGGGGCTGGGATTGAAGTTGTTTTGAGCATATATTAACACACAGAAGGATGGGACCTCAGGGAGGACACTCGTGGCTCTGAGAGTCTTCGTGAGCATGAGTCAGCAAATGCAGCCCTTCTAGAATAACACTGCCTTGCCCTGATTCCATGGCCCCGAAATCACCAAATGCAGACGACCCTTCCTACAGCGAACACATGCATGGGACAGCCGCAGGATGCTACCCCATTGGACAGGGAAAAAACATGAAAAGCCACCTCATCTTCTCATATCCTGGTGCTCGGGTTCAAGCTTCCAGCCGCTTTCCTGAAAATATCCCCACTTGGGGAAGTCAGCACTTTCAAAACCCTCTTTCTTATAGCTTGGAATTCGTTCCATGGATGAACTGCAATCGGGAAGAATAAGACACGATGCCTATATATTTGGACAGGCACTTGGTGCTCTAATTTCCAATGCTGATGTAGAATTGACCCAAATCTAAGCTTGCTCTCAGAAGGAGAATAGGGCTTGAAAATTTCCGGCTGCTTTGTAACCAATTCCGAAAGTGGGAAGTTGAGCAGGGCATCTCAGGGAGCCTATAATTCATGGCCCTGCAGGATGGGCAAAGACACCTAATGTGGAAAAATGACTTGGGTTGAACCACGGAAAATAACTTGAGAGCAAGGCAGAATTGCAGAAATGGGATTTGAAGAGGGAGATGGGTCTCGCCTGGTAAGGAGCTAGAATGCGGCAATACTTCTTCAACCATGCCTTCGTCGAAAAAGGGGTGTATGCCTTTATCCTGAATATATTCAGGATAAAGGCATAGACCGTTTTTGGGCAACCAGGCAGGGGCTCGGTGCAAATCAACACTACATAGTTCTTAAACTTCCCATTCAAACACAGGGTCATCTACGAAAAGTGTAAAGACCAGAAATGCAGGGTAGCGTGGAGGTAAACCATACCCACATTTTGTGGAATGTGGGATGGCAAATTGAAATCAGCACTCTGGCGAACTCTATGCTGTATTCGAAAGTAATGTAAGAAACAAAGCTATAGCGCATCGGACACTTCCACTGAAGGACGTATATTTTCAGGAAAACCAAAGATCCTCAGGACACAGGCAACCCAACGTTGACTTCTGCTCTCTTTCCAAAAGCCTCGACTAGGATACAATCTAAATTTCCTTGGATGGGAAACGTGGATGAAGAATATGTGATTCTTATCTACAATGATATATTAGTGAGCCAGGAAATGAGTGAAATAACGTCCCTTGCCACCACCAGAGTGTTCTTAGTTACACTCATTCTCAGCGAATTTAGTCACATTGAAAATAGTGGTTTATCAAAGAGATGAGGTACAGGTGGAATATAAAATTGCATCCCATGAACGAAATGGCAGACGACAGAAAGAATTACAGATTTAGCAAACACACTTATGCCTGTAGGAGCGCAAAGGTCCCTTGAGGTGAGTAAAAGCCAGGTGTTTTCAATGAGCACAGATACTATTCTATATAGACCAAAGAGGGAATGAACACAACTTACTCTAAAACTCAAAGGACTGAACTCAGCCCACTTTGCACACGAGAAAATATTATTTACAACTGGTCAGAAGTTGAAAAACAGTTTATCGATGTCTCTCTGGAAGAGAATCAAGTGGATGCACAGCAGCAAGCAACACAGCACTGACAATCAGCTACACCCCGTGAGAAAAACAAACTGCAAACTAAAGGCAGTGAGTGAGAGATAAATTCTTCGAGACTTCATTCAGGGGCTGTGATTGAAGCTGTTTTGAGCATATATTAACGCACAGAAGGATGGGACCTCAGGGAGGACACTCGTGGCTCTGAGAGTCTTCATGAGCATGAGTCAGCAAATGCAGCCCTTCTAGAATAACATTGCCTTGCCCTGATTCCATGGACCCGAAATCAAGAAATGCAGACGACCCTTCCTACAGCGAACACATGCATGGGACAGCCGCAGGATGCTACGCCGTTGGACAGGGAAAAAACATGAAAAGCCACCTCATCTTCTCATATCCTGGTGCTCGGGTTCAAGCTTCCAGCCGCTTTCCTGAAAATATCCGCACTTGGGGAAGTCAGCACTTTCAAAACCCTCTTTCTTATAGCTTGGAATTCGTTCCATGGATGAACTGCAATGGGGAAGAATAAGACACGAGGCCTGTATATTTGGACAGGCACTTGGCGCTCTAATTTCCAATGCTGATCTAGAATTGACCCAAATCTAAGGTTGCTCTCAGAAGGAGAATAGGGCTTGAAAATTTCCTGCTGCTTTGTGACCAGTTCCGAAAGTGGGAAGTTGAGCAGGGCATCTCAGGGAGCCTATAATTCATGGCTCTGCAGGATGGGCAAAGACACCTAATGTGGAAAAATGACTTGGGTTGAACCACGGAAAATAACTTGAGAGCAAGGCAGAATTGCAGAAAAGGGATTTCAAGAGGGAGATGGGTCTCGCCTGGTAAGGAGCTAGAATGCGGCAGTACTTCTTCAACCATGCCTTTGTCGAAAAAGGGGTGTATGCCTTTATCCTGAATATATTCAGGATAAAGGCATAGACCGTTTTTGGTCAACCAGGCAGGGGCTCGGTGCAAATCAACACTACATAGTTCTATCACTTCCCATTCAAACAAAGGGTCATCTACGAAAAGTGTAAAGACCAGAAATGCAGGGTAGCGTGGAGGTAAACCGTACCCACATTTTGTGGAATGTGGGATGGCAAATTGAAATCAGCACTCTGGCGAACTCTATGCTGTATTCGAAAGTAATGTAAGAAACAAAGCTATAGCGCATCGGACACTTCCACTGAAGGACGTATATTTTCAGGAAAACCAAAGATCCTCAGGACACAGGCAACCCAACGTTTACTTCTGCTCTCTTTACAAAAGCCTCGACTAGGATACAATCTAAATTTCCTTGGACGGGAAACGTGGATGAAGAATATGTGATTCTTATCTACAATGATATATTAGTGAGCCAGGAAATGAGTGAAATAACGTCCCTTGCCACCACCAGAGTGTTCTTAGTTACACTCATTCTCAGCGAATTTAGTCACATAGAAAATAGTGGTTTATCAAAGAGATGAGGTACAGGTGGAATATAAAATTGCATCCCATGAACGAAATGGCAGACGACAGAAAGAATTACAGATTTAGCAAACACACTTATGCCTGTAGGAGCGCAAAGGTCCCTTGAGGTGAGTAAAAGCCAGGTGTTTTCAATGAGCACAGATACTATTCTATATAGACCAAAGAGGGAATGAACACAACTTACTCTAAAACTCAAAGGACTGAACTCAGCCCACTTTGCCCACCAGAAAAGATTATTTACAACTGGTCAGAATTTGAAAAACAGTTTATCGATGTCTCTCTGGAAGAGAATCAAGTGGATGCACAGCAGCAAGCAACACAGCACTGACAATCAGCTACACCCCGTGAGAAAAACAAACTGCAAAATAAAGTCAGTGAGTGAGAGATAAATTCTTCGAGACTTCGTTCAGGGGCTGTGATTGAAGTTGTTTTGAGCATATATTAAAACAGAGAAGGATGGGACCTCAGGGAGGACACTCGTGGCTCTGAGAGTCTTCGTGAGCATGAGTCAGCAAATGCAGCCCTTCTAGAATAACACTGCCTTGCCCTGATTCCATGGACCCAAAATCACCAAATGCAGACGACCCTTCCTACAGCGAACACATGCATGGGACAGCCGCAGGATGCTACCCCTTTGGACAGGGAAAAAACATGAAAAGCCACCTCATCTTCTCATATCCTGGTGCTCGGGTTCAAGCTTCCAGCCGCTTTCCTGAAAATATCCGCACTTGGGGAAATCAGCACTTTCAAAACCCTCTGTCTTATAGCTTGGAATTCATTCCATGGATGAACTGCAATGGGGAAGAATAAGACACGATGCCTATATATTTGGACAGGCACTTGGCGCTCTAATTTCCAATGCTGATCTAGAATTGACCCACGTGTAAGTTGCTCTCAGAAGGAGAATAGGGCTTGAAAATTTCCTGCCGCTTTGTGACCAGTTCCGAAAGTGGGAAGTTGAGCAGGGCATCTCAGGGAGCCTATAATTCATGGCCCTGCAGGATGGGCAAAGACACCTAATGTGGAAAAATGACTTGGGTTGAACCACGGAAAATAACTTGAGAGCAAGGCAGAATTGCAGAAATGGGATTTCAAGAGGGAGATGGGTCTCTCCTGGTAAGGAGCTAGAATGCGGCAGTACTTCTTCAACCATGCCTTTGTCGAAAAAGGGGTGTATGCCTTTATCCTGAATATATTCAGGATAAAGGCATAGACTGTTTTGGGGCAACCAGGCAGGGTCTCGGTGCAAATCAACACTACATAGTGCTATCACTTCCCATTCAAACAAAGGGTCATCTACGAAAAGTGTAAAGACCAGAAATGCAGGGTAGCGTGGAGGTAAACCGTACCCACATTTTGTGGAATGTGGGATGGCAAATTGAAACCAGCACTCTGGCGAACTCTATGCTGTATTCGAAAGTAATGTAAGAAACAAAGCTATAGCGCATCGGACATTTCCACTCAAGCACGTATATTTTCAGGAAAACCAAAGATCCTCAGGACACAGGCAACCCAACGTTGACTTCTGGTCCCTTTACAAAAGCCTCGACTAGGATACAATCTAAATTTCCTTGGACGGAAAACGTGGATGAAGAATATGTGATTCTTATCTACAATGATATATTAGTGAGCCAGGAATTGAGTGAAATAACGTCCCTTGCCACCACCGGAGTGTTCTTAGTTACACTCATTCTCAGCGAATTTAGTCACATAGAAAATAGTGGTTTATCAAAGAGATGAGGTACAGGTGGAATATAAAATTGCATCCCATGAACGAAATGGCAGACGAGAGAAAGAATTACAGATTTAGCAAACACACTTATGCCTGTAGGAGCGCAAAGGTCCCTTGAGGTGAGTAAAAGCCAGGTGTTTTCAATGAGCACAGATACTATTCTATATAGACCAAAGAGGGAATGAACACAACTTACTCTAAAACTCAAAGGACTGAACTCAGCCCACTTTGCACACCAGAGAAGATTATTTACAACTGGTCAGAATTTGAAAAACAGTTTATCGCTGTCTCTCTGTAAGACAATCAAGTGGATGCACAGCAGCAAGCAACACAGCACTGACAATCAGCTACACCCCGTGAGAAAAACAAACTGCAAACTAAAGGCAGTGAGTGAGAGATAAATTCTTTGAGACTTCGTTCAGGGGCTGTGATTGAAGCTGTTTTGAGCATATATTAACACACAGAAGGATGGGACCTCAGGGAGGACACTCGTGGCTCTGAGAGTCTTCATGAGCATGAGTCAGCAAATGCAGCCCTTCTAGAATAACACTGCCTTGCCCTGATTCCATGGCCCCGAAATCACCAAATGCAGATGACAATTCCTACAGCGAACACATGCATGGGACAGCTGCAGGATGCTACCCCATTGGACAGGGAAAAAACATGAAAAGCCACCTCATCTTCTCATATCCTGGTGCTCGGGTTCAAGCTTCCAGCCGCTTTCCTGAAAATATCCCCACTTGGGGAAGTCAGCACTTTCAAATCCCTCTTTCTTATAGATTGGAATTCGTTCCATGGATGAACTGCAATGGGGAAGAATAAGACACGATGCCTATATGTTTGGACAGGCACTTGGCGCTCTAATTTCCAATGCTGATCTAGAATTGACCCAAATCTAAGCTTGCTCTCAGAAGGAGAATAGGGCTTGAAAATTTCCTGCTGCTTTGTGACCAGTTCCGAAAGTGGGAAGTTGAGCAGGGCATCTCAGGGAGCCTATAATTCATGGCCCTGCAGGATGGGCAAAGACACCTAATGTGGAAAAATGACTTGGGTTGAACCACGGAAAATAACTTGAGAGCAAGGCAGAATTGCAGAAATGGGATTTCAAGAGGGAGATGGCTCTCGCCTGGTAAGGAGCTAGAATGCGGCAGTACTTCTTCAACCATGCCTTTGTCGAAAAAGGGGTGTATGCCTTTATCCTGAATATATTCAGGATAAAGGTATAGACCGTTTTGGGGCAACCAGGCAGGGGCTCGGTGCAAATCAACACTACATAGTTCTATCACTTCCCATCCAAACAAAGCGTCATCTACGAAAAGTGTAAAGACCAGAAATGCAGGGTAGCGTGGAGGTAAACCGTACCCACATTTTGTGGAATGTGGGATGGCAAAATGAAATCAGCACTCTGGCGAACTCTATGCTGTATTCGAAAGTAATGTAAGAAACAAAGCTATAGCGCATCGGACACTTCCACTCAAGGACGTATATTTTCAGGAAAACCAAAGATCCTCAGGACACAGGTAACCCAACGTTGACTTCTGCTCTCTTTACCAAAGCCTCGACTAGGATACAATCTAAATTTCCTTGGACGGAAAACGTGGATGAAGAATATGTGGTTCTTATCTACAATGATATAGTAGTGAGCCAGGAAATGAGTGAAATAACGTCCCTTGCCACCACCGGAGTGTTCTTAGTTACACTCATTCTCAGCACATTTAGTCACATAGAAAATAGTGGTTTATCAAAGAGATGAGGTACAGGTGGAATATAAAATTGCATCCCATGAACGAAATGGCAGATGACAGAAAGAATTACAGATTTAGCAAACACACTTATGCCTGTAGGAGCGCAAAGGTCCCTTGAGGTGAGTAAAAGCCAGGTGTTTTCAATGAGCACAGATACTATTCTAAATAGACCAAAGAGGGAATGAACACAGCTTACTCTAAAACTCAAAGGACTGAACTCAACCCACTTTGCACACCAGAAAAGATTATTTACAACTGGTCAGAATTTGAAAAACAGTTTATCGATGTCTCTCTGGAAGAGAATCAAGTGGATGCACAGCAGCAAGCAACACAGCACTGACAATCAGCTACACCCCGTGAGAAAAACAAACTGCAAACTAAAGGCAGTGAGTGAGAGATAAATTCTTCGAGACTTCGTTCAGGGGCTGGGATTGAAGTTGTTTTGAGCATATATTAACACACAGAAGGATGGGACCTCAGGGAGGACACTCGTGGCTCTGAGAGTCTTCGTGAGCATGAGTCAGCAAATGCAGCCCTTCTAGAATAACAATGCCTTGCCCTGATTCCATGGCCCCGAAATCACCAAATGCAGACGACCCTTCCTACAGTGAACACATGCATGGGACAGCCGCAGGATGCTACGCCATTGGACAGGGAAAAAACATGAAAAGCCACCTCATCTTCTCATATCCTGGTGCTCGGGTTCAAGCTTCCAGCCGCTTTCCTGAACATATCCCCACTTGGGGAAGTCAGCACTTTCAAAACCCTCTTTCTTATAGCTTGGAATTCGTTCCATGGATGAACTGCAATGGGGAAGAATAAGACACGATGCCTATATATTTGGACAGGCACTTGGTGCTCTAATTTCCAATGCTGATCTAGAATTGACCCAAATCTAAGCTTGCTCTCAGAAGGAGAATAGGGCTTGAAAATTTCCGGCTGCTTTGTGACCAGTTCCAAAAGTGGGAAGTTGAGCAGGGCATCTCAGGGAGCCTATAATTCATGGCCCTGCAGGATGGGCAAAGACACCTAATGTGGAAAAATGACTTGGGTTGAACCACGGAAAATAACTTGAGAGCAAGGCAGAATTGCAGAAATGGGATTTCAAGAGGGAGAAGGGTCTCGCCTGGTAAGGAGCTAGAATGGGGCAGTACTTCTTCAAGCATGCCTTTGTCGAAAAAGGGGTGTATGCCTTTATCCTGAATATATTCAGGATAAAGGCATAGACCGTTTTGGGGCAACCAGGCAGGGGCTCGGTGCAAATCAACACTACATAGTTCTATCACTTCCCATCCAAACAAAGCGTCATCTACGAAAAGTGTAAAGACCAGAAATGCAGGGTAGCGTGGAGGTAAACCGTACCCACATTTTGTGGAATGTGGGATGGCAAATTGAAATCAGCACTCTGGCGAACTTTATGCTGTATTCGAAAGTAATGTAAGAAACAAAGCTATAGCGCATCGGACACTTTCACTCAAGGACGTATATTTTCAGGAAAAGCAAAGATCCTCAGGACACAGGCAACCCAACGTTTACTTCTGCTCTCTTTACAAAAGCCTCGACTAGGATACAATCTAAATTTCCTTGGACGGAAAACGTGGATGAAGAATATGTGATTCTTATCTACAATGATATATTAGTGAGCCAGGAAATGAGTGAAATAACGTCCCTTGCCACCACCGGAGTGTTCTTAGTTACACTCATTCTCAGCGAATTTAGTCACATAGAAAATAGTGGTTTATCAAAGAGATGAGGTACAGGTGGAATATAAAATTGCATCCCATGAACGAAATGGCAGACGACAGAAAGAATTACAGATTTAGCAAACGCACTTATGCCTGTAGGAGCGCAAAGGTCCCTTGAGGTGAGTAAAAGCCAGGTGTTTTCAATGAGCACAGATACTATTCTATATAGACCAAAGAGGGAATGAACACAACTTACTCTAAAACTCAAAGGACTGAACTCAGCCCACTTTGCACACCAGAAAAGATTATTTACAACTGGTCAGAATTTGAAAAACAGTTTATCGATGTCTGTCTGGAAGAGAATCAAGTGGATGCACAGCATTAAGCAACACAGCACTGACAATCAGCTACACCCCGTGAGAAAAACAAACTGCAAACTAAAGGCAGTGAGTGAGAGATAAATTCTTCGCGACTTCATTCAGGGGCTGTGATTGAAGTTGTTTTGAGCATATATTAACACACAGAAGGATGGGACCTCAGGGAGGACACTCGTGGCTCTGAGAGTCTTCGTGAGCATGAGTCAGCAAATGCAGCCCTTCTAGAATAACACTGCCTTGCCCTGATTCCATGGCCCCGAAATCACCAAATGCAGACGACCCTTCCTACAGCGAACACATGCATGGGACAGCCGCAGGATGCTACCCCATTGGACAGGGAAAAAACATGAAAAGCCACCTCATCTTCTCATATCCTGGTGCTCGGGTTCAAGCTTCCAGCCGCTTTCCTGAAAATATCCGCACTTGGGGAAATCAGCACTTTCAAAACCCTCTTTCTTATAGCTTGGAATTCGTTCCATGGATGAACTGCAATGGGGAAGAATAAGACACGAGGCCTGTATATTTGGACAGGCACTTGGCGCTCTAATTTCCAATGCTGATCTAGAATTGACCCAAATCTAAGCTTGC
The DNA here is from genome assembly GCF_026419965.1 of Kogia breviceps. NCBI lineage: Eukaryota > Metazoa > Chordata > Mammalia > Artiodactyla > Physeteridae > Kogia > Kogia breviceps. The sequence continues at coordinate 45,165,724 of NC_081329.1, read as the reverse complement.
TCTCAGAAGGAGAATAGGGCTTGAAAATTTCCTGCTGCTTTGTGACCAGTTCCAAAAGTGGGAAGTTGAGCAGGGCATCTCAGGGAGCCTATAATTCATGGCCCTGCAGGATGGGCAAAGACACCTAATGTGGAAAAATGACTTGGGTTGAACCACGGAAAATAACTTGAGAGCAAGGCAGAATTGCAGAAATGGGATTTGAAGAGGGAGATGGGTCTCGCCTGGTAAGGAGCTAGAATGCGGCAATACTTCTTCAACCATGCCTTCGTCGAAAAAGGGGTGTATGCCTTTATCCTGAATATATTCAAGATAAAGGCATAGACCGTTTTTGGGCAACCAGGCAGGGGCTCGGTGCAAATCAACACTACATAGTTCTAACACTTCCCATTCAAACACAGGGTCATCTACGAAAAGTGTAAAGACCAGAAATGCAGGGTAGCGTGGAGGTAAACCATACCCACATTTTGTGGAATGTGGGATGGCAAATTGAAATCAGCACTCTGGCGAACTCTATGCTGTATTCGAAAGTAATGTAAGAAACAAAGCTATAGCGCATCGGACACTTCCACTGAAGGACGTATATTTTCAGGAAAACCAAAGATCCTCAGGACACAGGCAACCCAACCTTGACTTCTGCTCTCTTTCCAAAAGCCTCGACTAGGATACAATCTAAATTTCCTTGGATGGGAAACGTGGATGAAGAATATGTGATTCTTATCTACAATGATATATTAGTGAGCCAGGAAATGAGTGAAATAACGTCCCTTGCCACCACCAGAGTGTTCTTAGTTAGACTCATTCTCAGCGAATTTAGTCACATAGAAAATAGTGGTTTATCAAAGAGATGAGGTACAGGTGGAATATAAAATTGCATCCCATGAACGAAATGGCAGACGACAGAAAGAATTACAGATTTAGCAAACACACTTATGCCTGTAGGAGCACAAAGGTCCCTTGAGGTGAGTAAAAGCCAGGTGTTTTCAATGAGCACAGATACTATTCTATATAGACCAAAGAGGGAATGAACACAACTTACTCTAAAACTCAAAGGACTGAACTCAGCCCACTTTGCCCACCAGAAAAGATTATTTACAACTGGTCAGAATTTGAAAAACAGTTTATCGATGTCTCTCTGGAAGAGAATCAAGTGGATGCACAGCAGCAAGCAACACAGCACTGACAATCAGCTACACCCCGTGAGAAAAGCAAACTGCAAAATAAAGGCAGTGAGTGAGAGATAAATTCTTCGAGACTTCGTTCAGGGGCTGTGATTGAAGTTGTTTTGAGCATATATTAACACAGAGAAGGATGGGACCTCAGGGAGGACACTCGTGGCTCTGAGAGTCTTCGTGAGCATGAGTCAGCAAATGCAGCCCTTCTAGAATAACACTGCCTTGCCCTGATTCCATGGACCCAAAATCACCAAATGCAGACGACCCTTCCTACAGCGAACACATGCATGGGACAGCCGCAGGATGCTACCCCATTGGACAGGGAAAAAACATGAAAAGCCACCTCATCTTCTCATATCCTGGTGCTCTTGTTCAAGCTTCCAGCCGCTTTCCTGAAAATATCCGCACTTGGGGAAATCAGCACTTTCAAAACCCTCTGACTTATAGCTTGGAATTCATTCCATGGATGAACTGCAATGGGGAAGAATAAGACACGATGCCTATATATTTGGACAGGCACTTGGCGCTCTAATTTCCAATGCTGATCTAGAATTGACCCACGTGTAAGTTGCTCTCAGAAGGAGAATAGGGCTTGAAAATTTCCTGCCGCTTTGTGACCAGTTCCGAAAGTGGGAAGTTGAGCAGGGCATCTCAGGGAGCCTATAATTCATGGCCCTGCAGGATGGGCAAAGACACCTAATGTGGAAAAATGACTTGGGTTGAACCACGGAAAATAACTTGAGAGCAAGGCAGAATTGCAGAAATGGGATTTCAAGAGGGAGATGGGTCTCTCCTGGTAAGGACCTAGAATGCGGCAGTACTTCTTCAACCATGCCTTTGTCGAAAAAGGGGTGTATGCCTTTATCCTGAATATATTCAGGATAAAGGCATAGACTGTTTTGGGGCAACCAGGCAGGGTCTCGGTGCAAATCAACACTACATAGTGCTATCACTTCCCATTCAAACAAAGGGTCATCTACGAAAAGTGTAAAGACCAGAAATGCAGGGTAGCGTGGAGGTAAACCGTACCCACATTTTGTGGAATGTGGGATGGCAAATTGAAACCAGCACTCTGGCGAACTCTATGCTGTATTCAAAAGTAATGTAAGAAACAAAGCTATAGCGCATCGGACACTTCCACTCAAGCACGTATATTTTCAGGAAAACCAAAGATCCTCAGGACACAGGCAACCCAACGTTGACTTCTGGTCTCTTTACAAAAGCCTCGACTAGGATACAATCTAAATTTCCTTGGACGGAAAACGTGGATGAAGAATATGTGATTCTTATCTACAATGATATATTAGTGAGCCAGGAATTGAGTGAAATAACGTCCCTTGCCACCACCGGAGTGTTCTTAGTTACACTCATTCTCAGCGAATTTAGTCACATAGAAAATAGTGGTTTATCAAAGAGATGAGGTACAGGTGGAATATAAAATTGCATCCCATGAACGAAATGGCAGACGAGAGAAAGAATTACAGATTTAGCAAACACACTTATGCCTGTAGGAGCGCAAAGGTCCCTTGAGGTGAGTAAAAGCCAGGTGTTTTCAATGAGCACAGATACTATTCTATATAGACCAAAGAGGGAATGAACACAACTTACTCTAAAACTCAAAGGACTGAACTTAGCCCACTTTGCACACCAGAGAAGATTATTTACAACTGGTCAGAATTTGAAAAACAGTTTATCGATGTCTCTCTGGAAGACAATCAAGTGGATGCACAGCAGCAAGCAACACAGCACTGACAATCAGCTACACCCCGTGAGAAAAACAAACTGCAAACTAAAGGCAGTGAGTGAGAGATAAATTCTTCGAGACTTCGTTCAGGGGCTGTTATTGAAGCTGTTTTGAGCATATATTAACACACAGAAGGATGGGACCTCAGGGAGGACACTCGTGGCTCTGAGAGTCTTCATGAGCATGAGTCAGCAAATGCAGCCCTTCTAGAATAACACTGCCTTGCCCTGATTCCATGGCCCCGAAATCACCAAATGCAGATGACCATTCCTACAGCGAACACATGCATGGGACAGCTGCAGGATGCTACCCCATTGGACAGGGAAAAAACATGAAAAGCCACCTCATCTTCTCATATCCTGGTGCTCGGGTTCAAGCTTCCAGCCGCTTTCCTGAAAATATCCCCACTTGGGGAAGTCAGCACTTTCAAATCCCTCTTTCTTATAGATTGGAATTCGTTCCATGGATGAACTGCAATGGGGAAGAATAATACACGATGCCTATATGTTTGGACAGGCACTTGGCGCTCTAATTTCCAATGCTGATCTAGAATTGACCCAAATCTAAGCTTGCTCTCAGAAGGAGAATAGGGCTTGAAAATTTCCTGCTGCTTTGTGACCAGTTCCGAAAGTGGGAAGTTGAGCAGGGCATCTCAGGGAGCCTATAATTCATGGCCCTGCAGGATGGGCAAAGACACCTAATGTGGAAAAATGACTTGGGTTGAACCACGGAAAATAACTTGAGAGCAAGGCAGAATTGCAGAAATGGGATTTCAAGAGGGAGATGGGTCTCGCCTGGTAAGGAGCTAGAATGCGGCAGTACTTCTTCAACCATGCCTTTGTCGAAAAAGGGGTGTATGCCTTTATCCTGAATATATTCAGGATAAAGGTATAGACCGTTTTGGGGCAACCAGGCAGGGGCTCGGTGCAAATCAACACTACATAGTTCTATCACTTCCCATCCAAACAAAGCGTCATCTACGAAAAGTGTAAAGACCAGAAATGCAGGGTAGCGTGGAGGTAAACCGTACCCACATTTTGTGGAATGTGGGATGGCAAAATGAAATCAGCACTCTGGCGAACTCTATGCTGTATTCGAAAGTAATGTAAGAAACAAAGCTATAGCGCATCGGACACTTCCACTCAAGGACGTATATTTTCAGGAAAACCAAAGATCCTCAGGACACAGGCAACCCAACGTTGACTTCTGCTCTCTTTACCAAACCCTCGACTAGGATACAATCTAAATTTCCTTGGACGGAAAACGTGGATGAAGAATATGTGATTCTTATCTACAATGATATAGTAGTGAGCCAGGAAATGAGTGAAATAACGTCCCTTGCCACCACCGGAGTGTTCTTAGTTACACTCATTCTCAGCACATTTAGTCACATAGAAAATAGTGGTTTATCAAAGAGATGAGGTACAGGTGGAATATAAAATTGCATCCCATGAACGAAATGGCAGACGACAGAAAGAATTACAGATTTAGCAAACACACTTATGCCTGTAGGAGCGCAAAGGTCCCTTGAGGTGAGTAAAAGCCAGGTGTTTTCAATGAGCACAGATACTATTCTATATAGACCAAAGAGGGAATGAACACAACTTACTCTAAAACTCAAAGGACTGAACTCAGCCCACTTTGCACACCAGAGAATATTATTTACAACTGGTCAGAATTTGGAAAACAGTTTATCGATGTCTCTCTAGAAGAGAATCAAGTGGATGCACAGCAGCAAGCAACACAGCACTGACAATCAGCTACACCCCGTGAGAAAAACAAACTGCAAAATAAAGGCAGTGAGTGAGAGATAAATTCTTCGAGACTTCGTTCAGGGGCTGTGATTGAAGTTGTTTTGAGCATATATTAACACACAGAAGGATGGGACCTCAGGGAGGACACTCGTGGCTCTGAGAGTCTTCGTGAGCATGAGTCAGCAAATGCAGCCCTTCTAGAATAACACTGCCTTGCCCTGATTCCATGGACCCGAAATCACAAAATGCAGACGACCCTTCCTTCAGCGAACACATGCATGGGACAGCCGCAGGATGCTACCCCATTGGACAGGGAAAAAACATGAAAAGCCACTTCATCTTCTCATATCCTGGTGCTCGGGTTCAAGCTTCCAGCCGCTTTCCTGAAAATATCCCCACTTGGGGAAGTCAGCACTTTCAAAACCCTCTTTCTTATAGCTTGGAATTCGTTCCATGGATGAACTGCAATGGGGAAGAATAAGACACGATGCCTATATATTTGGACAAGCACTTGGCGCTCTAATTTCCAATGGTGATCTAGAATTGACCCAAGCCTAAGCTTGCTCTCAGAAGGAGAATAGGGCTTGACAATTTCCTGCTGCTTTGTGACCAGTTCCCAAAGTGGGAAGTTGAGCAGGGCATCTCAGGGAGCCTATAATTCATGGCCCTGCAGGATGGGCAAAGACACCTAATGTGGAAAAATGACTTGGGTTGAACCACGGAAAATAACTTGAGAGCAAGGCAGAATTGCAGAAATGGGATTTCAAGAGGGAGAAGGGTCTCGCCTGGTAAGGAGCTAGAATGGGGCAGTACTTCTTCAACCATGCCTGTGTCGAAAAAGGGGTGTATGCCTTTATCCTGAATATATTCAGGATAAAGGCATAGACCGTTTTGGGGCAACCAGGCAGGAGCTCGGTGCAAATCAACACTACATAGTTCTATCACTTCGAATCAAAACAAAGGGTCATCTACGAAAAGTGTAAAGACCAGAAATGCAGGGTAGCGTGGAGGTAAACCGTACCCACATTTTGTGGAATGTGGGATGGCAAATTGAAATCAGCACTCTGGCGAACTCTATGCAGTATTCGAAAATAATGTAGGAAACAAAGCTACAGCACATAGGACACTTCTACTCAAGGACGTATATTTTCAGGAAAACGAAAGATCCCCAGGACACAGGCAACCCAACGTTGACTTCTGCTTTCTTTACAAAAGCCTCGACTAGGATACAATCTAAATTTCCTTGGACGGAAAACGTGGATGAAGAATATGTGATTCTTATCTACAATGATATATTAGTGAGCCAGGAAATGAGTGAAATAACGTCCATTGCCACCACCGGAGTGTTCTTAGTTACACTCATTCTCAGCGAATTTAGTCACATAGAAAATAGTGGTTTATCAAAGAGATGAGGTACAGGTGGAATATAAAATTGCATCCCATGAACGAAATGGCAGACGACAGAAAGAATTACAGATTTAGCAAACGCACTTATGCCTGTAGGAGCGCAAAGGTCCCTTGAGGTGAGTAAAAGCCAGGTGTTTTCAATGAGCACAGATACTATTCTATATAGACCAAAGAGGGAATGAACACAACTTACTCTAAAACTCAAAGGACTGAACTCAGCCCACTTTGCACACCAGAAAAGATTATTTACAACTGGTCAGAATTTGAAAAACAGTTTATCGATGTCTGTCTGGAAGAGAATCAAGTGGATGCACAGCATTAAGCAACACAGCACTGACAATCAGCTACACCCCGTGAGAAAAACAAACTGCAAACTAAAGGCAGTGAGTGAGAGATAAATTCTTCGCGACTTCATTCAGGGGCTGTGATTGAAGTTGTTTTGAGCATATATTAACACACAGAAGGATGGGACCTCAGGGAGGACACTCGTGGCTCTGAGAGTCTTCGTGAGCATGAGTCAGCAAATGCAGCCCTTCTAGAATAACACTGCCTTGCCCTGATTCCATGGCCCCGAAATCACCAAATGCAGACGACCCTTCCTACAGCGAACACATGCATGGGTCAGCCGCAGGGTGCTACGCCATTGGACAGGGAAAAAACATGAAAAGCCACCTCATCTTCTCATATCCTGGTGCTCGGGTTCAAGCTTCCAGCCGATTTCCTGAACATATCCCCACTTGGGGAAGTCAGCACTTTCAAAACCCTCTTTCTTATAGCTTGGAATTCGTTCCATGGATGAACTGCAATGGGGAAGAATAAGACACGATGCCTATATATTTGGACAGGCACTTGGTGCTCTAATTTCCAATGCTGATCTAGAATTGACCCAAATCTAAGCTTGCTCTCAGAAGGAGAATAGGGCTTGAAAATTTCCTGCTGCTTTGTGACCAGTTCCGAAAGTGGGAAGTTGAGCAGGGCATCTCAGGGAGCCTATAATTCATGGCCCTGCAGGATGGGCAAAGACACCTAATGTGGAAAAATGACTTGGGTTGAACCACGGAAAATAACTTGAGAGCAAGGCAGAATTGCAGAAATGGGATTTCAAGAGGGAGATGGGTCTCGCCTGGTAAGGAGCTAGAATGCGGCAGTACTTCTTCAACCATGCCTGTTTCGAAAAAGGGGTGTATGCCTTTATCCTGAATATATTCAGGATAAAGGCATAGACCGTTTTGGGGCAACCAGGCAGGAGCTCGGTGCAAATCAACACTACATAGTTCTATCACTTCGAATCAAAACAAAGGGTCATCTACGAAAAGTGTAAAGACCAGAAATGCAGGGTAGCGTGGAGGTAAACCGTACCCACATTTTGTGGAATGTGGGATGGCAAATTGAAATCAGCACTCTGGCGAACTCTATGCAGTATTCGAAAATAATGTAGGAAACAAAGCTACAGCACATAGGACACTTCTACTCAAGGACGTATATTTTCAGGAAAACGAAAGATCCCCAGGACACAGGCAACCCAACGTTGACTTCTGCTTTCTTTACAAAAGCCTCGACTAGGATACAATCTAAATTTCCTTGGACGGAAAACGTGGATGAAGAATATGTGATTCTTATCTACAATGATATATTAGTGAGCCAGGAAATGAGTGAAATAACGTCCGTTGCCACCACCGGAGTGTTCTTAGTTACACTCATTCTCAGCGAATTTAGTCACATAGAAAATAGTGGTTTATCAAAGAGATGAGGTACAGGTGGAATATAAAATTGCATCCCATGAACGAAATGGCAGACGACAGAAAGAATTACAGATTTAGCAAACACACTTATGCCTGTAGGAGCGCAAAGGTCCCTTGAGGTGAGTAAAAGCCAGGTGTTTTCAATGAGCACAGATACTATTCTATATAGACCAAAGAGGGAATGAACACAACTTACTCTAAAACTCAAAGGACTGAACTCAGCCCACTTTGCACACCAGAGAATATTATTTACAACTGGTCAGAGTTTGGAAAACAGTTTATCGATGTCTCTCTAAAAGAGAATCAAGTGGATGCACAGCAGCAAGCAACACAGCACTGACAATCAGCTACACCCCGAGAGAAAAACAAACTGCAAAATAAAGGCAGTGAGTGAGAGATAAATTCTTCGAGACTTCGTTCAGGGGCTGTGATTGAAGTTGTTTTGAGCATATATTAACACACAGAAGGATGGGACCTCAGGGAGGACACTCGTGGCTCTGAGAGTCTTCGTGAGCATGAGTCAGCAAATGCAGCCCTTCTAGAATAACACTGCCTTGCCCTGATTCCATGGCCCCGAAATCACCAAATGCAGACGACCCTTCCTACAGCGAACACATGCATGGGACAGCCGCAGGATGCTACCCCATTGGACAGGGAAAAAACATGAAAAGCCACCTCATCTTCTCATATCCTGGTGCTCGGGTTCAAGCTTCCAGCCGCTTTCCTGAAAACATCCCCACTTGGGGAAGTCAGCACTTTCAAAACCCTCTTTCTTATAGCTTGGAATTCGTTCCATGGATGAACTGCAATGGGGAAGAATAAGACACGATGCCTATATATTTGGACAGGCACTTGGCGCTCTAATTTCCAATGCTGATCTAGAATTGTCCCAAGTCTAAGTTGCTCTCAGAAGGAGAATAGGGCTTGAAAATTTCCTGCTGCTTTTTGACCAGTTCGGAAAGTGGGAAGTTGAGCAGGGCATCTCAGGGAGCCTATAATTCATGGCCCTGCAGGATGGGCAAAGACACCTAATGTGGAAAAATGACTTGGGTTGAACCACGGAAAATAACTTGAGAGCAAGGCAGAATTGCAGAAATGGGATTTCAAGAGGGAGATGGGTCTCGCCTGGTAAGGAGCTAGAATGTGGCAGTACTTCTTCAACCATGCCTGTTTCGAAAAAGGGGTGTATGCCTTTATCCTGAATATATTCAGGATAAAGGCATAGACCGTTTTGGGGCAACCAGGCAGGAGCTCGGTGCAAATCAACACTACATAGTTCTATCACTTCGAATCAAAACAAAGGGTCATCTACGAAAAGTGTAAAGACCAGAAATGCAGGGTAGCGTGGAGGTAAACCGTACCCACATTTTGTGGAATGTGGGATGGCAAATTGAAATCAGCACTCTGGCGAACTCTATGCAGTATTCGAAAATAATGTAGGAAACAAAGCTACAGCACATAGGACACTTCTACTCAAGGACGTATATTTTCAGGAAAACGAAAGATCCCCAGGACACAGGCAACCCAACGTTGACTTCTGCTTTCTTTACAAAAGCCTCGACTAGGATACAATCTAAATTTCCTTGGACGGAAAACGTGGATGAAGAATATGTGATTCTTATCTACAATGATATATTAGTGAGCCAGGAAATGAGTGAAATAACGTCCGTTGCCACCACCGGAGTGTTCTTAGTTACACTCATTCTCAGCGAATTTAGTCACATAGAAAATAGTGGTTTATCAAAGAGATGAGGTACAGGTGGAATATAAAATTGCATCCCATGAACGAAATGGCAGACGACAGAAAGAATTACAGATTTAGCAAACACACTTATGCCTGTAGGAGCGCAAAGGTCCCTTGAGGTGAGTAAAAGCCAGGTGTTTTCAAAGAGCACAGATACTATTCTATATAGACCAAAGAGGGAATGAACACAACTTACTCTAAAACTCAAAGGACTGAACTCAGCCCACTTTTCACACAAGAGAAGATTATTTACAACTGGTCAGAATTTGAAAAACAGTTGATCGATGTCTCTCTGGAAGAGAATCAAGTGGATGCACAGCAGCAGGCAACACAGCACTGACAATCAGCTACACCCCGTGAGAAAAACAAACTGTAAAATAAAGGCAGTGAGTGAGAGAGAAATTCTTCGAGACTTCGTTCAGGGGCTGTGATTGAAGTTGTTTTGAGCATATATTAACACACAGAAGGATGGGACCTCAGGGAGGACACTCGTGGCTCTGAGAGTCTTCATGAACATGAGTCAGCAAATGCAGCCCTTCTAGAATAACACTGCCTTGCCCTGATTCCATGGCCCCGAAATCACCAAATGCAGACGACTCTCCCTACAGCGAACACATGCATGGGACAGCCGCAGGATGCTACCCCATTGGACAGGGAAAAAACATGAAAAGCCACTTCATCTTCTCATATCCTGGTGCTCGGGTTCAAGCTCCCAGCCGCTTTCCTGAAAATATCCCCACTTGGGGAAGTCAGCACTTTCAAAACCCTCTTTCTTATAGCTAGAAATTCGTTCCATGGATGAACTGCAATGGGGAAGAATAAGACACGATGCCTATATATTTGGACAAGCACTTGGCGCTCTAATTTCCAATGGTGATCTAGAATTGAACCAAGCCTAAGCTTGCTCTCAGAAGGAGAATAGGGCTTGACAATTTCCTGCTGCTTTGTGACCAGTTCCGAAAGTGGGAAGTTGAGCAGGGCATCTCAGGGAGCCTATAATTCATGGCCCTGCAGGATGGGCAAAGACACCTAATGTGGAAAAATGACTTGGGTTGAACCACGGAAAATAACTTGAGAGCAAGGCAGAATTGCAGAAATGGGATTTCAAGAGGGGGATGGGTCTCGCCTGGTAAGGAGCTAGAATGTGGCAGTACTTCTTCAACCATGCCTGTGTCGAAAAAGGGGTGTATGCCTTTATCCTGAATATATTCAGGATAAAGGCATAGACCGTTTTGGGGCAACCAGGCAGGGGCTCGGTGCAAATCAACACTACATAGTTCTATCACTTCGAATCAAAACAAAGGGTCATCTACGAAACGTGTAATGACAAGAAATGCAGGGTAGCGTGGAGGTAAACCGTACCCACATTTTGTGGAATGTGGGATGGCAAATTGAAATCAGCACTCTGGCGAACTCTATGCTGTATTCGAAAATAATGTAAGAAACAAAGCTATAGCGCATAGGACACTTCCACTCAAGGACGTATATTTTCAGGAAAACGAAAGAGCCCCAGGACACAGGCAACCCAACGTTGACTTCTGCTTTCTTTACAAAAGCCTCGACTAGGATACAATCTAAATTTCCTTGGACGGAAAACGTGGATGAAGAATATGTGATTCTTATCTACAATGATATATTAGTGAGCCAGGAAATGAGTGAAATAACGCCCCTTGCCACCACCGGAGTGTTCTTAGTTACACTCATTCTCAACGAATTTAGTCACATAGAAAATAGTGGTTTATCAAAGAGATGAGGTACAGGTGGAATATAAAATTGCATCCCATGAACGAAATGGCAGACGACAGAAAGAATTACAGATTTAGCAAACACACTTATGCCTGTAGGAGCGCAAAGGTCCCTTGAGGTGAGTAAAAGCCAGGTGTTTTCAATGAGCACAGATACTATTCTATATAGACCAAAGAGGGAATGAACACAACTTACTCTAAAACTCAAAGGACTGAACTCAGCCCACTTTGCACACCAGAGAATATTATTTACAACTGGTCAGAATTTGGAAAACAGTTTATCGATGTCTCTCTAAAAGAGAATCAAGTGGATGCACAGCAGCAAGCAACACAGCACTGACAATCAGCTACACCCCGAGAGAAAAACAAACTGCAAAATAAAGGCAGTGAGTGAGAGATAAATTCTTCGAGACTTCGTTCAGGGGCTGTGATTGAAGTTGTTTTGAGCATATATTAACACACAGAAGGATGGGACCTCAGGGAGGACACTCGTGGCTCTGAGAGTCTTCGTGAGCATGAGTCAGCAAATGCAGCCCTTCTAGAATAACACTGCCTTGCCCTGATTCCATGGCCCCGAAATCACCAAATGCAGACGACCCTTCCTACAGCGAACACATGCATGGGACAGCCGCAGGATGCTACCCCATTGGACAGGGAAAAAACATGAAAAGCCACCTCATCTTCTCATATCCTGGTGCTCGGGTTCAAGCTTCCAGCCGCTTTCCTGAAAACATCCCCACTTGGGGAAGTCAGCACTTTCAAAACCCTCTTTCTTATAGCTTGGAATTCGTTCCATGGATGAACTGCAATGGGGAAGAATAAGACACGATGCCTATATATTTGGACAGGCACTTGGCGCTCTAATTTCCAATGCTGATCTAGAATTGTCCCAAGTCTAAGTTGCTCTCAGAAGGAGAATAGGGCTTGAAAATTTCCTGCTGCTTTTTGACCAGTTCGGAAAGTGGGAAGTTGAGCAGGGCATCTCAGGGAGCCTATATTCATGGCCCTGCAGGATGGGCAAAGACACCTAATGTGGAAAAATGACTTGGGTTGAACCACGGAAAATAACTTGAGAGCAAGGCAGAATTGCAGAAATGGGATTTCAAGAGGGAGATGGGTCTCGCCTGGTAAGGAGCTAGAATGTGGCAGTACTTCTTCAACCATGCCTGTGTCGAAAAAGGGTTGTATGCCTTTATCCTGAATATATTCAGGATAGAGGCATAGACCGTTTTGGGGCAACCAGGCAGGGGCTCGGTGCAAATCAACACTACATAGTTCTATCACTTCGAATCAAAACAAAGGGTCATCTACGAAAAGTGTAAAGACCAGAAATGCAGGGTAGCGTGGAGGTAAACCGTACCCACATTTTGTGGAATGTGGGATGGCAAATTGAAATCAGCACTCTGGCGAACTCTATGCTGTATTCGAAAATAATGTAAGAAACAAAGCTATAGCGCATAGGACACTTCCACTCAAGGACGTATATTTTCAGGAAAACGAAAGAGCCCCAGGACACAGGCAACCCAACGTTGACTTCTGCTTTCTTTACAAAAGCCTCGACTAGGATACAATCTAAATTTCCTTGGACGGAAAACGTGGATGAAGAATATGTGATTCTTATCTACAATGATATATTAGTGAGCCATGAAATGAGTGAAATAACGTCCCTTGCCACCACCGGAGTGTTCTTAGTTACACTCATTCTCAACGAATTTAGTCACATAGAAAATAGTGGTTTATCAAAGAGATGAGGTACAGGTGGAATATAAAATTGCATCCCATGAACGAAATGGCAGACGACAGAAAGAATTACAGATTTAGCAAACACACTTATGCCTGTAGGAGCGCAAAGGTCCCTTGAGGTGAGTAAAAGCCAGGTGTTTTCAATGAGCACAGATACTATTCTATATAGACCAAAGAGGGAATGAACACAACTTACTCTAAAACTCAAAGGACTGAACTCAGCCCACTTTGCACACCAGAGAATATTATTTACAACTGGTCAGAATTTGGAAAACAGTTTATCGATGTCTCTCTAGAAGAGAATCAAGTGGATGCACAGCAGCAAGCAACACAGCACTGACAATCAGCTACACCCCGTGAGAAAAACAAACTGCAAAATAAAGGCAGTGAGTGAGAGATAAATTCTTCGAGACTTCGTTCAGGGGCTGTGATTGAAGTTGTTTTGAGCATATATTAACACACAGAAGGATGGGACCTCAGGGAGGACACTCGTGGCTCTGAGAGTCTTCGTGAGCATGAGTCAGCAAATGCAGCCCTTCTAGAATAACACTGCCTTGCCCTGATTCCATGGACCCGAAATCACAAAATGCAGACGACCCTTCCTTCAGCGAACACATGCATGGGACAGCCGCAGGATGCTACCCCATTGGACAGGGAAAAAACATGAAAAGCCACTTCATCTTCTCATATCCTGGTGCTCGGGTTCAAGCTTCCAGCCGCTTTCCTGAAAATATCCCCACTTGGGGAAGTCAGCACTTTCAAAACCCTCTTTCTTATAGCTTGGAATTCGTTCCATGGATGAACTGCAATGGGGAAGAATAAGACACGATGCCTATATATTTGGACAAGCACTTGGCGCTCTAATTTCCAATGGTGATCTAGAATTGACCCAAGCCTAAGCTTGCTCTCAGAAGGAGAATAGGGCTTGACAATTTCCTGCTGCTTTGTGACCAGTTCCCAAAGTGGGAAGTTGAGCAGGGCATCTCAGGGAGCCTATAATTCATGGCCCTGCAGGATGGGCAAAGACACCTAATGTGGAAAAATGACTTGGGTTGAACCACGGAAAATAACTTGAGAGCAAGGCAGAATTGCAGAAATGGGATTTCAAGAGGGGGATGGGTCTCGCCTCGTAAGGAGCTAGAATGTGGCAGTACTTCTTCAACCATGCCTGTGTCGAAAAAGGGGTGTATGCCTTTATCCTGAATATATTCAGGATAAAGGCATAGACCGTTTTGGGGCAACCAGGCAGGAGCTCGGTGCAAATCAACACTACATAGTTCTATCACTTCGAATCAAAACAAAGGGTCATCTACGAAAAGTGTAAAGACCAGAAATGCAGGGTAGCGTGGAGGTAAACCGTACCCACATTTTGTGGAATGTGGGATGGCAAATTGAAATCAGCACTCTGGCGAACTCTATGCAGTATTCGAAAATAATGTAGGAAACAAAGCTACAGCACATAGGACACTTCTACTCAAGGACGTATATTTTCAGGAAAACGAAAGATCCCCAGGACACAGGCAACCCAACGTTGACTTCTGCTTTCTTTACAAAAGCCTCGACTAGGATACAATCTAAATTTCCTTGGACGGAAAACGTGGATGAAGAATATGTGATTCTTATCTACAATGATATATTCGTGAGCCAGGAAATGAGTGAAATAACGTCCGTTGCCACCACCGGAGTGTTCTTAGTTACACTCATTCTCAGCGAATTTAGTCACATAGAAAATAGTGGTTTATCAAAGAGATGAGGTACAGGTGGAATATAAAATTGCATCCCATGAACGAAATGGCAGACGACAGAAAGAATTACAGATTTAGCAAACACACTTATGCCTGTAGGAGCGCAAAGGTCCCTTGAGGTGAGTAAAAGCCAGGTGTTTTCAATGAGCACAGATACTATTCTATATAGACCAAAGAGGGAATGAACACAACTTACTCTAAAACTCAAAGGACTGAACTCAGCCCACTTTTCACACAAGAGAAGATTATTTACAACTGGTCAGAATTTGAAAAACAGTTTATCGATGTCTCTCTGGAAGAGAATCAAGTGGATGCACAGCAGCAAGCAACACAGCACTGACAATCAGCTACACCCCGTGAGAAAAACAAACTGTAAAATAAAGGCAGTGAGTGAGAGAGAAATTCTTCGAGACTTCGTTCAGGGGCTGTGATTGAAGTTGTTTTGAGCATATATTAACACACAGAAGGATGGGACCTCAGGGAGGACACTCGTGGCTCTGAGAGTCATCATGAACATGAGTCAGCAAATGCAGCCCTTCTAGAATAACACTGCCTTGCCCTGATTCCATGGCCCCGAAATCACCAAATGCAGACGACCCTCCCTACAGCGAACACATGCATGGGACAGCCGCAGGATGCTACCCCATTGGACAGGGAAAAAACATGAAAAGCCACTTCATCTTCTCATATCCTGGTGCTCGGGTTCAAGCTTCCAGCCGCTTTCCTGAAAATATCCCCACTTGGGGAAGTCAGCACTTTCAAAACCCTCTTTCTTATAGCTTGGAATTCGTTCCATGGATGAACTGCAATGGGGAAGAATAAGACACGATGCCTATATATATGGACAAGCACTTGGCGCTCTAATTTCCAATGGTGATCTAGAATTGAACCAAGCCTAAGCTTGCTCTCAGAAGGAGAATAGGGCTTGACAATTTCCTGCTGCTTTGTGACCAGTTCCCAAAGTGGGAAGTTGAGCAGGGCATCTCAGGGAGCCTATAATTCATGGCCCTGCAGGATGGGCAAAGACACCTAATGTGGAAAAATGACTTGGGTTGAACCACGGAAAATAACTTGAGAGCAAGGCAGAATTGCAGAAATGGGATTTCAAGAGGGGGATGGGTCTCGCCTCGTAAGGAGCTAGAATGTGGCAGTACTTCTTCAACCATGCCTGTGTCGAAAAAGGGGTGTATGCCTTTATCCTGAATATATTCAGGATAAAGGCATAGACCGTTTTGGGGCAACCAGGCAGGGGCTCGGTGCAAATCAACACTACATAGTTCTATCACTTCGAATCAAAACAAAGGGTCATCTACGAAAAGTGTAAAGACCAGAAATGCAGGGTAGCGTGGAGGTAAACCGTACCCACATTTTGTGGAATGTGGGATGGCAAATTGAAATCAGCACTCTGGCGAACTCTATGCTGTATTCGAAAATAATGTAAGAAACAAAGCTATAGCGCATAGGACACTTCCACACAAGGACGTATATTTTCAGGAAAACGAAAGAGCCCCAGGACACAGGCAACCCAACGTTGACTTCTGCTTTCTTTACAAAAGCCTCGACTAGGATACAATCTAAATTTCCTTGGACGGAAAACGTGGATGAAGAATATGTGATTCTTATCTACAATGATATATTAGTGAGCCAGGAAATGAGTGAAATAACGTCCCTTGCCACCACCGGAGTGTTCTTAGTTACACTCATTCTCAACGAATTTAGTCACATAGAAAATAGTGGTTTATCAAAGAGATGAGGTACAGGTGGAATATAAAATTGCATCCCATGAACGAAATGGCAGACGACAGAAAGAATTACAGATTTAGCAAACACACTTATGCCTGTAGGAGCGCAAAGGTCCCTTGAGGTGAGTAAAAGCCAGGTGTTTTCAATGAGCACAGATACTATTCTATATAGACCAAAGAGGGAATGAACACAACTTACTCTAAAACTCAAAGGACTGAACTCAGCCCACTTTGCACACCAGAGAATATTATTTACAACTGGTCAGAATTTGGAAAACAGTTTATCGATGTCTCTCTAGAAGAGAATCAAGTGGATGCACAGCAGCAAGCAACACAGCACTGACAATCAGCTACACCCCGTGAGAAAAACAAACTGCAAAATAAAGGCAGTGAGTGAGAGATAAATTCTTCGAGACTTCGTTCAGGGGCTGTGATTGAAGTTGTTTTGAGCATATATTAACACACAGAAGGATGGGACCTCAGGGAGGACACTCGTGGCTCTGAGAGTCTTCGTGAGCATGAGTCAGCAAATGCAGCCCTTCTAGAATAACACTGCCTTGCCCTGATTCCATGGACCCGAAATCACAAAATGCAGACGACCCTTCCTTCAGCGAACACATGCATGGGACAGCCGCAGGATGCTACCCCATTGGACAGGGAAAAAACATGAAAAGCCACTTCATCTTCTCATATCCTGGTGCTCGGGTTCAAGCTTCCAGCCGCTTTCCTGAAAATATCCCCACTTGGGGAAGTCAGCACTTTCAAAACCCTCTTTCTTATAGCTTGGAATTCGTTCCATGGATGAACTGCAATGGGGAAGAATAAGACACGATGCCTATATATTTGGACAAGCACTTGGCGCTCTAATTTCCAATGGTGATCTAGAATTGACCCAAGCCTAAGCTTGCTCTCAGAAGGAGAATAGGGCTTGACAATTTCCTGCTGCTTTGTGACCAGTTCCCAAAGTGGGAAGTTGAGCAGGGCATCTCAGGGAGCCTATAATTCATGGCCCTGCAGGATGGGCAAAGACACCTAATGTGGAAAAATGACTTGGGTTGAACCACGGAAAATAACTTGAGAGCAAGGCAGAATTGCAGAAATGGGATTTCAAGAGGGGGATGGGTCTCGCCTCGTAAGGAGCTAGAATGTGGCAGTACTTCTTCAACCATGCCTGTGTCGAAAAAGGGGTGTATGCCTTTATCCTGAATATATTCAGGATAAAGGCATAGACCGTTTTGGGGCAACCAGGCAGGAGCTCGGTGCAAATCAACACTACATAGTTCTATCACTTCGAATCAAAACAAAGGGTCATCTACGAAAAGTGTAAAGACCAGAAATGCAGGGTAGCGTGGAGGTAAACCGTACCCACATTTGGTGGAATGTGGGATGGCAAATTGAAATCAGCACTCTGGCGAACTCTATGCAGTATTCGAAAATAATGTAGGAAACAAAGCTACAGCACATAGGACACCTCTACTCAAGGACGTATATTTTCAGGAAAACGAAAGATCCCCAGGACACAGGCAACCCAACGTTGACTTCTGCTTTCTTTACAAAAGCCTCGACTAGGATACAATCTAAATTTCCTTGGACGGAAAACGTGGATGAAGAATATGTGATTCTTATCTACAATGATATATTCGTGAGCCAGGAAATGAGTGAAATAACGTCCGTTGCCACCACCGGAGTGTTCTTAGTTACACTCATTCTCAGCGAATTTAGTCACATAGAAAATAGTGGTTTATCAAAGAGATGAGGTACAGGTGGAATATAAAATTGCATCCCATGAACGAAATGGCAGACGACAGAAAGAATTACAGATTTAGCAAACACACTTATGCCTGTAGGAGCGCAAAGGTCCCTTGAGGTGAGTAAAAGCCAGGTGTTTTCAATGAGCACAGATACTATTCTATATAGACCAAAGAGGGAATGAACACAACTTACTCTAAAACTCAAAGGACTGAACTCAGCCCACTTTTCACACAAGAGAAGATTATTTACAACTGGTCAGAATTTGAAAAACAGTTTATCGATGTCTCTCTGGAAGAGAATCAAGTGGATGCACAGCAGCAAGCAACACAGCACTGACAATCAGCTACACCCCGTGAGAAAAACAAACTGTAAAATAAAGGCAGTGAGTGAGAGAGAAATTCTTCGAGACTTCGTTCAGGGGCTGTGATTGAAGTTGTTTTGAGCATATATTAACACACAGAAGGATGGGACCTCAGGGAGGACACTCGTGGCTCTGAGAGTCATCATGAACATGAGTCAGCAAATGCAGCCCTTCTAGAATAACACTGCCTTGCCCTGATTCCATGGCCCCGAAATCACCAAATGCAGACGACCCTCCCTACAGCGAACACATGCATGGGACAGCCGCAGGATGCTACCCCATTGGACAGGGAAAAAACATGAAAAGCCACTTCATCTTCTCATATCCTGGTGCTCGGGTTCAAGCTTCCAGCCGCTTTCCTGAAAATATCCCCACTTGGGGAAGTCAGCACTTTCAAAACCCTCTTTCTTATAGCTTGGAATTCGTTCCATGGATGAACTGCAATGGGGAAGAATAAGACACGATGCCTATATATATGGACAAGCACTTGGCGCTCTAATTTCCAATGGTGATCTAGAATTGAACCAAGCCTAAGCTTGCTCTCAGTAGGAGAATAGGGCTTGACAATTTCCTGCTGCTTTGTGACCAGTTCCGAAAGTGGGAAGTTGAGCAGGGCATCTCAGGGAGCCTATAATTCATGGCCCTGCAGGATGGGCAAAGACACCTAATGTGGAAAAATGACTTGGGTTGAACCACGGAAAATAACTTGAGAGCAAGGCAGAATTGCAGAAATGGGATTTCAAGAGGGGGATGGGTCTCGCCTCGTAAGGAGCTAGAATGTGGCAGTACTTCTTCAACCATGCCTGTGTCGAAAAAGGGGTGTATGCCTTTATCCTGAATATATTCAGGATAAAGGCATAGACCGTTTTGGGGCAACCAGGCAGGGGCTCGGTGCAAATCAACACTACATAGTTCTATCACTTCGAATCAAAACAAAGGGTCATCTACGAAAAGTGTAAAGACAAGAAATGCAGGGTAGCGTGGAGGTAAACCGTACCCACATTTTGTGGAATGTGGGATGGCAAATTGAAATCAGCACTCTGGCGAACTCTATGCTGTATTCGAAAATAATGTAAGAAACAAAGCTATAGCGCATAGGACACTTCCACTCAAGGACGTATATTTTCAGGAAAACCAAAGATCCTCAGGACACAGGCAACCCAACGTTGACTTCTGCTCTCTTTACAAAAGCCTCGACTAGGATACAATCTAAATTTCCTTGGACGGAAAACGTGGATGAATAATATGTGATCCTTATCTACAATGATATATTAGTGAGCGAGGAAATGAGTGAAATAACGCCCCTTGCCACCACCGGAGTGTGCTTAGTTACACTCATTCTCAGCGAATTTAGTCACCTAGAAAATAGTGGTTTATCAAAGAGATGAGGTACAGGTGGAATATAAAATTGCATCCCATGAACGAAATGGCAGACGACAGAAAGAATTACAGATTTAGCAAACACACTTATGCCTGTAGGAGCGCAAAGATCCCTTGAGGTGAGTAAAAGCCAGGTGTTTTCAATGAGCACAGATACTATTCAATATAGACCAAAGAGGGAATGAACACAACTTACTCTAAAACTCAAAGGACTGAACTCAGCCCACTTTGCACACCAGAGAATATTATTTACAACTGGTCAGAATTTGGAAAACAGTTTATCGATGTCTCTCTAGAAGAGAATCAAGTGGATGCACAGCAGCAAGCAACACAGCACTGACAATCAGCTACACCCCGAGAGAAAAACAAACTGTAAAATAAAGGCAGTGAGTGAGAGATAAATTCTTCGAGACTTCGTTCAGGGGCTGTGATTGAAGTTGTTTTGAGCATATATTAACACACAGAAGGATGGGACCTCAGGGAGGACACTCGTGGCTCTGAGAGTCTTCGTGAGCATGAGTCAGCAAATGCAGCCCTTCTAGAATAACACTGCCTTGCCCTGATTCCATGGACCCGAAATCACAAAATGCAGACGACCCTTCCTTCAGCGAACACATGCATGGGACAGCCGCAGGATGCTACCCCATTGGACAGGGAAAAAACATGAAAAGCCACTTCATCTTCTCATATCCTGGTGCTCGGGTTCAAGCTTCCAGCCGCTTTCCTGAAAATATCCCCACTTGGGGAAGTCAGCACTTTCAAAACCCTCTTTCTTATAGCTTGGAATTCGTTCCATGGATGAACTGCAATGGGGAAGAATAAGACACGATGCCTATATATTTGGACCAGCACTTGGCGCTCTAATTTCCAATGCTGATCTAGAATTGACCCAAGCCTAAGCTTGCTCTCAGAAGGAGAATAGGGCTTGACAATTTCCTGCTGCTTTGTGACCAGTTCCCAAAGTGGGAAGTTGAGCAGGGCATCTCAGGGAGCCTATAATTCATGGCCCTGCAGGATGGGCAAGACACCTAATGTGGAAAAATGACTTGGGTTGAACCACGGAAAATAACTTGAGAGCAAGGCAGAATTGCAGAAATGGGATTTCAAGAGGGAGATGGGTCTCGCCTGGTAAGGAGCTAGAATGTGGCAGTACTTCTTCAACCATGCCTGTGTCGAAAAAGGGGTGTATGCCTTTATCCTGAATATATTCAGGATAAAGGCATAGACCGTTTTGGGGCAACCAGGCAGGGGCTCGGTGCAAATCAACACTACATAGTTCTATCACTTCGAATCAAAACAAAGGGTCATCTACGAAAAGTGTAAAGACCAGAAATGCAGGGTAGCGTGGAGGTAAACCGTACCCACATTTTGTGGAATGTGGGATGGCAAATTGAAATCAGCACTCTGGCGAACTCTATGCTGTATTCCAAAATAATGTAAGAAACAAAGCTATAGCGCATAGGACACTTCCACTCAAGGACGTATATTTTCAGGAAAACGAAAGATCCCCAGGACACAGGCAACCCAACGTTGACTTCTGCTTTCTTTACAAAAGCCTCGACTAGGATACAATCTAAATTTCCTTGGACGGAAAACGTGGATGAAGAATATGTGATTCTTATCTACAATGATATATTAGTGAGCCAGGAAATGAGTGAAATAACGTCCCTTGCCACCACCGGAGTGTTCTTAGTTACACTCATTCTCAACGAATTTATTCACATAGAAAATAGTGGTTTATCAAAGAGATGAGGTACAGGTGGAATATAAAATTGCATCCCATGAACGAAATGGCAGAAGACAGAAAGAATTACAGATTTAGCAAACACACTTATGCCTGTAGGAGCGCAAAGGTCCCTTGAGGTGAGTAAAAGCCAGGTGTTTTCAATGAGCACAGATACTATTCTATATACACCAAAGAGGGAATGAACACAACTTACTCTAAAACTCAAAGGACTGAACTCAGCCCACTTTTCACACAAGAGAAGATTATTTACAACTGGTCAGAATTTGAAAAACAGTTTATCGATGTCTCTCTGGAAGAGAATCAATTGGATGCACAGCAGCAAGCAACACAGCACTGACAATCAGCTACACCCCGTGAGAAAAACAAACTGTAAAATAAAGGCAGTGAGTGAGAGAGAAATTCTTCGAGACTTCGTTCAGGGGCTGTGATTGAAGTTGTTTTGAGCATATATTAACACACAGAAGGATGGGACCTCAGGGAGGACACTCGTGGCTCTGAGAGTCTTCGTGAGCATGAGTCAGCAAATGCAGCCCTTCTAGAATAACACTGCCTTGCCCTGATTCCATGGCCCCGAAATCACCAAATGCAGACGACCCTCCCTACAGCGAACACATGCATGGGACAGCCGCAGGATGCTACCCCATTGGACAGGGAAAAAACATGAAAAGCCACTTCATCTTCTCATATCCTGGTGCTCGGGTTCAAGCTCCCAGCCGCTTTCCTGAAAATATCCCCACTTGGGGAAGTCAGCACTTTCAAAACCCTCTTTCTTATAGCTTGGAATTCGTTCCATGGATGAACTGCAATGGGGAAGAATAAGACACGATGCCTATATATTTGGACAAGCACTTGGCGCTCTAATTTCCAATGGTGATCTAGAATTGAACCAAGCCTAAGCTTGCTCTCAGAAGGAGAATAGGGCTTGACAATTTCCTGCTGCTTTGTGACCAGTTCCGAAAGTGGGAAGTTGAGCAGGGCATCACAGGGAGCCTATAATTCATGGCCCTGCAGGATGGGCAAAGACACCTAATGTGGAAAAATGACTTGGGTTGAACCACGGAAAATAACTTGAGAGCAAGGCAGAATTGCAGAAATGGGATTTCAAGAGGGGGATGGGTCTCGCCTCGTAAGGAGCTAGAATGTGGCAGTACTTCTTCAACCATGCCTGTGTCGAAAAAGGGGTGTATGCCTTTATCCTGAATATATTCAGGATAAAGGCATAGACCGTTTTGGGGCAACCAGGCAGGGGCTCGGTGCAAATCAACACTACATAGTTCTATCACTTCGAATCAAAACAAAGGGTCATCTACGAAAAGTGTAAAGACCAGAAATGCAGGGTAGCGTGGAGGTAAACCGTACCCACATTTTGTGGAATGTGGGATGGCAAATTGAAATCAGCACTCTGGCGAACTCTATGCTGTATTCGAAAATAATGTAAGAAACAAAGCTATAGCGCATAGGACACTTCCACTCAAGGACGTATATTTTCAGGAAAACCAAAGATCCTCAGGACACAGGCAACCCAACGTTGACTTCTGCTCTCTTTACAAAAGCCTCGACTAGGATACAATCTAAATTTCCTTGGACGGAAAACGTGGATGAAGAATATGTGATTCTTATCTACAATGATATATTAGTGAGCCAGGAAATGAGTGAAATAACGCCCCTTGCCACCACCGGAGTGTGCTTAGTTACACTCATTCTCAGCGAATTTAGTCACCTAGAAAATAGTGGTTTATCAAAGAGATGAGGTACAGGTGGAATATAAAATTGCATCCCATGAACGAAATGGCAGACGACAGAAAGAATTACAGATTTAGCAAACACACTTATGCCTGTAGGAGCGCAAAGATCCCTTGAGGTGAGTAAAAGCCAGGTGTTTTCAATGAGCACAGATACTATTCTATATAGACCAAAGAGGGAATGAACACAACTTACTCTAAAACTCAAAGGACTGAACTCAGCCCACTTTGCACACCAGAGAATATTATTTACAACTGGTCAGAATTTGGAAAACAGTTTATCGATGTCTCTCTAGAAGAGAATCAAGTGGATGCACAGCAGCAAGCAACACAGCACTGACAATCAGCTACACCCCGTGAGAAAAAGAAACTGTAAAATAAAGGCAGTGAGTGAGAGATAAATTCTTCGAGACTTCGTTCAGGGGCTGTGATTGAAGTTGTTTTGAGCATATATTAACACACAGAAGGATGGGACCTCAGGGAGGACACTCGTGGCTCTGAGAGTCTTCGTGAGCATGAGTCAGCAAATGCAGCCCTTCTAGAATAACACTGCCTTGCCCTGATTCCATGGACCCGAAATCACAAAATGCAGACGACCCTTCCTTCAGCGAACACATGCATGGGACAGCCGCAGGAAGCTACCCCATTGGACAGGGAAAAAACATGAAAAGCCACTTCATCTTCTCATATCCTGGTGCTCGGGTTCAAGCTTCCAGCCGCTTTCCTGAAAATATCCCCACTTGGGGAAGTCAGCACTTTCAAAACCCTCTTTCTTATAGCTTGGAATTCGTTCCATGGATGAACTGCAATGGGGAAGAATAAGACACGATGCCTATATATTTGGACAAGCACTTGGCGCTCTAGTTTCCAATGCTGATCTAGAATTGACCCAAGCCTAAGCTTGCTCTCAGAAGGAGAATAGGGCTTGACAATTTCCTGCTGCTTTGTGACCAGTTCCCAAAGTGGGAAGTTGAGCAGGGCATCTCAGGGAGCCTATAATTCATGGCCCTGCAGGATGGGCAAGACACCTAATGTGGAAAAATGACTTGGGTTGAACCACGGAAAATAACTTGAGAGCAAGGCAGAATTGCAGAAATGGGATTTCAAGAGGGAGATGGGTCTCGCCTGGTAAGGAGCTAGAATGTGGCAGTATTTCTTCAACCATGCCTGTGTCGAAAAAGGGGTGTATGCCTTTATCCTGAATATATTCAGGATAAAGGCATAGACCGTTTTGGGGCAACCAGGCAGGGGCTCGGTGCAAATCAACACTACATAGTTCTATCACTTCGAATCAAAACAAAGGGTCATCTACGAAAAGTGTAAAGACCAGAAATGCAGGGTAGCGTGGAGGTAAACCGTACCCACATTTTGTGGAATGTGGGATGTCAAATTGAAATCAGCACTCTGGCGAACTCTATGCTGTCTTCGAAAATAATGTAAGAAACAAAGCTATAGCGCATAGGACACTTCTACTCAAGGACGTATATTTTCAGGAAAACGAAAGATCCCCAGGACACAGGCAACCCAACGTTGACTTCTGCTTTCTTTACAAAAGCCTCGACTAGGATACAATCTAAATTTCCTTGGACGGAAAACGTGGATGAAGAATATGTGATTCTTATCTACAATGATATATTAGTGAGCCAGGAAATGAGTGAAATAACGTCCCTTGCCACCACCGGAGTGTTCTTAGTTACACTCATTCTCAACGAATTTATTCACATAGAAAATAGTGGTTTATCAAAGAGATGAGGTACAGGTGGAATATAAAATTGCATCCCATGAACGAAATGGCAGACGACAGAAAGAATTACAGATTTAGCAAACACACTTATGCCTGTAGGAGCGCAAAGGTCCCTTGAGGTGAGTAAAAGCCAGGTGTTTTCAATGAGCACAGATACTATTCTATATAGACCAAAGAGGGAATGAACACAACTTACTCTAAAACTCAAAGGACTGAACTCAGCCCACTTTTCACACAAGAGAAGATTATTTACAACTGGTCAGAATTTGAAAAACAGTTTATCGATGTCTCTCTGGAAGAGAATCAATTGGATGCACAGCAGCAAGCAACACAGCACTGACAATCAGCTACACCCCGTGAGAAAAACAAACTGTAAAATAAAGGCAGTGAGTGAGAGAGAAATTCTTCGAGACTTCGTTCAGGGGCTGTGATTGAAGTTGTTTTGAGCATATATTAACAAACAGAAGGATGGGACCTCAGGGAGGACACTCGTGGCTCTGAGAGTCTTCGTGAGCATGAGTCAGCAAATGCAGCCCTTCTAGAATAACACTGCCTTGCCCTGATTCCATGGCCCTGAAATCACCAAATGCAGACGACCCTTCCTACAGCGAACACATGCATGGCACAGCCGCAGGATGCTACACCATTGGACAGGGAAAAAACATGAAAAGCCACTTCATCTTCTCATATCCTGGTGCTCGGGTTCAAGCTTCCAGCCGCTTTCCTGAAAACATCCCCACTTGGGGAAGTCAGCACTTTCAAAACCCTCTTTCTTATAGCTTGGAATTCGTTCCATCGATGAACTGCAATTGGGGAAGAATAAGACACGATGCCTATATATTTGGACAGGCACCTGGCGCTCTAATTTCCAATGCTGATCTAGAATTGTCCCAAGTCTAAGTTGCTCTCAGAAGGAGAATAGGGCTTGAAAATTTCCTGCTGCTTTTTGACCAGTTCCGAAAGTGGGAAGTTGAGCAGGGCATCTCAGGGAGCCTATAATTCATGGCCCTGCAGGATGGGCAAAGACACCTAATGTGGAAAAATGACTTGGGTTGAACCACGGAAAATAACTTGAGAGCAAGGCAGAATTGCAGAAATGGGATTTCAAGAGGGAGATGGGTCTCGCCTGGTAAGGAGCTAGAATGTGGCAGTACTTCTTCAACCATGCCTGTTTCGAAAAAGGGTTGTATGCCTTTATCCTGAATATATTCAGGATAGAGGCATAGACCGTTTTGGGGCAACCAGGCAGGGGCTCGGTGCAAATCAACACTACATAGTTCTATCACTTCGAATCAAAACAAAGGGTCATCTACGAAAAGTGTAAAGACCAGAAATGCAGGGTAGCGTGGAGGTTAACCGTACCCACATTTTGTGGAATGTGGGATGTCAAATTGAAATCAGCACTCTGGCGAACTCTATGCTGTATTCGAAAATAATGTAAGAAACAAAGCTATAGCGCATAGGACACTTCCACTCAAGGACGTATATTTTCAGGAAAACGAAAGATCCCCAGGACACAGGCAACCCAACGTTGACTTCTGCTTTCTTTACAAAAGCCTCGACTAGGATACAATCTAAATTTCCTTGGACGGAAAACGTGGATGAAGAATATGTGATTCTTATCTACAATGATATATTAGTGAGCCAGGAAATGAGTGAAATAACGTCCCTTGCCACCACCGGAGTGTTCTTAGTCACACTCATTCTCAACGAATTTAGTCACATAGAAAATAGTGGTTTATCAAAGAGATGAGGTACAGGTGGAATATAAAATTGCATCCCATGAACGAAATGGCAGACGACAGAAAGAATTACAGATTTAGCAAACACACTTATGCCTGTAGGAGCGCAAAGGTCCCTTGAGGTGAGTAAAAGCCAGGTGTTTTCAATGAGCACAGATACTATTCTATATAGACCAAAGAGGGAATGAACACAACTTACTCTAAAACTCAAAGGACTGAACTCAGCCCACTTTGCACACCAGAGAATATTATTTACAACTGGTCAGAATTTGGAAAACAGTTTATCGATGTCTCTCTAGAAGAGAATCAAGTGGATGCACAGCAGCAAGCAACACAGCACTGACAATCAGCTACACCCCGAGAGAAAAACAAACTGCAAAATAAAGGCAGTGAGTGAGAGATAAATTCTTTGAGACTTCGTTCAGGGGCTGTGATTGAAGTTGTTTTGAGCATATATTAACACACAGAAGGATGGGACCTCAGGGAGGACACTCGTGGCTCTGAGAGTCTTCGTGAGCATGAGTCAGCAAATGCAGCCCTTCTAGAATAACACTGCCTTGCCCTGATTCCATGGACCCGAAATCACAAAATGCAGACGACCCTTCCTTCAGCGAACACATGCATGGGACAGCCGCAGGATGCTACCCCATTGGACAGGGAAAAAACATGAAAAGCCACTTCATCTTCTCATATCCTGGTGCTCGGGTTCAAGCTTCCAGCCGCTTTCCTGAAAATATCCCCACTTGGGGAAGTCAGCACTTTCAAAACCCTCTTTCTTATAGCTTGGAATTCGTTCCATGGATGAACTGCAATGGGGAAGAATAAGACACGATGCCTATATATTTGGACAAGCACTTGGCGCTCTAATTTCCAATGGTGATCTAGAATTGACCCAAGCCTAAGCTTGCTCTCAGAAGGAGAATAGGGCTTGACAATTTCCTGCTGCTTTGTGACCAGTTCCCAAAGTGGGAAGTTGAGCAGGGCATCACAGGGAGCCTATAATTCATGGCCCTGCAGGATGGGCAAGACACCTAATGTGGAAAAATGACTTGGGTTGAACCACGGAAAATAACTTGAGAGCAAGGCAGAATTGCAGAAATGGGATTTCAAGAGGGAGATGGGTCTCGCCTGGTAAGGAGCTAGAATGTGGCAGTACTTCTTCAACCATGCCTGTTTCGAAAAAGGGGTGTATGCCTTTATCCTGAATATATTCAGGATAAAGGCATAGACCGATTTGGGGCAACCAGGCAGGAGCTCGGTGCAAATCAACACTACATAGTTCTATCACTTCGAATCAAAACAAAGGGTCATCTACGTAAAGTGTAAAGACCAGAAATGCAGGGTAGCGTGGAGGTAAACCGTACCCACATTTTGTGGAATGTGGGATGGCAAATTGAAATCAGCACTCTGGCGAACTCTATGCTGTATTCGAAAATAATGTAAGAAACAAAGCTATAGCGCATAGGACACTTCCACTCAAGGACGTATATTTTCAGGAAAACCAAAGATCCTCAGGACACAGGCAACCCAACGTTGACTTCTGCTCTCTTTACAAAAGCCTCGACTAGGATACAATCTAAATTTCCTTGGACGGAAAACGTGGATGAAGAATATGTGATTCTTATCTACAATGATATATTAGTGAGCCAGGAAATGAGTGAAATAATGTCCCTTGCCACCACCGGAGTGTTCTTAGTTACACTCATTCTCAGCGAATTTAGTCACATAGAAAATAGTGGTTTATCAAAGAGATGAGGTACAGGTGGAATATAAAATTGCATCCCATGAACGAAATGGCAGATGACAGAAAGAATTACAGATTTAGCAAACACACTTATGCCTGTAGGAGCGCAAAGGTCCCTTGAGGTGAGTAAAAGCCAGGTGTTTTCAATGAGCACAGATACTATTCTATATAGACCAAACAGGGAATGAACACAAATTACTCTAAAACTCAAAGGACTGAACTCAGCCCACTTTGCACACAAGAAAAGATTATTTACAACTGGTCAGAATTTGAAAAACAGTTTATCGATGTCTCTCTGGAAGAGAGTCAAGTGGATGCACAGCAGCAAGCAACACAGCACTGACAATCAGCTACACCCCGTGAGAAAAACGAACTGCAAACTAAAGGCAGTGAGTGAGAGAGAAATTCTTCGAGACTTCGTTCAGGGGCTGTGATTGAAGTGGTTTTGAGCATATATTAACACACAGAAGGATGGGACCTGAGGGAGGACACTCGTGGCTCTGAGAGTCTTCATGAACATGAGTCAGCAAATGCAGCCCTTCTAGAATAACACTGCCTTGCCCTGATTCCATGGCCCCGAAATCACCAAGTGCAGACGACCCTTCCTACAGCGAACACATGCATGGGACAGCCGCAGGATGCTACCCCATTGGACAGGGAAAAAACATGAAAAGCCACTTCATCTTCTCATATCCTGGTGCTCGGGTTCAAGCTTCCAGCCACTTTCCTGATAATATCCCCACTTGGGGAAGTCAGCACTTTCAAAACCCTCTTTCTTATAGCTTGGAATTCGTTCCATGGATGAACTGCAATGGGGAAGAATAAGACACGATGCCTATATATTTGGACAAGCACTTGGCGCTCTAATTTCCAATGGTGATCTAGAATTGACCCAAGCCTAAGCTTGCTCTCAGAAGGAGAATAGGGCTTGACAATTTCCTGCTGCTTTGTGACCAGTTCCCAAAGTGGGAAGTTGAGCAGGGCATCTCAGGGAGCCTATAATTCATGGCCCTGCAGGATGGGCAAGACACCTAATGTGGAAAAATGACTTGGGTTGAACCACGGAAAATAACTTGAGAGCAAGGCAGAATTGCAGAAATGGGATTTCAAGAGGGAGATGGGTCTCGCCTGGTAAGGAGCTAGAATGTGGCAGTACTTCTTCAACCATGCCTGTGTCGAAAAAGGGGTGTATGCCTTTATCCTGAATATATTCAGGATAAAGGCATAGACCGTTTTGGGGCAACCAGGCAGGAGCTCGGTGCAAATCAACACTACATAGTTCTATCACTTCTAATCAAAACAAAGGGTCATGTACGAAAAGTGTAAAGACCAGAAATGCAGGGTAGCGTGGAGGTAAACCGTACCCACATTTTGTGGAATGTGGGATGGCAAATTGAAATCAGCACTCTGGCGAACTCTATGCAGTATTCGAAAATAATGTAGGAAACAAAGCTACAGCACATAGGACACTTCTACTCAAGGACGTATATTTTCAGGAAAACGAAAGATCCCCAGGACACAGGCAACCCAACGTTGACTTCTGCTTTCTTTACAAAAGCCTCGACTAGGATACAATCTAAATTTCCTTGGACGGAAAACGTGGATGAAGAATATGTGATTCTTATCTACAATGATATATTAGTGAGCCAGGAAATGAGTGAAATAACGTCCCTTGCCACCACCGGAGTGTTCTTAGTTACACTCATTCTCAGCGAATTTAGTCACATAGAAAATAGTGGTTTATCAAAGAGATGAGGTACAGGTGGAATATAAAATTGCATCCCATGAACGAAATGGCAGACGACAGAAAGAATTACAGATTTAGCAAACACACTTATGCCTGTAGGAGCGCAAAGGTCCCTTGAGGTGAGTAAAAGCCAGGTGTTTTCAATGAGCACAGATACTATTCTATATAGACCAAAGAGGGAATGAACACAACTTACTCTAAAATTCAAAGGACTGAACTCAGCCCACTTTTCACACAAGAGAAGATTATTTACAACTGGTCAGAATTTGAAAAACAGTTTATCGATGTCTCTCTGGAAGAGAATCAAGTGGATGCACAGCAGCAAGCAACACAGCACTGACAATCAGCTACACCCCGTGAGAAAAACAAACTGTAAAATAAAGGCAGTGAGTGAGAGAGAAATTCTTCGAGACTTCGTTCAGGGGCTGTGATTGAAGTTGTTTTGAGCATATATTAACACACAGAAGGATGGGACCTCAGGGAGGACACTCGTGGCTCTGAGAGTCTTCGTGAGCATGAGTCAGCAAATGCAGCCCTTCTAGAATAACACTGCCTTGCCCTGATTCCATGGCCCCGAAATCACCAAATGCAGACGACCCTTCCTACAGCGAACACATGCATGGCACAGCCGCAGGATGCTACACCATTGGACAGGGAAAAAACATGAAAAGCCACTTCATCTTCTCATATCCTGGTGCTCGGGTTCAAGCTTCCAGCCGCTTTCCTGAAAACATCCCCACTTGGGGAAGTCAGCACTTTCAAAACCCTCTTTCTTATAGCTTGGAATTCGTTCCATGGATGAACTGCAATGGGGAAGAATAAGACACGATGCCTATATATTTGGACAGGCACTTGGCGCTCTAATTTCCAATGCTGATCTAGAATTGTCCCAAGTCTAAGTTGCTCTCAGAAGGAGAATAGGGCTTGAAAATTTCCTGCTGCTTTGTGACCAGTTCCGAAAGTGGGAAGTTGAGCAGGGCATCTCAGGGAGCCTATAATTCATGGCTCTGCAGGATGGGCAAAGACACCTAATGTGGAAAAATGACTTGGGTTGAACCACGGAAAATAACTTGAGAGCAAGGCAGAATTGCAGAAATGGGATTTCAAGAGGGAGATGGGTCTCGCCTGGTAAGGAGCTAGAATGTGGCAGTACTTCTTCAACCATGCCTGTGTCGAAAACGGGTTGTATGCCTTTATCCTGAATATATTCAGGATAAAGGCATAGACCGTTTTGGGGCAACCAGGCAGGAGCTCGGTGCAAATCAACACTACATAGTTCTATCACTTCGAATCAAAACAAAGGGTCATCTACGAAAAGTGTAAAGACCAGAAATGCAGGGTAGCGTGGAGGTAAACCGTACCCACATTTGGTGGAATGTGGGATGGCAAATTGAAATCAGCACTCTGGCGAACTCTATGCAGTATTCGAAAATAATGTAGGAAACAAAGCTACAGCACATAGGACACTTCTACTCAAGGACGTATATTTTCAGGAAAACGAAAGATCCCCAGGACACAGGCAACCCAACGTTGACTTCTGCTTTCTTTACAAAAGCCTCGACTAGGATACAATCTAAATTTCCTTGGACGGAAAACGTGGATGAAGAATATGTGATTCTTATCTACAATGATATATTCGTGAGCCAGGAAATGAGTGAAATAACGTCCGTTGCCACCACCGGAGTGTTCTTAGTTACACTCATTCTCAGCGAATTTAGTCACATAGAAAATAGTGGTTTATCAAAGAGATGAGGTACAGGTGGAATATAAAATTGCATCCCATGAACGAAATGGCAGACGACAGAAAGAATTACAGATTTAGCAAACACACTTATGCCTGTAGGAGCGCAAAGGTCCCTTGAGGTGAGTAAAAGCCAGGTGTTTTCAATGAGCACAGATACTATTCTATATAGACCAAAGAGGGAATGAACACAACTTACTCTAAAACTCAAAGGACTGAACTCAGCCCACTTTTCACACAAGAGAAGATTATTTACAACTGGTCAGAATTTGAAAAACAGTTTATCGATGTCTCTCTGGAAGAGAATCAAGTGGATGCACAGCAGCAAGCAACACAGCACTGACAATCAGCTACACCCCGTGAGAAAAACAAACTGTAAAATAAAGGCAGTGAGTGAGAGAGAAATTCTTCGAGACTTCGTTCAGGGGCTGTGATTGAAGTTGTTTTGAGCATATATTAACACACAGAAGGATGGGACCTCAGGGAGGACACTCGTGGCTCTGAGAGTCATCATGAACATGAGTCAGCAAATGCAGCCCTTCTAGAATAACACTGCCTTGCCCTGATTCCATGGCCCCGAAATCACCAAATGCAGACGACCCTCCCTACAGCGAACACATGCATGGGACAGCCGCAGGATGCTACCCCATTGGACAGGGAAAAAACATGAAAAGCCACTTCATCTTCTCATATCCTGGTGCTCGGGTTCAAGCTTCCAGCCGCTTTCCTGAAAATATCCCCACTTGGGGAAGTCAGCACTTTCAAAACCCTCTTTCTTATAGCTTGGAATTCGTTCCATGGATGAACTGCAATGGGGAAGAATAAGACACGATGCCTATATATTTGGACCAGCACTTGGCGCTCTAATTTCCAATGCTGATCTAGAATTGACCCAAGCCTAAGCTTGCTCTCAGAAGGAGAATAGGGCTTGACAATTTCCTGCTGCTTTGTGACCAGTTCCCAAAGTGGGAAGTTGAGCAGGGCATCTCAGGGAGCCTATAATTCATGGCCCTGCAGGATGGGCAAGACACCTAATGTGGAAAAATGACTTGGGTTGAACCACGGAAAATAACTTGAGAGCAAGGCAGAATTGCAGAAATGGGATTTCAAGAGGGAGATGGGTCTCGCCTGGTAAGGAGCTAGAATGTGGCAGTACTTCTTCAACCATGCCTGTGTCGAAAAAGGGGTGTATGCCTTTATCCTGAATATATTCAGGATAAAGGCATAGACCGTTTTGGGGCAACCAGGCAGGGGCTCGGTGCAAATCAACACTACATAGTTCTATCACTTCGAATCAAAACAAAGGGTCATCTACGAAAAGTGTAAAGACCAGAAATGCAGGGTAGCGTGGAGGTAAACCGTACCCACATTTTGTGGAATGTGGGATGGCAAATTGAAATCAGCACTCTGGCGAACTCTATGCTGTATTCCAAAATAATGTAAGAAACAAAGCTATAGCGCATAGGACACTTCCACTCAAGGACGTATATTTTCAGGAAAACGAAAGATCCCCAGGACACAGGCAACCCAACGTTGACTTCTGCTTTCTTTACAAAAGCCTCGACTAGGATACAATCTAAATTTCCTTGGACGGAAAACGTGGATGAAGAATATGTGATTCTTATCTACAATGATATATTAGTGAGCCAGGAAATGAGTGAAATAACGTCCCTTGCCACCACCGGAGTGTTCTTAGTTACACTCATTCTCAACGAATTTATTCACATAGAAAATAGTGGTTTATCAAAGAGATGAGGTACAGGTGGAATATAAAATTGCATCCCATGAACGAAATGGCAGACGACAGAAAGAATTACAGATTTAGCAAACACACTTATGCCTGTAGGAGCGCAAAGGTCCCTTGAGGTGAGTAAAAGCCAGGTGTTTTCAATGAGCACAGATACTATTCTATATAGACCAAAGAGGGAATGAACACAACTTACTCTAAAACTCAAAGGACTGAACTCAGCCCACTTTTCACACAAGAGAAGATTATTTACAACTGGTCAGAATTTGAAAAACAGTTTATCGATGTCTCTCTGGAAGAGAATCAAGTGGATGCACAGCAGCAAGCAACACAGCACTGACAATCAGCTACACCCCGTGAGAAAAACAAACTGTAAAATAAAGGCAGTGAGTGAGAGAGAAATTCTTCGAGACTTCGTTCAGGGGCTGTGATTGAAGTTGTTTTGAGCATATATTAACACACAGAAGGATGGGACCTCAGGGAGGACACTCGTGGCTCTGAGAGTCTTCGTGAGCATGAGTCAGCAAATGCAGCCCTTCTAGAATAACACTGCCTTGCCCTGATTCCATGGCCCTGAAATCACCAAATGCAGACGACCCTTCCTACAGCGAACACATGCATGGCACAGCCGCAGGATGCTACACCATTGGACAGGGAAAAAACATGAAAAGCCACTTCATCTTCTCATATCCTGGTGCTCGGGTTCAAGCTTCCAGCCGCTTTCCTGAAAACATCCCCACTTGGGGAAGTCAGCACTTTCAAAACCCTCTTTCTTATAGCTTGGAATTCGTTCCATCGATGAACTGCAATTGGGGAAGAATAAGACACGATGCCTATATATTTGGACAGGCACCTGGCGCTCTAATTTCCAATGCTGATCTAGAATTGTCCCAAGTCTAAGTTGCTCTCAGAAGGAGAATAGGGCTTGAAAATTTCCTGCTGCTTTTTGACCAGTTCCGAAAGTGGGAAGTTGAGCAGGGCATCTCAGGGAGCCTATAATTCATGGCCCTGCAGGATGGGCAAAGACACCTAATGTGGAAAAATGACTTGGGTTGAACCACGGAAAATAACTTGAGAGCAAGGCAGAATTGCAGAAATGGGATTTCAAGAGGGAGATGGGTCTCGCCTGGTAAGGAGCTAGAATGTGGCAGTACTTCTTCAACCATGCCTGTTTCGAAAAAGGGTTGTATGCCTTTATCCTGAATATATTCAGGATAGAGGCATAGACCGTTTTGGGGCAACCAGGCAGGGGCTCGGTGCAAATCAACACTACATAGTTCTATCACTTCGAATCAAAACAAAGGGTCATCTACGAAAAGTGTAAAGACCAGAAATGCAGGGTAGCGTGGAGGTAAACCGTACCCACATTTTGTGGAATGTGGGATGTCAAATTGAAATCAGCACTCTGGCGAACTCTATGCTGTATTCGAAAATAATGTAAGAAACAAAGCTATAGCGCATAGGACACTTCCACTCAAGGACGTATATTTTCAGGAAAACGAAAGATCCCCAGGACACAGGCAACCCAACGTTGACTTCTGCTTTCTTTACAAAAGCCTCGACTAGGATACAATCTAAATTTCCTTGGACGGAAAACGTGGATGAAGA
This sequence comes from Kogia breviceps, assembly GCF_026419965.1. Classification (NCBI taxonomy): domain Eukaryota; kingdom Metazoa; phylum Chordata; class Mammalia; order Artiodactyla; family Physeteridae; genus Kogia; species Kogia breviceps. The sequence goes on along the minus strand of NC_081329.1, from coordinate 45,130,131 downwards.
ATATGTGATTCTTATCTACAATGATATATTAGTGAGCCAGGAAATGAGTGAAATAACGTCCCTTGCCACCACCGGAGTGTTCTTAGTCACACTCATTCTCAACGAATTTAGTCACATAGAAAATAGTGGTTTATCAAAGAGATGAGGTACAGGTGGAATATAAAATTGCATCCCATGAACGAAATGGCAGACGACAGAAAGAATTACAGATTTAGCAAACACACTTATGCCTGTAGGAGCGCAAAGGTCCCTTGAGGTGAGTAAAAGCCAGGTGTTTTCAATGAGCACAGATACTATTCTATATAGACCAAAGAGGGAATGAACACAACTTACTCTAAAACTCAAAGGACTGAACTCAGCCCACTTTGCACACCAGAGAATATTATTTACAACTGGTCAGAATTTGGAAAACAGTTTATCGATGTCTCTCTAGAAGAGAATCAAGTGGATGCACAGCAGCAAGCAACACAGCACTGACAATCAGCTACACCCCGAGAGAAAAACAAACTGCAAAATAAAGGCAGTGAGTGAGAGATAAACTCTTTGAGACTTCGTTCAGGGGCTGTGATTGAAGTTGTTTTGAGCATATATTAACACACAGAAGGATGGGACCTCAGGGAGGACACTCGTGGCTCTGAGAGTCTTCGTGAGCATGAGTCAGCAAATGCAGCCCTTCTAGAATAACACTGCCTTGCCCTGATTCCATGGACCCGAAATCACAAAATGCAGACGACCCTTCCTTCAGCGAACACATGCATGGGACAGCCGCAGGATGCTACCCCATTGGACAGGGAAAAAACATGAAAAGCCACTTCATCTTCTCATATCCTGGTGCTCGGGTTCAAGCTTCCAGCCGCTTTCCTGAAAATATCCCCACTTGGGGAAGTCAGCACTTTCAAAACCCTCTTTCTTATAGCTTGGAATTCGTTCCATGGATGAACTGCAATGGGGAAGAATAAGACACGATGCCTATATATTTGGACAAGCACTTGGCGCTCTAATTTCCAATGGTGATCTAGAATTGACCCAAGCCTAAGCTTGCTCTCAGAAGGAGAATAGGGCTTGACAATTTCCTGCTGCTTTGTGACCAGTTCCCAAAGTGGGAAGTTGAGCAGGGCATCTCAGGGAGCCTATAATTCATGGCCCTGCAGGATGGGCAAGACACCTAATGTGGAAAAATGACTTGGGTTGAACCACGGAAAATAACTTGAGAGCAAGGCAGAATTGCAGAAATGGGATTTCAAGAGGGAGATGGGTCTCGCCTGGTAAGGAGCTAGAATGTGGCAGTACTTCTTCAACCATGCCTGTTTCGAAAAAGGGGTGTATGCCTTTATCCTGAATATATTCAGGATAAAGGCATAGACCGATTTGGGGCAACCAGGCAGGAGCTCGGTGCAAATCAACACTACATAGTTCTATCACTTCGAATCAAAACAAAGGGTCATCTACGTAAAGTGTAAAGACCAGAAATGCAGGGTAGCGTGGAGGTAAACCGTACCCACATTTTGTGGAATGTGGGATGGCAAATTGAAATCAGCACTCTGGCGAACTCTATGCTGTATTCGAAAATAATGTAAGAAACAAAGCTATAGCGCATAGGACACTTCCACTCAAGGACGTATATTTTCAGGAAAACCAAAGATCCTCAGGACACAGGCAACCCAACGTTGACTTCTGCTCTCTTTACAAAAGCCTCGACTAGGATACAATCTAAATTTCCTTGGACGGAAAACGTGGATGAAGAATATGTGATTCTTATCTACAATGATATATTAGTGAGCCAGGAAATGAGTGAAATAATGTCCCTTGCCACCACCGGAGTGTTCTTAGTTACACTCATTCTCAGCGAATTTAGTCACATAGAAAATAGTGGTTTATCAAAGAGATGAGGTACAGGTGGAATATAAAATTGCATCCCATGAACGAAATGGCAGATGACAGAAAGAATTACAGATTTAGCAAACACACTTATGCCTGTAGGAGCGCAAAGGTCCCTTGAGGTGAGTAAAAGCCAGGTGTTTTCAATGAGCACAGATACTATTCTATATAGACCAAAGAGGGAATGAACACAAATTACTCTAAAACTCAAAGGACTGAACTCAGCCCACTTTGCACACAAGAAAAGATTATTTACAACTGGTCAGAATTTGAAAAACAGTTTATCGATGTCTCTCTGGAAGAGAGTCAAGTGGATGCACAGCAGCAAGCAACACAGCACTGACAATCAGCTACACCCCGTGAGAAAAACGAACTGCAAACTAAAGGCAGTGAGTGAGAGAGAAATTCTTCGAGACTTCGTTCAGGGGCTGTGATTGAAGTGGTTTTGAGCATATATTAACACACAGAAGGATGGGACCTGAGGGAGGACACTCGTGGCTCTGAGAGTCTTCATGAACATGAGTCAGCAAATGCAGCCCTTCTAGAATAACACTGCCTTGCCCTGATTCCATGGCCCCGAAATCACCAAGTGCAGACGACCCTTCCTACAGCGAACACATGCATGGGACAGCCGCAGGATGCTACCCCATTGGACAGGGAAAAAACATGAAAAGCCACTTCATCTTCTCATATCCTGGTGCTCGGGTTCAAGCTTCCAGCCGCTTTCCTGAAAATATCCCCACTTGGGGAAGTCAGCACTTTCAAAACCCTCTTTCTTATAGCTTGGAATTCGTTCCATGGATGAACTGCAATGGGGAAGAATAAGACACGATGCCTATATATTTGGACAAGCACTTGGCGCTCTAATTTCCAATGGTGATCTAGAATTGACCCAAGCCTAAGCTTGCTCTCAGAAGGAGAATAGGGCTTGACAATTTCCTGCTGCTTTGTGACCAGTTCCCAAAGTGGGAAGTTGAGCAGGGCATCTCAGGGAGCCTATAATTCATGGCCCTGCAGGATGGGCAAGACACCTAATGTGGAAAAATGACTTGGGTTGAACCACGGAAAATAACTTGAGAGCAAGGCAGAATTGCAGAAATGGGATTTCAAGAGGGAGATGGGTCTCGCCTGGTAAGGAGCTAGAATGTGGCAGTACTTCTTCAACCATGCCTGTGTCGAAAAAGGGGTGTATGCCTTTATCCTGAATATATTCAGGATAAAGGCATAGACCGTTTTGGGGCAACCAGGCAGGAGCTCGGTGCAAATCAACACTACATAGTTCTATCACTTCTAATCAAAACAAAGGGTCATGTACGAAAAGTGTAAAGACCAGAAATGCAGGGTAGCGTGGAGGTAAACCGTACCCACATTTTGTGGAATGTGGGATGGCAAATTGAAATCAGCACTCTGGCGAACTCTATGCAGTATTCGAAAATAATGTAGGAAACAAAGCTACAGCACATAGGACACTTCTACTCAAGGACGTATATTTTCAGGAAAACGAAAGATCCCCAGGACACAGGCAACCCAACGTTGACTTCTGCTTTCTTTACAAAAGCCTCGACTAGGATACAATCTAAATTTCCTTGGACGGAAAACGTGGATGAAGAATATGTGATTCTTATCTACAATGATATATTAGTGAGCCAGGAAATGAGTGAAATAACGTCCCTTGCCACCACCGGAGTGTTCTTAGTTACACTCATTCTCAGCGAATTTAGTCACATAGAAAATAGTGGTTTATCAAAGAGATGAGGTACAGGTGGAATATAAAATTGCATCCCATGAACGAAATGGCAGACGACAGAAAGAATTACAGATTTAGCAAACACACTTATGCCTGTAGGAGCGCAAAGGTCCCTTGAGGTGAGTAAAAGCCAGGTGTTTTCAATGAGCACAGATACTATTCTATATAGACCAAAGAGGGAATGAACACAACTTACTCTAAAATTCAAAGGACTGAACTCAGCCCACTTTTCACACAAGAGAAGATTATTTACAACTGGTCAGAATTTGAAAAACAGTTTATCGATGTCTCTCTGGAAGAGAATCAAGTGGATGCACAGCAGCAAGCAACACAGCACTGACAATCAGCTACACCCCGTGAGAAAAACAAACTGTAAAATAAAGGCAGTGAGTGAGAGAGAAATTCTTCGAGACTTCGTTCAGGGGCTGTGATTGAAGTTGTTTTGAGCATATATTAACACACAGAAGGATGGGACCTCAGGGAGGACACTCGTGGCTCTGAGAGTCTTCGTGAGCATGAGTCAGCAAATGCAGCCCTTCTAGAATAACACTGCCTTGCCCTGATTCCATGGCCCCGAAATCACCAAATGCAGACGACCCTTCCTACAGCGAACACATGCATGGCACAGCCGCAGGATGCTACACCATTGGACAGGGAAAAAACATGAAAAGCCACTTCATCTTCTCATATCCTGGTGCTCGGGTTCAAGCTTCCAGCCGCTTTCCTGAAAACATCCCCACTTGGGGAAGTCAGCACTTTCAAAACCCTCTTTCTTATAGCTTGGAATTCGTTCCATGGATGAACTGCAATGGGGAAGAATAAGACACGATGCCTATATATTTGGACAGGCACTTGGCGCTCTAATTTCCAATGCTGATCTAGAATTGTCCCAAGTCTAAGTTGCTCTCAGAAGGAGAATAGGGCTTGAAAATTTCCTGCTGCTTTGTGACCAGTTCCGAAAGTGGGAAGTTGAGCAGGGCATCTCAGGGAGCCTATAATTCATGGCTCTGCAGGATGGGCAAAGACACCTAATGTGGAAAAATGACTTGGGTTGAACCACGGAAAATAACTTGAGAGCAAGGCAGAATTGCAGAAATGGGATTTCAAGAGGGAGATGGGTCTCGCCTGGTAAGGAGCTAGAATGTGGCAGTACTTCTTCAACCATGCCTGTGTCGAAAAAGGGTTGTATGCCTTTATCCTGAATATATTCAGGATAGAGGCATAGACCGTTTTGGGGCAACCAGGCAGGGGCTCGGTGGAAATCAACACTACATAGTTCTATCACTTCGAATCAAAACAAAGGGTCATCTATGAAAAGTGTAAAGACCAGAAATGCAGGGTAGCGTGGAGGTAAACCGTACCCACATTTTGTGGAATGTGGGATGTCAAATTGAAATCAGCACTCTGGCGAACTCTATGCTGTATTCGAAAATAATGTAAGAAACAAAGCTATAGCGCATAGGACACTTCCACTCAAGGACGTATATTTTCAGGAAAACGAAAGAGCCCCAGGACACAGGCAACCCAACGTTGACTTCTGCTTTCTTTACAAAAGCCTCGACTAGGATACAATCTAAATTTCCTTGGACGGAAAACGTGGATGAAGAATATGTGATTCTTATCTACAATGATATATTCGTGAGCCAGGAATTGAGTGAAATAACATCCCTTGCCACCACCGGAGTGTTCTTAGTTACACTCATTCTCAACGAATTTAGTCACATAGAAAATAGTGGTTTATCAAAGAGATGAGGTACAGTTGGAATATAAAATTGCATCCCATGAACGAAATGGCAGACGACAGAAAGAATTACAGATTTAGCAAACACACTTATGCCTGTAGGAGCGCAAAGGTCCCTTGAGGTGAGTAAAAGCCAGGTGTTTTCAATGAGCACAGATACTATTCTATATAGACCAAAGAGGGAATGAACACAACTTACTCTAAAACTCAAAGGACTGAACTCAGCCCACTTTGCACACCAGAGAATATTATTTACAACTGGTCAGAATTTGGAAAAGAGTTTATCGATGTCTCTCTAGAAGAGAATCAAGTGGATGCACAGCAGCAAGCAACACAGCACTGACAATCAGCTACACCCCGAGAGAAAAACAAACTGCAAAATAAAGGCAGTGAGTGAGAGATAAATTCTTCGAGACTTCGTTCAGGGGCTGTGATTGAAGTTGTTTTGAGCATATATTAACACACAGAAGGATGGGACCTCAGGGAGGACACTCGTGGCTCTGAGAGTCTTCGTGAGCATGAGTCAGCAAATGCAGCCCTTCTAGAATAACACTGCCTTGCCCTGATTCCATGGACCCGAAATCACAAAATGCAGACGACCCTTCCTTCAGCGAACACATGCATGGGACAGCCGCAGGATGCTACCCCATTGGACAGGGAAAAAACATGAAAAGCCACTTCATCTTCTCATATCCTGGTGCTCGGGTTCAAGCTTCCAGCCGCTTTCCTGAAAATATCCCCACTTGGGGAAGTCAGCACTTTCAAAACCCTCTTTCTTATAGCTTGGAATTCGTTCCATGGATGAACTGCAATGGGGAAGAATAAGACACGATGCCTATATATTTGGACAAGCACTTGGCGCTCTAATTTCCAATGGTGATCTAGAATTGACCCAAGCCTAAGCTTGCTCTCAGAAGGAGAATAGGGCTTGACAATTTCCTGCTGCTTTGTGACCAGTTCCCAAAGTGGGAAGTTGAGCAGGGCATCTCAGGGAGCCTATAATTCATGGCCCTGCAGGATGGGCAAGACACCTAATGTGGAAAAATGACTTGGGTTGAACCACGGAAAATAACTTGAGAGCAAGGCAGAATTGCAGAAATGGGATTTCAAGAGGGAGATGGGTCTCGCCTGGTAAGGAGCTAGAATGTGGCAGTACTTCTTCAACCATGCCTGTGTCGAAAAAGGGGTGTATGCCTTTATCCTGAATATATTCAGGATAAAGGCATAGACCGTTTTGGGGCAACCAGGCAGGAGCTCGGTGCAAATCAACACTACATAGTTCTATCACTTCGAATCAAAACAAAGGGTCATCTACGAAAAGTGTAAAGACCAGAAATGCAGGGTAGCATGGAGGTAAACCATACCCACATTTTGTGGAATGTGGGATGGCAAATTGAAATCAGCACTCTGGCGAACTCTATGCAGTATTCGAAAATAATGTAGGAAACAAAGCTACAGCACATAGGACACTTCTACTCAAGGACGTATATTTTCAGGAAAACGAAAGATCCCCAGGACACAGGCAACCCAACGTTGACGTCTGCTTTCTTTACAAAAGCCTCGACTAGGATACAATCTAAATTTCCTTGGACGGAAAACGTGGATGAAGAATATGTGATTCTTATCTACAATGATATATTAGTGAGCCAGGAAATGAGTGAAATAACGTCCGTTGCCACCACCGGAGTGTTCTTAGTTACACTCATTCTCAGCGAATTTAGTCACATAGAAAATAGTGGATTATCAAAGAGATGAGGTACAGGTGGAATATAAAATTGCATCCCATGAACGAAATGGCAGACGACAGAAAGAATTACAGATTTAGCAAACACACTTATGCCTGTAGGAGCGCAAAGGTCCCTTGAGGTGAGTAAAAGCCAGGTGTTTTCAATGAGCACAGATACTATTCTATATAGACCAAAGAGGGAATGAACACAACTTACTCTAAAACTCAAAGGACTGAACTCAGCCCACTTTTCACACAAGAGAAGGTTATTTACAACTGGTCAGAATTTGAAAAACAGTTTATCGATGTCTCTCTGGAAGAGAATCAAGTGGATGCACAGCAGCAAGCAACACAGCACTGGCAATCAGCTACACCCCGTGAGAAAAACAAACTGTAAAATAAAGGCAGTGAGTGAGAGAGAAATTCTTCGAGACTTCGTTCAGGGGCTGTGATTGAAGTTGTTTTGAGCATATATTAACACACAGAAGGATGGGACCTCAGGGAGGACACTCGTGGCTCTGAGAGTCTTCGTGAGCATGAGTCAGCAAATGCAGCCCTTCTAGAATAACACTGCCTTGCCCTGATTCCATGGCCCCGAAATCACCAAATGCAGACGATCCTTCCTACAGCGAACACATGCATGGCACAGCCACAGGATGCTACACCATTGGACATGGAAAAAACATGAAAAGCCACCTCATCTTCTCATATCCTGGTGCTCGGGTTCAAGCTTCCAGCCGCTTTCCTGAAAACATCCCCACTTGGGGAAGTCAGCACTTTCAAAACCCTCTTTCTTATAGCTTGGAATTCGTTCCATGGATGAACTGCAATGGGGAAGAATAAGACACGATGCCTATATATTTGGACAGGCACTTGGCGCTCTAATTTCCAATGCTGATCTAGAATTGTCCCAAGTCTAAGTTGCTCTCAGAAGGAGAATAGGGCTTGAAAATTTCCTGCTGCTTTTTGACCAGTTCCGAAAGTGGGAAGTTGAGCAGGGCATCTCAGGGAGCCTATAATTCATGGCCCTGCAGGATGGGCAAAGACACCTAATGTGGAAAAATGACTTGGGTTGAACCACGGAAAATAACTTGAGAGCAAGGCAGAATTGCAGAAATGGGATTTCAAGAGGGAGATGGGTCTCGCCTGGTAAGGAGCTAGAATGTGGCAGTACTTCTTCAACCATGCCTGCGTCGAAAAAGGGTTGTATGCCTTTATCCTGAATATATTCAGGATAGAGGCATAGACCGTTTTGGGGCAACCAGGCAGGGGCTCGGTGCAAATCAACACTACATAGTGCTATTACTTCCCATCCAAACAAAGGGTCATCTACGAAAAGTGTAAAGACCAGAAATGCAGGGTAGCATGGAGGTAAACCGTACCCACATTTTGTGGAATGTGGGATGTCAAATTGAAATCAGCACTCTGGCGAACTCTATGCTGTATTCGAAAATAATGTAAGAAACAAAGCTATAGCGCATAGGACACTTCCACTCAAGGACGTATATTTTCAGGAAAACGAAAGATCCCCAGGACACAGGCAACCCAACGTTGACTTCTGCTTTCTTTACAAAAGCCTCGACTAGGATACAATCTAAATTTCCTTGGACGGAAAACGTGGATGAAGAATATGTGATTCTTATCTACAATGATATATTAGTGAGCCAGGAAATGAGTGAAATAACGTCCGTTGCCACCACCGGAGTGTTCTTAGTTACACTCATTCTCAGCGAATTTAGTCACATAGAAAATAGAGGATTATCAAAGAGATGAGGTACAGGTGGAATATAAAATTGCATCCCATGAACGAAATGGCAGACGACAGAAAGAATTACAGATTTAGCAAACACACTTATGCCTGTAGGAGCGCAAAGGTCCCTTGAGGTGAGTAAAAGCCAGGTGTTTTCAATGAGCACAGATACTATTCTATATAGACCAAAGAGGGAATGAACACAACTTACTCTAAAACTCAAAGGACTGAACTCAGCCCACTTTTCACACAAGAGAAGATTATTTACAACTGGTCAGAATTTGAAAAACAGTTTATCGATGTCTCTCTGGAAGAGAATCAAGTGGATGCACAGCAGCAAGCAACACAGCACTGGCAATCAGCTACACCCCGTGAGAAAAACAAACTGTAAAATAAAGGCAGTGAGTGAGAGAGAAATTCTTCGAGACTTCGTTCAGGGGCTGTGATTGAAGTTGTTTTGAGCATATATTAACACACAGAAGGATGGGACCTCAGGGAGGACACTCGTGGCTCTGAGAGTCTTCGTGAGCATGAGTCAGCAAATGCAGCCCTTCTAGAATAACACTGACTTGCCCTGATTCCATGGCCCCGAAATCACCAAATGCAGACGATCCTTCCTACAGCGAACACATGCATGGCACAGCCGCAGGATGCTACACCATTGGACATGGAAAAAACATGAAAAGCCACCTCATCTTCTCATATCCTGGTGCTCGGGTTCAAGCTTCCAGCCGCTTTCCTGAAAACATCCCCACTTGGGGAAGTCAGCACTTTCAAAACCCTCTTTCTTATAGCTTGGAATTCGTTCCATGGATGAACTGCAATGGGGAAGAATAAGACACGATGCCTATATATTTGGACAGGCACTTGGCGCTCTAATTTCCAATGCTGATCTAGAATTGTCCCAAGTCTAAGTTGCTCTCAGAAGGAGAATAGGGCTTGAAAATTTCCTGCTGCTTTTTGACCAGTTCCGAAAGTGGGAAGTTGAGCAGGGCATCTCAGGGAGCCTATAATTCATGGCCCTGCAGGATGGGCAAAGACACCTAATGTGGAAAAATGACTTGGGTTGAACCACGGAAAATAACTTGAGAGCAAGGCAGAATTGCAGAAATGGGATTTCAAGAGGGAGACGGGTCTCGCCTGGTAAGGAGCTAGAATGTGGCAGTACTTCTTCAACCATGCCTGCGTCGAAAAAGGGTTGTATGCCTTTATCCTGAATATATTCAGGATAGAGGCATAGACCGTTTTGGGGCAACCAGGCACGGGCTCGGTGCAAATCAACACTACATAGTGCTATAACTTCCCATCCAAACAAAGGGTCATCTACGAAAAGTGTAAAGACCAGAAATGCAGGGTAGCATGGAGGTAAACCGTACCCACATTTTGTGGAATGTGGGATGTCAAATTGAAATCAGCACTCTGGCGAACTCTATGCTGTATTCGAAAATAATGTAAGAAACAAAGCTATAGCGCATAGGACACTTCCACTCAAGGACGTATATTTTCAGGAAAACGAAAGATCCCCAGGACACAGGCAACCCAACGTTGACTTCTGCTTTCTTTACAAAAGCCTCGACTAGGATACAATCTAAATTTCCTTGGACGGAAAACGTGGATGAAGAATATGTGATTCTTATCTACAATGATATATTAGTGAGCCAGGAAATGAGTGAAATAACGTCCCTTGCCACCACCGGAGTGTTCTTAGTTACACTCATTCTCAGCGAATTTAGTCACATAGAAAATAGTGGTTTATCAAAGAGATGAGGTACAGGTGGAATATAAAATTGCATCCCATGAACGAAATGGCAGACGACAGAAAGAATTACAGATTTAGCAAACACACTTATGCCTGTAGGAGCGCAAAGGTCCCTTGAGGTGAGTAAAAGCCAGGTGTTTTCAATGAGTACAGATACTATTCTATATAGACCAAAGAGGGAATGAACACAACTTACTCTAAAACTCAAAGGACTGAACTCAGCCCACTTTGCACACCAGAGAATATTATTTACAACTGGTCAGAATTTGGAAAACAGTTTATCGATGTCTCTCTAGAAGAGAATCAAGTGGATGCACAGCAGCAAGCAACACAGCACTGACAATCAGCTACACCCCGAGAGAAAAACAAACTGCAAAATAAAGGCAGTGAGTGAGAGATAAATTCTTCGAGACTTCGTTCAGGGGCTGTGATTGAAGTTGTTTTGAGCATATATTAACACAGAGGGCTGGGACCTCAGGGAGGACACTCGTGGCTCTGAGAGTCTTCGTGAGCATGAGTCAGCAAATGCAGCCCTTCTAGAATAACACTGCCTTGCCCTGATTCCATGGACCCGAAATCACAAAATGCAGACGACCCTTCCTTCAGCGAACACATGCATGGGACAGCCGCAGGATACTACCCCACTGGACAGGGAAAAAACATGAAAAGCCACTTCATCTTCTCATATCCTGGTGCTCGGGTTCAAGCTTCCAGCCGCTTTCCTGAAAATATCCCCACTTGGGGAAGTCAGCACTTTCAAAACCCTCTTTCTTATAGCTTGGAATTCGTTCCATGGATGAACTGCAATGGGGAAGAATAAGACACGATGCCTATATATTTGGACAAGCACTTGGCGCTCTAATTTCCAATGGTGATCTAGAATTGACCCAAGCCTAAGCTTGCTCTCAGAAGGAGAATAGGGCTTGACAATTTCCTGCTGCTTTGTGACCAGTTCCCAAAGTGGGAAGTTGAGCAGGGCATCTCAGGGAGCCTATAATTCATGGCCCTGCAGGATGGGCAAGACACCTAATGTGGAAAAATGACTTGGGTTGAACCACGGAAAATAACTTGAGAGCAAGGCAGAATTGCAGAAATGGGATTTCAAGAGGGAGATGGGTCTCGCCTGGTAAGGAGCTAGAATGTGGCAGTACTTCTTCAACCATGCCTGTGTCGAAAAAGGGTTGTATGCCTTTATCCTGAATATATTCAGGATAGAGGCATAGACCGTTTTGGGGCAACCAGGCAGGGGCTCGGTGCAAATCAACACTACATAGTTCTATCACTTCGAATCAAAACAAAGGGTCATCTACGAAAAGTGTAAAGACCAGAAATGCAGGGTAGCGTGGAGGTAAACCGTACCCACATTTTGTGGAATGTGGGATGTCAAATTGAAATCAGCACTCTGGCGAACTCTATGCAGTATTCGAAAATAATGTAGGAAACAAAGCTACAGCACATAGGACACTTCTACTCAAGGACGTATATTTTCAGGAAAACGAAAGAGCCCCAGGACACAGGCAACCCAACGTTGACTTCTGCTTTCTTTACAAAAGCCTCGACTAGGATACAATCTAAATTTCCTTGGACGGAAAACGTGAATGAAGAATATGTGATTCTTATCTACAATGATATATTAGTGAGCCAGGAAATGAGTGAAATAACGTCCCTTGCCACCACCGGAGTGTTCTTAGATACACTCATTCTCAGCGAATTTAGTCACATAGAAAATAGTGGTTTATCAAAGAGATGAGGTACAGGTGGAATATAAAATTGCATCCCATGAACGAAATGGCAGACGACAGAAAGAATTACAGATTTAGCAAACACACTTATGCCTGTAGGAGTGCAAAGGTCCCTTGAGGTGAGTAAAAGCCAGGTGTTTTCAATGAGCACAGATACTATTCTATATAGACCAAAGAGGGAATGAACACAACTTACTCTAAAACTCAAAGGACTGAACTCAGCCCACTTTGCACACCAGAGAATATTATTTACAACTGGTCAGAATTTGGAAAACAGTTTATCGATGTCTCTCTAGAAGAGAATCAAGTGGATGCACAGCAGCAAGCAACACAGCACTGACAATCAGCTACACCCCGAGAGAAAAACAAACTGCAAAATAAAGGCAGTGAGTGAGAGATAAATTCTTCGAGACTTCGTTCAGGGGCTGTGATTGAAGTTGTTTTGAGCATATATTAACACAGAGGGCTGGGACCTCAGGGAGGACACTCGTGGCTCTGAGAGTCTTCGTGAGCATGAGTCAGCAAATGCAGCCCTTCTAGAATAACACTGCCTTGCCCTGATTCCATGGACCCGAAATCACAAAATGCAGACGACCCTTCCTTCAGCGAACACATGCATGGGACAGCCGCAGGATACTACCCCACTGGACAGGGAAAAAACATGAAAAGCCACTTCATCTTCTCATATCCTGGTGCTCGGGTTCAAGCTTCCAGCCGCTTTCCTGAAAATATCCCCACTTGGGGAAGTCAGTACTTTCAAAACCCTCTTTCTTATAGCTTGGAATTCGTTCCATGGATGAACTGCAATGGGGAAGAATAAGACACGATGCCTATATATTTGGACAAGCACTTGGCGCTCTAATTTCCAATGGTGATCTAGAATTGACCCAAGCCTAAGCTTGCTCTCAGAAGGAGAATAGGGCTTGACAATTTCCTGCTGCTTTGTGACCAGTTCCCAAAGTGGGAAGTTGAGCAGGGCATCTCAGGGAGCCTATAATTCATGGCCCTGCAGGATGGGCAAGACACCTAATGTGGAAAAATGACTTGGGTTGAACCACGGAAAATAACTTGAGAGCAAGGCAGAATTGCAGAAATGGGATTTCAAGAGGGAGATGGGTCTCGCCTGGTAAGGAGCTAGAATGTGGCAGTACTTCTTCAACCATGCCTGTGTCGAAAAAGGGTTGTATGCCTTTATCCTGAATATATTCAGGATAGAGGCATAGACCGTTTTGGGGCAACCAGGCAGGGGCTCGGTGCAAATCAACACTACATAGTTCTATCACTTCGAATCAAAACAAAGGGTCATCTACGAAAAGTGTAAAGACCAGAAATGCAGGGTAGCGTGGAGGTAAACCGTACCCACATTTTGTGGAATGTGGGATGTCAAATTGAAATCAGCACTCTGGCGAACTCTATGCAGTATTCGAAAATAATGTAGGAAACAAAGCTACAGCACATAGGACAATTCTACTCAAGGACGTATATTTTCAGGAAAACGAAAGATCCCCAGGACACAGGCAACCCAACGTTGACTTCTGCTTTCTTTACAAAAGCCTCGACTAGGATACAATCTAAATTTCCTTGGACGGAAAACGTGGATGAAGAATATGTGATTCTTATCTACAATGATATATTAGTGAGCCAGGAAATGAGTGAAATAACGTCCCTTGCCACCACCGGAGTGTTCTTAGTTACACTCATTCTCAGCGAATTTAGTCACATAGAAAATAGTGGTTTATCAAAGAGATGAGGTACAGGTGGAATATAAAATTGCATCCCATGAACGAAATGGCAGACGACAGAAAGAATTACAGATTTAGCAAACACACTTATGCCTGTAGGAGCGCAAAGGTCCCTTGAGGTGAGTAAAAGCCAGGTGTTTTCAATGAGCACAGATACTATTCTATATAGACCAAAGAGGGAATGAACACAACTTACTCTAAAACTCAAAGGACTGAACTCAGCCCACTTTTCACACAAGAGAAGATTATTTACAACTGGTCAGAATTTGAAAAACAGTTTATCGATGTCTCTCTGGAAGAGAATCAAGTGGATGCACAGCAGCAAGCAACACAGCACTGACAATCAGCTACACCCCGTGAGAAAAACAAACTGTAAAATAAAGGCAGTGAGTGAGAGAGAAATTCTTCGAGACTTCGTTCAGAGGCTGTGATTGAAGTTGTTTTGAGCATATATTAACACACAGAAGGATGGGACCTCAGGGAGGACACTCGTGGCTCTGAGAGTCTTCATGAACATGAGTCAGTAAATGCAGCCCTTCTAGAATAACACTGCCTTGCCCTGATTCCATGGCCCCGAAATCACCAAATGCAGACGACCCTTCCTACAGCGAACACATGTATGGCACAGCCGCAGGATGCTACCCCATTGGACAGGGAAAAAACATGAAAAGCCACTTCATCTTCTCATATCCTGGTGCTCGGGTTCAAGCTCCCAGCCGCGTTCCTGAAAATATCCCCACTTGGGGAAGTCAGCACTTTCAAAACCCTCTTTCTTATAGCTTGGAATTCGTTCCATGGATGAACTGCAATGGGGAAGAATAAGACACGATGCCTATATATTTGGACAAGCACTTGGCGCTCTAATTTCCAATGGTGATCTAGAATTGAACCAAGCCTAAGCTTGCTCTCAGAAGGAGAATAGGGCTTGACAATTTCCTGCTGCTTTGTGACCAGTTCCCAAAGTGGGAAGTTGAGCAGGGCATCTCAGGGAGCCTATAATTCATGGCCCTGCAGGATGGGCAAAGACACCTAATGTGGAAAAATGACTTGGGTTGAACCACGGAAAATAACTTGAGAGCAAGGCAGAATTGCAGAACTGGGATTTCAAGAGGGAGATGGGTCTCGCCTGGTAAGGAGCAAGAATGTGGCAGTACTTCTTCAACGATGCCTTTGTCGAAAAAGGGGTGTATGCCTTTATCCTGAATATATTCAGGATAAAGGCATAGACCGTTTTGGGGCAACCAGGCAGGGGCTCGGTGCAAATCAACACTACATAGTTCTATCACTTCGAATCAAAACAAAGGGTCATCTACGAAAAGTGTAAAGACCAGAAATGCAGGGTAGCGTGGAGGTAAACCGTACCCACATTTTGTGGAATGTGGGATGTCAAATTGAAATCAGCACTCTGGCGAACTCTATGCTGTATTCGAAAATAATGTAGGAAACAAAGCTACAGCACATAGGACACTTCTACTCAAGGACGTATATTTTCAGGAAAACGAAAGATCCCCAGGACACAGGCAACCCAACGTTGACTTCTGCTTTCTTTACAAAAGCCTCGACTAGGATACAATCTAAATTTCCTTGGACGGAAAACGTGGATGAAGAATATGTGAGTCTTATCTACAATGATATATTAGTGAGCCAGGAAATGAGTGAAATAACGTCCCTTGCCACCACTGGAGTGTTCTTAGTTACACTCATTCTCAGCGAATTTAGTCACATAGAAAATAGTGGTTTTTCAAAGAGATGAGGTACAGGTGGAATATAAAATTGCATCCCATGAACGAAATGGCAGACGACAGAAAGAATTACAGATTTAGCAAACACACTTATGCCTGTAGGAGCGCAAAGGTCCCTTGAGGTGAGTAAAAGCCAGGTGTTTTCAATGAGCACAGATACTATTCTATATAGACCAAAGAGGGAATGAACACAACTTACTCTAAAACTCAAAGGACTGAACTCAGCCCACTTTTCACACGAGAGAAGATTATTTACAACTGGTCAGAATTTGAAAAACAGTTTATCGATGTCTCTCTGGAAGAGAATCAAGTGGATGCACAGCAGCAAGCAACACAGCACTGACAATCAGCTACACCCCGTGAGAAAAACAAACTGTAAAATAAAGGCAGTGAGTGAGAGAGAAATTCTTCGAGACTTCGTTCAGGGGCTGTGATTGAAGTTGTTTTGAGCATATATTAACACACAGAAGGATGGGACCTCAGGGAGGACACTCGTGGCTCTGAGAGTCTTCATGAACATGAGTCAGTAAATGCAGCCCTTCTAGAATAACACTGCCTTGCCCTGATTCCATGGCCCCGAAATCACCAAATGCAGATGACCCTTCCTACAGCGAACATATGCATGGCACAGCCGCAGGATGCTACCCCATTGGACAGGGAAAAAACATGAAAAGCCACTTCATCTTCTCATATCCTGGTGCTCGGGTTCAAGCTCCCAGCCGCGTTCCTGAAAATATCCCCACTTGGGGAAGTCAGCACTTTCAAAACCCTCTTTCTTATAGCTTGGAATTCGTTCCATGGATGAACTGCAATGGGGAAGAATAGACACGATGCCTATATATTTGTTCAAGCACTTGGCGCTCTAATTTCCAATGGTGATCTAGAATTGAACCAAGCCTAAGCTTGCTCTCAGAAGGAGAATAGGGCTTGACAATTTCCTGCTGCTTTGTGACCTGTTGCGAAAGTGGGAAGTTGAGCAAGGCATCTCAGGGAGCCTATAATTCATGGCCCTGCAGGATGGGCAAAGACACCTAATGTGGAAAAATGACTTGGGTTGAACCACGGAAAATAACTTGAGAGCAAGGCAGAATTGCAGAAATGGGATTTCAAGAGGGAGATGGGTCTCGCCTGGTAAGGAGCTAGAATGTGGCAGTACTTCTTCAACCATGCCTGTGTCGAAAAAGGGTTGTATGCCTTTATCCTGAATATATTCAGGATAGAGGCATAGACCGTTTTGGGGCAACCAGGCAGGGGCTCGGTGCAAATCAACACTACATAGTTCTATCACTTCGAATCAAAACAAAGGGTCATCTACGAAAAGTGTAAAGACCAGAAATGCAGGGTAGCGTGGAGGTAAACCGTACCCACATTTTGTGGAATGTGGGATGTCAAATTGAAATCAGCACTCTGGCGAACTCTATGCAGTATTCGAAAATAATGTAGGAAACAAAGCTACAGCACATAGGACACTTCTACTCAAGGACGTATATTTTCAGGAAAACGAAAGATCCCCAGGACACAGGCAACCCAACGTTGACTTCTGCTTTCTTTACAAAAGCCTCGACTAGGATACAATCTAAATTTCCTTGGACGGAAAACGTGGATGAAGAATATGTGATTCTTATCTACAATGATATATTAGTGAGCCAGGAAATGAGTGAAATAACGTCCGTTGCCACCACCGGAGTGTTCTTAGTTACACTCATTCTCAGCGAATTTAGTCACATAGAAAATAGTGGTTTATCAAAGAGATGAGGTACAGGTGGAATATAAAATTGCATCCCATGAACGAAATGGCAGACGACAGAAAGAATTACAGATTTAGCAAACACACTTATGCCTGTAGGAGCGCAAAGGTCCCTTGAGGTGAGTAAAAGCCAGGTGTTTTCAATGAGCACAGATACTATTCTATATAGACCAAAGAGGGAATGAACACAACTTACTCTAAAACTCAAAGGACTGAACTCAGCCCACTTTTCACACAAGAGAAGATTATATACAACTGGTCAGAATTTGAAAAACAGTTTATCGATGTCTCTCTGGAAGAGAATCAAGTGGATGCACAGCAGCAAGCAACACAGCACTGACAATCAGCTACACCCCGTGAGAAAAACAAACTGTAAAATAAAGGCAGTGAGTGAGAGAGAAATTCTTCGAGACTTCGTTCAGGGGCTGTGATTGAAGTTGTTTTGAGCATATATTAACACACAGAAGGATGGGACCTCAGGGAGGACACTCATGGCTCTGAGAGTCTTCGTGAGCATGAGTCAGCAAATGCAGCCCTTCTAGAATAACACTGCCTTGCCCTGATTCCATGGCCCTGAAATCACCAAATGCAGATGACCCTTCCTACAGCGAACACATGCATGGCACAGCCGCAGGATGCTACACCATTGGACAGGGAAAAAACATGAAAAGCCACCTCATCTTCTCATATCCTGGTGCTCGGGTTCAAGCTTCCAGCCGCTTTCCTGAAAACATCCCCACTTGGGGAAGTCAGCACTTTCAAAACCCTCTTTCTTATAGCTTGGAATTCGTTCCATGGATGAACTGCAATGGGGAAGAATAAGACACGATGCCTATATATTTGGACAGGCACTTGGCGCTCTAATTTCCAATGCTGATCTAGAATTGTCCCAAGTCTAAGTTGCTCTCAGAAGGAGAATAGGGCTTGAAAATTTCCTGCTGCTTTTTGACCAGTTCCGAAAGTGGGAAGTTGAGCAGGGCATCTCAGGGAGCCTATAATTCATGGCCCTGCAGGATGGGCAAAGACACCTAATGTGGAAAAATGACTTGGGTTGAACCACGGAAAATAACTTGAGAGCAAGGCAGAATTGCAGAAATGGGATTTCAAGAGGGAGATGGGTCTCGCCTGGTAAGGAGCTAGAATGTGGCAGTACTTCTTCAACCATGCCTGTGTCGAAAAAGGGTTGTATGCCTTTATCCTGAATATATTCAGGATAGAGGCATAGACCGTTTTGGGGCAACCAGGCAGGGGCTCGGTGCAAATCAACACTACATAGTTCTATCACTTCGAATCAAAACAAAGGGTCATCTACGAAAAGTGTAAAGACCAGAAATGCAGGGTAGCGTGGAGGTAAACCGTACCCACATTTTGTGGAATGTGGGATGTCAAATTGAAATCAGCACTCTGGCGAACTCTATGCAGTATTCGAAAATAATGTAGGAAACAAAGCTACAGCACATAGGACACTTCTACTCAAGGACGTATATTTTCAGGAAAACGAAAGATCCCCAGGACACAGGCAACCCAACGTTGACTTCTGCTTTCTTTACAAAAGCCTCGACTAGGATACAATCTAAATTTCCTTGGACGGAAAACGTGGATGAAGAATATGTGATTCTTATCTACAATGATATATTAGTGAGCCAGGAAATGAGTGAAATAACGTCCGTTGCCACCACCGGAGTGTTCTTAGTTACACTCATTCTCAGCGAATTTAGTCACATAGAAAATAGTGGTTTATCAAAGAGATGAGGTACAGGTGGAATATAAAATTGCATCCCATGAACGAAATGGCAGACGACAGAAAGAATTACAGATTTAGCAAACACACTTATGCCTGTAGGAGCGCAAAGGTCCCTTGAGGTGAGTAAAAGCCAGGTGTTTTCAATGAGCACAGATACTATTCTATATAGACCAAAGAGGGAATGAACACAACTTACTCTAAAACTCAAAGGACTGAACTCAGCCCACTTTTCACACAAGAGAAGATTATATACAACTGGTCAGAATTTGAAAAACAGTTTATCGATGTCTCTCTGGAAGAGAATCAAGTGGATGCACAGCAGCAAGCAACACAGCACTGACAATCAGCTACACCCCGTGAGAAAAACAAACTGTAAAATAAAGGCAGTGAGTGAGAGAGAAATTCTTCGAGACTTCGTTCAGGGGCTGTGATTGAAGTTGTTTTGAGCATATATTAACACACAGAAGGATGGGACCTCAGGGAGGACACTCATGGCTCTGAGAGTCTTCGTGAGCATGAGTCAGCAAATGCAGCCCTTCTAGAATAACACTGCCTTGCCCTGATTCCATGGCCCTGAAATCACCAAATGCAGATGACCCTTCCTACAGCGAACACATGCATGGCACAGCCGCAGGATGCTACACCATTGGACAGGGAAAAAACATGAAAAGCCACCTCATCTTCTCATATCCTGGTGCTCGGGTTCAAGCTTCCAGCCGCTTTCCTGAAAACATCCCCACTTGGGGAAGTCAGCACTTTCAAAACCCTCTTTCTTATAGCTTGGAATTCGTTCCATGGATGAACTGCAATGGGGAAGAATAAGACACGATGCCTATATATTTGGACAGGCACTTGGCGCTCTAATTTCCAATGCTGATCTAGAATTGTCCCAAGTCTAAGTTGCTCTCAGAAGGAGAATAGGGCTTGAAAATTTCCTGCTGCTTTTTGACCAGTTCCGAAAGTGGGAAGTTGAGCAGGGCATCTCAGGGAGCCTATAATTCATGGCCCTGCAGGATGGGCAAAGACACCTAATGTGGAAAAATGACTTGGGTTGAACCACGGAAAATAACTTGAGAGCAAGGCAGAATTGCAGAAATGGGATTTCAAGAGGGAGATGGGTCTCGCCTGGTAAGGAGCTAGAATGTGGCAGTATTTCTTCAACCATGCCTGTGTCGAAAAAGGGTTGTATGCCTTTATCCTGAATATATTCAGGATAGAGGCATAGACCGTTTTGGGGCAACCAGGCAGGGGCTCGGTTCAAATCAACACTACATAGTTCTATCATTTCGAATCAAAACAAAGGGTCATCTACGAAAAGTGTAAAGACCAGAAATGCAGGGTAGCGTGGAGGTAAACCGTACCCACATTTTGTGGAATGTGGGATGTCAAATTGAAATCAGCACTCTGGCGAACTCTATGCTGTATTCGAAAATAATGTAAGAAACAAAGCTATAGCGCATAGGACACTTCCACTCAAGGACGTATATTTTCAGGAAAACGAAAGATCCCCAGGACACAGGCAACCCAACGTTGACTTCTGCTTTCTTTACAAAAGCCTCGACTAGGATACAATCTAAATTTCCTTGGACGGAAAACGTGGATGAATAATATGTGATTCTTATCTACAATGATATATTAGTGAGCCAGGAAATGAGTGAAATAACGTCCGTTGCCACCACCGGAGTGTTCTTAGTTACACTCATTCTCAGCGAATTTAGTCACTTATAAAATAGTGGTTTTTCAAAGAGATGAGGTACAGGTGGAATATAAAATTGCATCCCATGAACGAAATGGCAGACGACAGAAAGAATTACAGATTTAGCAAACACACTTATGCCTGTAGGAGCGCAAAGGTCCCTTGAGGTGAGTAAAAGCCAGGTGTTTTCAATGCGCACAGATACTATTGTATATAGACAAAAGAGGGAATGAACACAACTTACTCTAAAACTCAAAGGACTGAACTCAGCCCACTTTGCACACCAGAGAATATTATTTACAACTGGTCAGAATTTGGAAAACAGTTTATCGATGTCTCTCTAGAAGAGAATCAAGTGGATGCACAGCAGCAAGCAACACAGCACTGACAATCAGCTACACCCCGAGAGAAAAACAAACTGCAAAATAAAGGCAGTGAGTGAGAGATAAATTCTTCGAGACTTCGTTCAGGGGCTGTGATTGAAGTTGTTTTGAGCATATATTAACACACAGAAGGATGGGACCTCAGGGAGGACACTCGTGGCTCTGAGAGTCTTCGTGAGCATGAGTCAGCAAATGCAGCCCTTCTAGAATAACACTGCCTTGCCCTGATTCCATGGACCCGAAATCACAAAATGCAGACGACCCTTCCTTCAGCGAACACATGCATGGGACAGCCGCAGGATGCTACCCCATTGGACAGGGAAAAAACATGAAAAGCCACTTCATCTTCTCATATCCTGGTGCTCGGGTTCAAGCTTCCAGCCGCTTTCCTGAAAATATCCCCACTTGGGGAAGTCAGCACTTTCAAAACCCTCTTTCTTATAGCTTGGAATTCGTTCCATGGATGAACTGCAATGGGGAAGAATAAGACACGATGCCTATATATTTGGACAAGCACTTGGCGCTCTAATTTCCAATGGTGATCTAGAATTGACCCAAGCCTAAGCTTGCTCTCAGAAGGAGAATAGGGCTTGACAATTTCCTGCTGCTTTGTGACCAGTTCCGAAAGTGGGAAGTTGAGCAGGGCATCTCAGGGATCCTATAATTCATGGCCCTGCAGGATGGGCAAGACACCTAATGTGGAAAAATGACTTGGGTTGAACCACGGAAAATAACTTGAGAGCAAGGGAGAATTGCAGAAATGGGATTTCAAGAGGGAGATGGGTCTCGCCTGGTAAGGAGCTAGAATGTGGCAGTACTTCTTCAACCATGCCTGTTTCGAAAAAGGGGTGTCTGCCTTTATCCTGAATATATTCAGGATAAAGGCATAGACCGTTTTGGGGCAACCAGGCAGGAGCTCGGTGCAAATCAACACTACATAGTTCTATCACTTCGAATCAAAACAAAGGGTCATCTACGAAAAGTGTAAAGACCAGAAATGCAGGGTAGCGTGGAGGTAAACCGTACCCACATTTTGTGGAATGTGGGATGGCAAATTGAAATCAGCACTCTGGCGAACTCTATGCTGTATTCGAAAATAATGTAAGAAACAAAGCTAGAGCGCATAGGACACTTCCACTCAAGGACGTATATTTTCAGGAAAACCAAAGATCCTCAGGACACAGGCAACCCAACGTTGACTTCTGCTCTCTTTACAAAAGCCTCGACTAGGATACAATCTAAATTTCCTTGGATGGAAAACGTGGATGAAGAATATGTGATTCTTATCTACAATGATATATTAGTGAGCGAGGAAATGAGTGAAATAACGTCCCTTGCCACCACCGGAGTGTGCTTAGTTACACTCATTCTCAGCGAATTTAGTCACCTAGAAAATAGTGGTTTATCAAAGAGATGAGGTACAGGTGGAATATAAAATTGCATCCCATGAACGAAATGGCAGACGACAGAAAGAATTACAGATTTAGCAAACACACTTATGCCTGTAGGAGCGCAAAGGTCCCTTGAGGTGAGTAAAAGCCAGGTGTTTTCAATGAGCACAGATACTATTCTATATAGACCAAAGAGGGAATGAACACAACTTACTCTAAAACTCAAAGGACTGAACTCAGCCCACTTTGCACACCAGAAAAGATTATTTACAACTGGTCAGAATTTGAAAAACAGTTTATCGATGTCTCTCTGGAAGAGAATCAAAGTGGATGCACAGCAGCAAGCAACACAGCACTGACAATCAGCTACACCCCGTGAGAAAAACAAACTGCAAACTAAAGGCAGTGAGTGAGAGATAAATTCTTCGAGACTTCGTTCAGGGGCTGTGATTGAAGTTGTTTTGAGCATATATTAACACACAGAAGGATGGGACCTCAGGGAGGACACTCATGGCTCTGAGAGTCTTCGTGAGCATGAGTCAGCAAATGCAGCCCTTCTAGAATAACACTGCCTTGCCCTGATTCCATGGCCCTGAAATCACCAAATGCAGATGACCCTTCCTACAGCGAACACATGCATGGCACAGCCGCAGGATGCTACACCATTGGACGGGGAAAAAACATGAAAAGCCACCTCATCTTCTCATATCCTGGTGCTCGGGTTCAAGCTTCCAGCCGCTTTCCTGAAAACATCCCCACTTGGGGAAGTCAGCACTTTCAAAACCCTCTTTCTTATAGCTTGGAATTCGTTCCATGGATGAACTGCAATGGGGAAGAATAAGACACGATGCCTATATATTTGGACAGGCACTTGGCGCTCTAATTTCCAATGCTGATCTAGAATTGTCCCAAGTCTAAGTTGCTCTCAGAAGGAGAATAGGGCTTGAAAATTTCCTGCTGCTTTTTGACCAGTTCCGAAAGTGGGAAGTTGAGCAGGGCATCTCAGGGAGCCTATAATTCATGGCCCTGCAGGATGGGCAAAGACACCTAATGTGGAAAAATGACTTGGGTTGAACCACGGAAAATAACTTGAGAGCAAGGCAGAATTGCAGAAATGGGATTTCAAGAGGGAGATGGGTCTCGCCTGGTAAGGAGCTAGAATGTGGCAGTATTTCTTCAACCATGCCTGTGTCGAAAAAGGGTTGTATGCCTTTATCCTGAATATATTCAGGATAGAGGCATAGACCGTTTTGGGGCAACCAGGCAGGGGCTCGGTTCAAATCAACACTACATAGTTCTATCATTTCGAATCAAAACAAAGGGTCATCTACGAAAAGTGTAAAGACCAGAAATGCAGGGTAGCGTGGAGGTAAACCGTACCCACATTTTGTGGAATGTGGGATGTCAAATTGAAATCAGCACTCTGGCGAACTCTATGCTGTATTCGAAAATAATGTAAGAAACAAAGCTATAGCGCATAGGACACTTCCACTCAAGGACGTATATTTTCAGGAAAACGAAAGATCCCCAGGACACAGGCAACCCAACGTTGACTTCTGCTTTCTTTACAAAAGCCTCGACTAGGATACAATCTAAATTTCCTTGGACGGAAAACGTGGATGAATAATATGTGATTCTTATCTACAATGATATATTAGTGAGCCAGGAAATGAGTGAAATAACGTCCGTTGCCACCACCGGAGTGTTCTTAGTTACACTCATTCTCAGCGAATTTAGTCACTTATAAAATAGTGGTTTTTCAAAGAGATGAGGTACAGGTGGAATATAAAATTGCATCCCATGAACGAAATGGCAGACGACAGAAAGAATTACAGATTTAGCAAACACACTTATGCCTGTAGGAGCGCAAAGGTCCCTTGAGGTGAGTAAAAGCCAGGTGTTTTCAATGCGCACAGATACTATTGTATATAGACAAAAGAGGGAATGAACACAACTTACTCTAAAACTCAAAGGACTGAACTCAGCCCACTTTGCACACCAGAGAATATTATTTACAACTGGTCAGAATTTGGAAAACAGTTTATCGATGTCTCTCTAGAAGAGAATCAAGTGGATGCACAGCAGCAAGCAACACAGCACTGACAATCAGCTACACCCCGAGAGAAAAACAAACTGCAAAATAAAGGCAGTGAGTGAGAGATAAATTCTTCGAGACTTCGTTCAGGGGCTGTGATTGAAGTTGTTTTGAGCATATATTAACACACAGAAGGATGGGACCTCAGGGAGGACACTCGTGGCTCTGAGAGTCTTCGTGAGCATGAGTCAGCAAATGCAGCCCTTCTAGAATAACACTGCCTTGCCCTGATTCCATGGACCCGAAATCACAAAATGCAGACGACCCTTCCTTCAGCGAACACATGCATGGGACAGCCGCAGGATGCTACCCCATTGGACAGGGAAAAAACATGAAAAGCCACTTCATCTTCTCATATCCTGGTGCTCGGGTTCAAGCTTCCAGCCGCTTTCCTGAAAATATCCCCACTTGGGGAAGTCAGCACTTTCAAAACCCTCTTTCTTATAGCTTGGAATTCGTTCCATGGATGAACTGCAATGGGGAAGAATAAGACACGATGCCTATATATTTGGACAAGCACTTGGCGCTCTAATTTCCAATGGTGATCTAGAATTGACCCAAGCCTAAGCTTGCTCTCAGAAGGAGAATAGGGCTTGACAATTTCCTGCTGCTTTGTGACCAGTTCCGAAAGTGGGAAGTTGAGCAGGGCATCTCAGGGATCCTATAATTCATGGCCCTGCAGGATGGGCAAAGACACCTAATGTGGAAAAATGACTTGGGTTGAACCACGGAAAATAACTTGAGAGCAAGGGAGAATTGCAGAAATGGGATTTCAAGAGGGAGATGGGTCTCGCCTGGTAAGGAGCTAGAATGTGGCAGTACTTCTTCAACCATGCCTGTTTCGAAAAAGGGGTGTCTGCCTTTATCCTGAATATATTCAGGATAAAGGCATAGACCGTTTTGGGGCAACCAGGCAGGAGCTCGGTGCAAATCAACACTACATAGTTCTATCACTTCGAATCAAAACAAAGGGTCATCTACGAAAAGTGTAAAGACCAGAAATGCAGGGTAGCGTGGAGGTAAACCGTACCCACATTTTGTGGAATGTGGGATGGCAAATTGAAATCAGCACTCTGGCGAACTCTATGCTGTATTCGAAAATAATGTAAGAAACAAAGCTAGAGCGCATAGGACACTTCCACTCAAGGACGTATATTTTCAGGAAAACCAAAGATCCTCAGGACACAGGCAACCCAACGTTGACTTCTGCTCTCTTTACAAAAGCCTCGACTAGGATACAATCTAAATTTCCTTGGATGGAAAACGTGGATGAAGAATATGTGATTCTTATCTACAATGATATATTAGTGAGCGAGGAAATGAGTGAAATAACGTCCCTTGCCACCACCGGAGTGTGCTTAGTTACACTCATTCTCAGCGAATTTAGTCACCTAGAAAATAGTTGTTTATCAAAGAGATGAGGTACAGGTGGAATATAAAATTGCATCCCATGAACGAAATGGCAGACGACAGAAAGAATTACAGATTTAGCAAACACACTTATGCCTGTAGGAGCGCAAAGGTCCCTTGAGGTGAGTAAAAGCCAGGTGTTTTCAATGAGCACAGATACTATTCTATATAGACCAAAGAGGGAATGAACACAACTTACTCTAAAACTCAAAGGACTGAACTCAGCCCACTTTGCACACCAGAAAAGATTATTTACAACTGGTCAGAATTTGAAAAACAGTTTATCGATGTCTCTCTGGAAGAGAATCAAAGTGGATGCACAGCAGCAAGCAACACAGCACTGACAATCAGCTACACCCCGTGAGAAAAACAAACTGCAAACTAAAGGCAGTGAGTGAGAGATAAATTCTTCGAGACTTCGTTCAGGGGCTGTGATTGAAGTTGTTTTGAGCATATATTAACACACAGAAGGATGGGACCTCAGGGAGGACACTCGTGGCTCTGAGAGTCTTCGTGAGCATGAGTCAGCAAATGCAGCCCTTCTAGAATAACACTGCCTTGCCCTGATTCCATGGCCCTGAAATCACCAAATGCAGACGACCCTTCCTACAGCGAACACATGCATGGCACAGCCGCAGGATGCTACACCATTGGACAGGGAAAAAACATGAAAAGCCACTTCATCTTCTCATATCCTGGTGCTCGGGTTCAAGCTTCCAGCCGCTTTCCTGAAAACATCCCCACTTGGGGAAGTCAGCACTTTCAAAACCCTCTTTCTTATAGCTTGGAATTCGTTCCATGGATGAACTGCAATGGGGAAGAATAAGACACGATGCCTATATATTTGGACAGGCACTTGGTGCTCTAATTTCCAATGCTGATCTAGAATTGACCCAAATCTAAGCTTGCTCTCAGAAGGAGAATAGGGCTTGAAAATTTCCTGCTGCTTTGTGACCAGTTCCGAAAGTGGGAAGTTGAGCAGGGCATCTCAGGGAGCCTATAATTCATGGCCCTGCAGGATGGGCAACGACACCTAATGTGGAAAAATGACTTGGGTTGAACCACGGAAAATAACTTGAGAGCAAGGCAGAATTGCAGAAATGGGATTTCAAGAGGGAGATGGCTCTCGCCTGGTAAGGAGCTAGAATGCGGCAGTACTTCTTCAACCATGCCTTTGTCGAAAAAGGGGTGTATGCTTTATCCTGAATATATTCAGGATAAAGGCATAGACCGTTTTGGGTCAACCAGGCAGGGGCTCGGTGCAAATCAACACTACATAGTGCTATCACTTCCCATCCAAACAAAGGGTCATCTACGAAAAGTGTAAAGACCAGAAATGCAGGGTAGCGTGGAGGTAAACCGTACCCACATTTTGTGGAATGTGGGATGGCAAATTGAAATCAGCAATCTGGCGAACTCTATGCTGTATTCGAAAATAATGTAGGAAACAAAGCTACAGCACATAGGACACTTCTACTCAAGGACGTATATTTTCAGGAAAACGAAAGATCCCCAGGACACAGGCAACCCAACGTTGACTTCTTCTTTCTTTACAAAAGCCTCGACTAGGATACAATCTATATTTCCTTGGACGGAAAACGTGGATGAAGAATATGTGAGTCTTATCTACAATGATATATTAGTGAGCCAGGAAATGAGTGAAATAACGTCCCTTGCCACCACCGGAGTGTTCTTAGTTACACTCATTCTCAGCGAATTTAGTCACATAGAAAATAGTGGTTTTTCAAAGAGATGAGGTACAGGTGGAATATAAAATTGCATCCCATGAACGAAATGGCAGACGACAGAAAGAATTACAGATTTAGCAAACACACTTATGCCTGTAGGAGCGCAAAGGTCCCTTGAGGTGAGTAAAAGCCAGGTGTTTTCAATGAGCACAGATACTATTCTATATA
This sequence comes from Kogia breviceps, assembly GCF_026419965.1. Classification (NCBI taxonomy): domain Eukaryota; kingdom Metazoa; phylum Chordata; class Mammalia; order Artiodactyla; family Physeteridae; genus Kogia; species Kogia breviceps. The sequence continues at coordinate 45,101,922 of NC_081329.1, read as the reverse complement.
GACCAAAGAGGGAATGAACACAACTTACTCTAAAACTCAAAGGACTGAACTCAGCCCACTTTGCACACCAGAGAATATTATTTACAACTGGTCAGAATTTGAAAAACAGTTTATCGATGCCTCTCTAGAAGAGAATCAAGTGGATGCACAGCAGTAAGCAACACAGCACTGACAATCAGCTACACCCCGTGAGAAAAACAAACTGCAAACTAAAGGCAGTGAGTGAGAGATAAATTCTTCGAGACTTCGTTCAGGGGCTGTGATTGAAGTAGTTTTGAGCATATATTAATACACAGAAGGATGGGACCTCAGGGAGGACACTCGTGGCTCTGAGAGTCTTCGTGAGCATGAGTCAGCAAATGCAGCCCTTCTAGAATAACACTGCCTTGCCCTGATTCCATGGACCCGAAATCACCAAATGCAGACGACCCTTCCTACAGCGAACAGATGCATGGGACAGCCGCAGGATGCTACCCCATTGGACAGGGAAAAAACATGAAAAGCCACTTCATCTTCTCATATCCTGGTGCTCGGGTTCAAGCTTCCAGCCGCTTTCCTGAAAATATCCCCAGTTGGCGAAGTCAGCACTTTCAAAACCCTCCTTCTTATAGCTTGGAATTCGTTCCATGGATGAACTGCAATGGGGAAGAATAAGACACGATGCCTATATATTTGGACAAGCACTTGGCGGTCTAATTTCCAATGGTGATCTAGAATTGACCCAAGCCTAAGCTTGCTCTCAGAAGGAGAATAGGGCTTGAAAATTTCCTGCTGCTTTGTGACCAGTTCCGAAAGTGGGAAGTTGAGCAGGGCATCTCAGGGAGCCTATAATTCATGGCCCTGCAGGATGGGCAAAGACACCCAATGTGGAAAAATGACTTGGGTTTAACCACGGAAAATAACTTGAGAGCTAGGCAGAATTGCAGAAATGGAATTTCAAGAGGGAGATGGGTCTCGCCTGGTAAGGAGCTAGAATGGGGCAGTACTTCTTCAACCATGCCTGTGTCGAAAAAGGGGTGTATGCCTTTATCCTGAATATATTCAGGATAAAGGCATAGACCGTTTTGGGGCAACCAGGCAGGGGCTCGGTGCAAATCAACACTACATAGTTCTATCACTTCGAATCAAAACAAAGGGTCATCTACGAAAAGTGTAAAGACAAGAAATGCAGGGTAGCGTGGAGGTAAACCGTACCCACATTTTGGGGAATGTGGGATGTCAAATTGAAATCAGCATTCTGGCGAACTCTATGCTGTATTCGAAAGTAATGTAAGAAACAAAGCTATAGCGCATCGGACACTTCCACTCAAAGACGTATATTTTCAGGAAAAACAAAGATCCTCAGGACACAGGCAACACAACGTTTACTTCTGCTCTCTTTACAAAAGCCTCGACTAGGATACAATCTAAATTTCCTTGGACGGAAAACCTGGATGAAGAATATGTGATTCTTATCTATAATGATATATTAGTGAGCCAGGAAATGAGTGAAATAACGTCCGTTGCCACCACCGGAGTGTTCTTAGTTACACTCATTCTCAGCGAATTTAGTCACTTATAAAATAGTGGTTTTTCAAAGAGATGAGGTACAGGTGGAATATAAAATTGCATCCCATGAACGAAATGGCAGACGACAGAAAGAATTACAGATTTAGCAAACACACTTATGCCTGTAGGAGCGCAAAGGTCCCTTTAGGTTAGTAAAAGCCAGGTGTTTTCAATGAGCACAGATACTATTCTATATAGACCAAAGAGGGAATGAACACAACTTACTCTAAAACTCAAAGGACTGAACTCAGCCCACTTTGCACACGAGAAAAGATTATTTACAACTGGTCAGAATTTGAAAAACAGTTTATCGATGTCTCTCTGGAAGAGAATCAAGTGGATGCACAGCAGCAAACAACACAGCACTGACAATCAGCTACACCCCGAGAGAAAAACAAACTGCACAATAAAGGCAGTTAGGGAGAGATAAATTGTTCAAGACTTCATTCAGGGGCTGTGATTGAAGTTGTTTTGAGCATATATTAACACACAGAAGGATGGGACCTCATGGAGGACACTCGTGGCTCTGAGAGTCTTCGTGAGCATGAGTCAGCAAATGCAGCCCTTCTAGAATAACACTGCCTTGCCCTGATTCCATGGATCCGAAATCACCAAATGCAGACGACGCTTCCTACAGTGAACACATGCATGGGACAGCCGCAGGATGCTACCCCATTGGACAGGGAAAAAACATGAAAAGCCACCTCATCTTCTCATATCCTGGTGTTCGGGTTCAAGCTTCCAGCCGCTTTCCTGAAAATATCCCCACTTGGGGAAGTCAGCACTTTCAAAACCCTCTTTCTTATAGCTAGAAATTCGTTCCATGAATGAACTGCAATGGGGAAGAATAAGACACGGTGCCTGTATATTTGGACAAGCACTTGGCGCTCTAATTTCCAATGCTGATCTAGAATTGACCCAAGCCTAAGCTTGCTCTCAGAAGGAGAATAGGGCTTGACAATTTCCTGCTGCTTTGTGACCAGTTCCCAAAGTGGGAAGTTGAGCAGGGCATCTCAGGGAGCCTATAATTCATGGCCCTGCAGGATGGGCAAAGACACCTAATGTGGAAAAATGACTTGGGTTGAACCACGGAAAATAACTTGAGAGCAAGGCAGAATTGCAGAAATGGGATTTCAAGAGGGAGATGGGTCTCGCCTGGTAAGGAGCTAGAATGTGGCAGTACGTCTTCAACCATGCCTGTGTCGAAAAAGGGTTGTATGCCTTTATCCTGAATATATTCAGGATAGAGGCATAGACCGTTTTGGGGCAACCAGGCAGGGGCTCGGTGCAAATCAATACTACATAGTTCTATCACTTCGAATCAAAACAAAGGGTCATCTACGAAAAGTGTAAAGACCAGAAATGCAGGGTAGCGTGGAGGTAAACCGTCCCCACATTTTGTGGAATGTGGGATGGCAAATTGAAATCAGCACTCTGGCGAACTCTATGCTGTATTCGAAAATAATGTAAGAAACAAAGCTATAGCGCATAGGACACTTCCACTCAAGGACGTATACTTTCAGGAAAAAGAAAGATCCCCAGGACACAGGCAACCCAACGTTGACTTCTGCTTTTTTTACAAAAGCCTCGACTAGGATACAATCTAAATTTCCTTGGACGGAAAACGTGGATGAAGAATATGTGATTCTTATCTACAATGATATATTAGTGAGCCAGGAAATGAGTGAAATAACGTCCCTTGCCACCACCGGAGTGTTCTTAGTTACACTCATTCTCATCGAATTTAGTCACATAGAAAATAGTGGTTTATCAAAGAGATGAGGTACAGGTGGAATATAAAATTGCATCCCATGAACGAAATGGCAGACGACAGAAAGAATTACAGATTTAGCAAACACACTTATGCCTGTAGGAGCGCAAAGGTCCCTTGAGGTGAGTAAAAGCCAGGTGTTTTCAATGAGCACAGATACTATTCTATATAGACCAAAGAGGGAATGAACACAACTTACTCTAAAACTCAAAGGACTGAACTCAGCCCACTTTGCACACCAGAAAAGATTATTTACAACTGGTCAGAATTTGAAAAACAGTTTATCGATGTCTCTCTGGAAGAGAATCAAGTGGATGCTCAGCAGCAAGCAACACAGCACTGACAATCAGCTACACCCAATGAGAAAAACAAACTGCAAACTAAAGGCAGTGATTGAGAGATATATTCTTTGAGACTTCGTTCATGGGCTGGGATTGAAGTTGTTTTGAGCATATATTAACACACAGAAGGATGGGACCTCAGGGAGGACACTCGTGGCTCTGAGAGTCTTCGTGAACATGAGTCAGCAAATGCAGCCCTTCTAGAATAACACTGCCTTGCCCTGATTCCATGGACCCGAAATCACCAAATGCAGACGACCCTTCCTACAGCGAACACATGCATGGGACAGCCACAGGATGCTACCCCATTGGACAGGGAAAAATCCTGAAAAGCCACCTCATCTTCTCATATCCTGGTGCTCGGGTTCAAGCTTCTAGCCGCTTTCCTGAAAATATCCCCACTTGGGGAAGTCAGCACTTTCAAAACCCTCTTTCTTATAGCTTGGAATTCGTTCCATGAATTAACTGCAATGGGGAAGAATAAGACACGATGCCTATATATTTGGACAGGCACTTGGCGCTCTAATTTCCAATGCTGATCTAGAATTGACCCAAGCCTAAGCTTGCTCTCAGAAGGAGAATAGGGCTTGAGAATTTCCTGCTGCTTTTTGACCAGTTCCGAAAGTGGGAAGTTGAGCAGGGCATCTCAGGGAGCCTATAATTCATGGCCCTGCAGGATGGGCAAAGACACCTAATGTGGAAAAATGACTTGGGTTGAACCACGGAAAATAACTTGAGAGCAAGGCAGAATTGCAGAAATGGGATTTCAAGAGGGAGATGGGTCTCGCCTGGTAAGGAGCTAGAATGTGGCAGTACTTCTTCAACCATGCCTGTGTCGAAAAAGGGGTGTATGCCTTTGTCCTGAATATATTCAGGATAGAGGCATAGACCGTTTTGGGGCAACCAGGCAGGGGCTCGGTGCAAATCAACACTACATAGTGCTATCATTTCCCATCCAAACAAATGGTCATCCAGGAAAAGTGTAAATACCAGAAATGCAGGGTAGCGTCGAGGTAAACCGTACCCACATTTTGTGGAATGTGGGATGTCAAATTGAAATCAGCACTCTGGCGAACTCTATGCTGTATTCGAATGTAATGTAAGAAACAAAGCTATAGGGCATAGAACACTTCCACTCAAGGACGTATATTTTCAGGAAAACCAAAGATCCCCAGGAAACAGGCAACCCAACATTTACTTCTGCTCTCTTTACAAAAGCCTCGACTAGGATACAATCTAAATTTCCTTGGACGAAAAACGTGGATGAAGAATATGTGATTCTTAACTACAATGATATATTAGTGAGCCAGGAAATGAGTGAAATAACGTCCCTTGCCACCACCGGAGTGTTCTTAGTTACACTCATTCTCAACGAATTTAGTCACATAGAAAATAGTGGTTTATCAAAGAGATGAGGTACAGGTGGAATATAAAATTGCATCCCATGAACGAAATGGCAGACGACAGAAAGAATTACAGATTTAGCAAACACACTTATGCCTGTAGGAGCGCAAAGGTCCCTTGAGGTGAGTAAAAGCCAGGTGTTTTCAATGAGCACAGATACTATTCTATATAGACCAAAGAGGAAATGAACACAACTTACTCTAAAACTCAAAGGACTGAACTCAGCCCACTTTGCACACCAGAAAAGATTATTTACAACTGGTCAGAATTTGAAAAACAGTTTATCGATGTCTCTCTGGAAGAGAGTCAAGTGGATGCACAGCAGCAAGCAACACAGCACTGACAATCAGCTATACCCCGAGAGAAAAACAAACTGCAAAATAAAGGCAGTGAGTGAGAGATAAATTGTTCAAGACTTCATTCAGGGGCTGTGATTGAAGTTGTTTTGAGCATATGTTAACACACAGAAGGATGGGACCTCAGGGAGTACACTCGTGGCTCTGTGAGTCTTCGTGAGCATGAGTCAGCAAATGCAGCCCTTCTAGAATAACACTGCCTTGCCCTGATTCCATGAACCCGAAATCACCAAATGCAAACGACCCTTCCTACTGTGAACACATGCATGGGACAGCCGCAGGATGCTACCCCATTGGACAGGGACAAAACATGAAAAGCCACCTCATCTTCTCATATCCTGGTGCTCGGGTTCAAGCTTCCAGCCGCTTTCCTGAAAATATCCGCACTTGGGGAAGTCAGCACTTTCAAAACCCTCTTTCTTATAGCTTGGAATTCGTTCCATGGATGAACTGCAATGGGGAATAATAAGACACGATGCCTATACATTTGGACCGGCACTTGGCGCTCTAATTTCCAATGCTGATGTAGAGTTGACCCAGTCTAAGTTGCTCTCAGAAGGAGAATAGGGCTTGAAAATTTCCTGCTGCTTTTTGACCAGTTCCGAAAGTGGGAAGTTGAGCAGGGCATCTCAGGGAGCCTATAATTCATGGCCCTGCAGGATGGGCAAAGACACCTAATGTGGAAAAATGACTTGGGTTGTACCACGGAAAATAACTTGAGAGCAAGGCAGAATTGCAGAAATGGGATTTCAAGAGGAAGATGGGTCTCGCCTGGTAAGGAGCTAAAATGTGGCAGTATTTCTTCAACCATGCCTGTGTCGAAAAAGGGTTGTATGCCTTTGTCCTGAATATATTCAAGATAGAGGCATAGACCGTTTTGGGGCAACCAGGCAGGGGCTCGGTGCAAGTCAACACTACATAGTTCTATCACTTCGAATCAAAACAAAGGGTCATCTACGAAAAGTGTAAAGACCAGAAATGCAGGGTAGCGTGGAGGTAAACCGTACCCACATTTTGTGGAATGTGGGATGGCAAATTGAAATCAGCACTCTGGCGAACTCTATGCTGTATTCGAAAATAATGTAAGAAACAAAGCTATAGCGCATAGGACACTTCCACTCAAGGACGTATATTTTCAGGAAAACCAAAGATCCTCAGGACCCAGGCAACGCAACGTTTACTTCTGCTCTCTTTACAAAAGCCTCGACTAGGATACAATCTAAATTTCCTTGGACGGAAAACCTGGATGAAGAATATGTGATTCTTATCTACAATGATATATTAGTGAGCCAGGAAATGAGTGAAATAACGTCCGTTGCCACCACCGGAGTGTTCTTAGTTACACTCATTCTCAGCGAATTTAGTCACATAGAAAATAGTGGTTTATCAAAGAGATGAGGTACAGGTGGAATATAAAATTGCATCCCATGAACGAAATGACAGATGACAGAAAGAATTACAGATTTAGCAAACACACTTATGCCTGTAGGAGCGCAAAGGTCCCTTGAGGTGAGTAAAAGCCAGGTGTTTTCAATGAACACAGATACTATTCTATATAGACCAAAGAGGGAATGAACACAACTTACTCTAAAACTCAAAGGACTGAACTCAGCCCACTTTGAACACCAGAAAAGATTATTTACAACTGGTCAGAATTTGAAAAACAGTGTATCGATGTCTCTCTGGAAGAGAATCAAGTGGATGCACAGCAGCAAGCAACACAGCACTGACAATCAGCTACACCCCGTGAGAAAAACAAACTGCAAAATAAAGGCAGTGAGTGAGAGATAAATTCTTCGAGACTTCATTCAGGGGCTGTGATTGAAGCTGTTTTGAGCATATATTAACACACAGAAGGATGGGACCTCAGGGAGGAAAGTCGTGGCTCTGAGAGTCTTCGTGAGCATGAGTCAGCAAATGCAGCCCTTCTAGAATAACACTGCCTTGCCCTGATTCAATGGACCCGAAATCACCAAATGCAGACGACCCTTCCTACTGTGAACACATGCATGGGACAGCCGCAGGATGCTACCCCATTAGACAGGGAAAAAACATGAAAAGCCACCTCATCTTCTTATATCCTGGTGCTCGGGTTCAAGCTTCCAGCCGCTTTCCTGAAAATATCCCCACTTGGGACAGTCATCACTTTAAACCCTCTTTATTATAGCTTGGAATTCGTTCCATGGATGAACTGCAATGGGGAAGAGTAAGACACGATGCGTATATATTTGGACAGGCACTTGGCGCTGTAATTTCCAATGCTGATCTAGAATTGTCCCAAGTCTAAGTTGCTCTCAGAAGGAGAATAGGGCTTGAAAATTTCCTGCTGCTTTTTGACCAGTTCCGAAAGTGGGAAGTTGAGCACGGCATCTCAGGGAGCCTATAATTCATGGCCCTGCAGGATGGGCAAAGACACCTAATGTGGAAAAATGACTTGGGTTGAACCACGGAAAATAACTTGAGAGAAAGGCAGAATTGCAGAAATGGGATTTCAAGAGGGAGATGGGTCTCGCCTGGTAAGGAGCAAGAATGGGGCAGTACTTCTTCAACCATGCCTTTGTCGAAAAAGGGGTGTATGCCTTTATCCTGAATATATTCAGGATAAAGGCATAGACCGTTTTGGGGCAACCAGGCAGGGGCTCGGTGCAAATCAACACTACATAGTTCTATCACTTCGAATCAAAACAAAGGGTCATCTACGAAAAGTGTAAAGACCAGAAATGCAGGGTAGCGTGGAGGTAAACCGTACCCACATTTTGTGAAATGTGGGATGGCAAATTGAAATCAGCACTCTGGCGAACTCTAGGCTGTATTCGAAAATAATGTAAGAAACAAAGCTATAGCGCATAGGACACTTCCACTCAAGGACGTATATTTTCAGGAAAACCAAAGATCCTCAGGACACAGGCAACCCAACGTTGACTTCTGCTCTCTTTACAAAAGCCTCGACTAGGATACAATATAAATTTCCTTGGACGGAAAACCTGGATGAAGAATATGTGATTCTTATCTACAATGATATATTAGTGAGCCAGGAAATGAGTGAAATAACGTCCCTTGCCACCACCGGAGTGTTCTTAGTTACACTCATTCTCAGCGAATTTAGTCACATAGAAAATAGTGGTTTATCAAAGAGATGAGGTACCGGTGGAATATAAAATTGCATCCCATGAACGAAATGGCAGACGACAGAAAGAATTACAGATTTAGCAAACACACTTATGCCTGTAGGAGCGCAAAGGTCCCTTGAGGTGAGTAAAAGCCAGGTGTTTTCAATGAGCACAGATACTATTCTATATAGAACAAAGAGGGAATGAACACAACTTACTCTAAAACTCAAAGGACTGAACTCAGCCCACTTTGCACACCAGAGAAGATTATTTACAACTGGTCAGAATTTGAAAAACAGTGTATCGATGTCTCTCTGGAAGAGAATCAAGTGGATGCACAGCAGCAAGCAACACAGCACTGACAATCAGCTACACCCCGTGAGAAAAACAAACTCCAAAATAAAGGCAGTGAGTGAGAGATAAATTCTTCGAGACTTTGTTCAAGGGCTGTGATTGAAGTTGTTTTGAGCATATATTAACACACAGAAGGATGGGAGCTCAGGGAGGACACTCGTGGCTCTGAGGGTCTTCGTGAGCATGAGTCAGCAAATGCAGCCCTTCTAGAACAACACTGCCTTGCCCTGATTCCATGGCCCCGAAATCACCAAATGCAGACGACCCTTCCTACTGTGAACACATGCATGGGACAGCTGCAGGATGCTACCCCATTGGACAGGGAAAAAACATGAAAAGCCACTTCATCTTCTCATATCCTGGTGCTCGGGTTCAAGCTTCCAGCCGCTTTCCTGAAAATATCCCCACTTGGGGAAGTCAGCACTTCCAAAACCCTCTTTCTTATAGCTTGGAATTCGTTCCATGGATGAACTGCAATGGGGAAGAATAAGACACGATGCCTATATATTTGGACAGGCACTTGGCGCTCTAATTTCCAATGCTGATCTAGAATTTTCCCAAGTCTAAGTTGCTCTCAGAAGGAGAATAGGGCTTGAAAATTTCCTGCTGCTTTTTGACCAGTTCCGAAAGTGGGAAGTTGAGCAGGGCATCTCAGGGAGCCTATAATTCATGGCCCTGCAGGATGGGCAAAGACACCTAAAGTGGAAAAATGACTTGGGTTGAACCACGGAAAATAACTTGAGAGCAAGGCAGAATTGTAGAAATGGGATTTCAAGAGAGAGATGGGTCTCGCCTGGTAAGGAGCTAGAATGTGGCAGTACTTCTTCAACCATGCCTGTGTCGAAAAAGGGGTGTATGCCTTTGTCCTGAATATATTCAGGATAGAGGCATAGACCGTTTTGGGGCAACCAGGCAGGGGCTCGGTGCAAATCAACACTACATAGTGCTATCATTTCCCATCCAAACAAATGGTCATCCAGGAAAAGTGTAAATACCAGAAATGCAGGGTAGCGTCGAGGTAAACCGTACCCACATTTTGTGGAATGTGGGATGTCAAATTGAAATCAGCACTCTGGCGAACTCTATGCTGTATTCGAAAGTAATGTAAGAAACAAAGCTATAGGGCATAGAACACTTCCACTCAAGGACGTATATTTTCAGGAAAACCAAAGATCCCCAGGAAACAGGCAACCCAACATTTACTTCTGCTCTCTTTACAAAAGCCTCGACTAGGATACAATCTAAATTTCCTTGGACGAAAAACGTGGATGAAGAATATGTGATTCTTAACTACAATGATATATTAGTGCGCCAGGAAATGAGTGAAATAACGTCCCTTGCCACCACCGGAGTGTTCTTAGTTACACTCATTCTCAACGAATTTATTCACATAGAAAATAGTGGTTTATCAAAGAGATGAGGTACAGTTGGAATATAAAATTGCATCCCATGAACGAAATGGCAGACGACAGAAAGAATTACAGATTTAGCAAACACACTTATGCCTGTAGGAGCGCAAAGGTCCCTTGAGGTGAGTAAAAGGCAGGTGTTTTCAATGAGCACATATACTATTCTATATAGACCAAAGAGGAAATGAACACAACTTACTCTAAAACTCAAAGGACTGAACTCAGCCCACTTTGCACACCAGAAAAGATTATTTACAACTGGTCAGAATTTGAAAAACAGTTTCTCGATGTCTCTCTGGAAGAGAGTCAAGTGGATGCACAGCAGCAAGCAACACAGCACTGACAATCAGCTATACCCCGAGAGAAAAACAAACTGCAAAATAAAGGCAGTGAGTGAGAGATAAATTGTTCAAGACTTCATTCAGGGGCTGTGATTGAAGTTGTTTTGAGCATATGTTAACACACAGAAGGATGGGACCACAGGGAGGACACTCGTGGCTCTGTGAGTCTTCGTGAGCATGAGTCAGCAAATGCAGCCATTCTAGAATAACACTGCCTTGCCCTGATTCCATGGACCCGAAATCACCAAATGCAGACGACCCTTCCTACTGTGAACACATGCATGGGACAGCCGCAGGATGCTACCCCATTGGACAGGGAAAAAACATGAAAAGCCACCTCATCTTCTCATATCCTGGTGCTCGGGTTCAAGCTTCCAGCCGCTTTCCTGAAAATATCCGCACTTGAGGAAGTCAGCACTTTCAAAACCCTCTTTCTTATAGCTTGGAATTCGTTCCATGGATGAACTGCAATGGGGAAGAATAAGACACGATGCCTATACATTTGGACCGGCACTTGGCGCTCTAATTTCCAATGCTGATGTAGAGTTGACCCAGTCTAAGTTGCTCTCAGAAGGAGAATAGGGCTTGAAAATTTCCTGCTGCTTTTTGACCAGTTCCGAAAGTGGGAAGTTGAGCAGGGCATCTCAGGGAGCCTATAATTCATGGCCCTGCAGGATGGGCAAAGACACCTAATGTGGAAAAATGACTTGGGTTGTACCACGGAAAATAACTTGAGAGCAAGGCAGAATTGCAGAAATGGGATTTCAAGAGGAAGATGGGTCTCGCCTGGTAAGGAGCTAAAATGTGGCAGTATTTCTTCAACCATGCCTGTGTCGAAAAAGGGTTGTATGCCTTTGTCCTGAATATATTCAAGATAGAGGCATAGACCGTTTTGGGGCAACCAGGCAGGGGCTCGGTGCAAGTCAACACTACATAGTTCTATCACTTCGAATCAAAACAAAGGGTCATCTACGAAAAGTGTAAAGACCAGAAATGCAGGGTAGCGTGGAGGTAAACCGTACCCACATTTTGTGGAATGTGGGATGGCAAATTGAAATCAGCACTCTGGCGAACTCTATGCTGTATTCGAAAATAATGTAAGAAACAAAGCTATAGCGCATAGGACACTTCCACTCAAGGACGTATATTTTCAGGAAAACCAAAGATCCTCAGGACCCAGGCAACGCAACGTTTATATCTGCTCTCTTTACAAAAGCCTCGACTAGGATACAATCTAAATTTCCTTGGACGGAAAACCTGGATGAAGAATATGTGATTCTTATCTACAATGATATATTAGTGAGCCAGGAAATGAGTGAAATAACGTCCGTTGCCACCACCGGAGTGTTCTTAGTTACACTCATTCTCAGCGAATTTAGTCACATAGAAAATAGTGGTTTATCAAAGAGATGAGGTAGAGGTGGAATATAAAATTGCATCCCATGAACGAAATGGCAGACGACAGAAAGAAGTACAGATTTAGCAAACACACTTATGCCTGTAGGAGCGCAAAGGTCCCTTGAGGTGAGTAAAAGCCAGGTGTTTTCAATGAGCACAGATACTATTCTATATAGACCAAAGAGGGAATGAACACAACTTACTCTAAAACTCAAAGGACTGAACTCAGCCCACTTTGCACACCAGAGAAGATTATTTACAACTGGTCAGAATTTGAAAAACAGTGTATCGATGTCTCTCTGGAAGAGAATCAAGTGGATGCACAGCAGCAAGCAACACAGCACTGACAATCAGCTACACCCCGTGAGAAAAACAAACTGCAAAATAAAGGCAGTGAGTGAGAGATAAATTCTACGAGACTTCATTCAGGGGCTGTGATTGAAGCTGTTTTGAGCATATATTAACACACAGAAGGATGGGACCTCAGGGAGGACACTCGTGGCTCTGAGAG